>NW_024412405.1:47408455-47547722 GCF_014898765.1 Herpailurus yagouaroundi | reverse complement strand
TGTCTGTTTATATCCTTCTGAGAAATTGGGATTTGGGGCGCAAAACTTTAATACTTGTTTTTCTTATATTAAAATAGCGATCTGCAACAATTCTACCAAAAACCGTCACTGAAACAAGATTTTAAAGTTTATCTGTGGTAACAAGAAAGTAAAGTATCCTTAAAAGAAAAATTTAAAGAGAGAGAAAGAGGAATTCAGAGAGGTAAGCCAGCCTTGAGCCCCACTTGCTCTGCCCTATGGGACAGATGCAAAGGAAAGCAACATTTCCTTTGTGATTGTGGTACAGAGTCAAAGGACAAGAGCCAAAGCCTAGAGGCCATTATCAAGGCTAGGACACACGGCAAAAATGAGACTCTCAAAGGGTCACACCTGCAATAAGAAGGTAAGCTAGAAATAAACCTATCCACCTGCCCAGTAAAGGACAAGGCAAATATGTTCTGGTAACATATAACCCAAGTTAGATACATGTAAGGTGCCCATGTGTTAAAACAAACATAACACCAAAAACAAAAGTCCAAAACACCTCAAGCCAGAAATTTTAGTTTAAGTTGGCCCTGGGTTATTAGTATCCATATGTGTCTAGTAGTTGAAAATCATTCAATTCATTCTAGCAAAATATATCTTCAAAATAAATCTCAAAGAAAAAGTTCAAAGGGACAGGAGGCCACTCTCATTACAGAGCACACAAAGAAACAAGACATGAGTAAAGATGGAAAGAACTAACCAGCCAACCAAATAACCAAGATCAGGCCTGAGAAATTTTCACTTACTAGATTACAGACCTAGAAAGTAGGGATATTTACTATGTTTAAAGAAATAAAACAGGATTAAAAATAAGCATGAAGCAACAAATTATGAAAAAGACAAGGAGTTTTAAGACAGAAACAGAGGCACCTGGGTGGCTCAGTAGGTTGAGTGTCCAACTCTTCATTTCGGCTCAGGTCATGATCTCAGGGTCTTGAGATCAAGCCCCACGTCAGGCTCTGTGCTGACAGAGCAGAGCTCCTCTCTCTCTGCCCCTCCCTCTGCTCACACTCTCTCTTTCAAAAGAAATAAACTTAAACATAAACAAATAAAACAGAACGAAGGAGAAATAACAGGGATGCAATTATAATAATGGAAATTTAAAATGCAACATATAGCTCAATAGCATATTAGACACCAGTGAAGAAACAAGAAAAGAAGAAGATCTAATAAATAAATATAAATGCTTCCAGAATATAGAGGAATATAGAGGAATGTAAACTATTAAGTTGATAATAAATAATGGCATATGGAGGAAGAAGGCCTGCATCCTAACATATATAAAATGAGGAAAAATTGTAAAGGGATAATAGCTGAAATTTTCACAGAATGTATTAAGGACACCAAACCATACTCAGCAAACCTCCCCAAAACCCTAGAGGATAAATAGGAAAATTTCCACCTGGACACAGAACAGAGAGAAAAGGCAGATTACCCGGAAAAAAATGAGTTTTAGATCAAGAGTCAACCCTTTGAAAACAGCAATGCAAGGCAGAAGAGGAAATACTATCTTCAGTGCACTAACTTATCTAAAAGCCCTCCATTTCATGCCTTAGGAAAAGCATCCTTCAAAAGTAAAGGCAAATTAAGTCACTTTCTGACAAATTAAAGAGTTTTACCATTAAAAGACTTTGGCCAAGGGAGCCTAATAATATACTTGAAGCAAGAGTCAAACCATCGGAGACAAATGTGTAATACCCAAAAAGGAATGACTAAATGAATGTGCAAACATATATACATATACACATATCTGTAGTTTGACTCAATAGTAATAGCTAATTTGTGACATTAAAAAGAAAAAAAAATACAATTAATCTATCACACAACACTAGCATACAAATTAACAGAAGGTGATTGGTGTTCAAGTATTTTTAGGTCTATGTTCTTAGGTTCAAAATACAGGATATTCTTATTTTTGTCCCTTTTAGGCACATGAATATTAAATTTCCTTTTTGAGTGTGTACATGCTAACTTTCTTTTCTAAGATCAGAAAGGGAAAATGTGTTCCAAATTAGTAAGTAAGGAAAAAAGTGAAATGAGAAATTAAAAATCTACCCAAAAGAATTTAAGGAAGAAGAGGAAGAAGGAGAGGAATAATACAGAAAAGGAACAAAGAGCAGAAGGGTGAGTGTATAAAGGAAGATGAACACAGTGCAAGCAGCATAAACTACTTGAAAATTCAAAATGAAATGTCAGGTACAGATTTCAATATGTTTTTACAGTGGCGATGGAAACATAAAACTACCAGAAAATGACAAAGACTATCAGATTTGTTCAAAAGAGCATTTGTATACTATTTGTAATAGATCTTCCTAAAACTTAAGAAAAAATAAAAGTATGGGAAAGTATGGATTGTGATGGTGTGTGCGTAGTTGCACACATCAACGTACTTAAGTCTATCAAATACAATAGAGAGGGAAAGTCTCAGAAGAATGCACGGAAGATTATGCTGTTTACAGGAAGTGACAAAGATAAAACCAAATAATACACAAATTAAGAAGACAAATATGGTGAAACTATAATGAAAAGAAAAAACAAAGATAACCCCTAAATTCAAAACAGCACTAATCACAGTATAGCGGGAGAACAGGGCATAGAATTAAGCAGGGATGCATGGAAGCTTCCAAGTTACAACCTTATTTCTATCTTAGCTTCACAGGTAGGCAAGTGGGTGCTTGTTTTTCTCTTATCACAATGTCTTTACTACATGTTTAACGTTTTACGAAAATATAATTTTAGGGGCGCCTGGGTGGCTCAGTTGGTTAAGCATCCGACTTTGGCTCAGGTCATGATTTCACAGTTTGTGGGTTTGAGCCTCACGTTGGGCTCTGTGCTGACAGCTCGGGACCTGAAACCTGCTTCAGGTTCTGTGTCTCCCTCTCTCTACCTCTCTCCAGCTCTCTCTCTCACTCTCAAAAATAAACATTAACAAAAATTTTTAAGAGATAAATAAAAATACATAAAAATTTAAATAACTATTAGCAACTTCAAAATTATTGGTCTTGACTTTTTTCTCCAGATCATGTTAGTATCAGTGAGTATGCTGATCTCATTGCTTGCCACAAACTTCTTTGTCTCTCACACAAGTGGTATAAGGCACAAAATATGTGTCAGTTCTAAAACGAAGCCCTTCTATCAACTTTGTGTTTAAGCGCAGAAAAACTAGATTCTAAACATGGCACTGATCAAATGGAATAAAGATCCACAAAGGCTGCTCAGTTGCTTTACGGTAAACATTTTACTGCACGTTTTTCTTAAAGTGATTTTTTGGAAGTTACAGTTATTATCTTAATCAAACCTAGTTCCAAAACCCCTTAGAAATTTAATGAAAAGATAATGTTAGCAAAAAAAAAAAAAAAAAAAAATTTTGTAAACTTCAAAATGCACATGTTAACTATGAGTAAAGGAAAATAATACCTAAGATTAACACGAGACCTGATAGATTGGATTTTCTGAGCCAGAAATCGTGCCCTTGACAGCTACATCAAATTGAGAAAATGAAGATACATTCTGTAATTCATTTGCTATCTGCATAGATGAGTATGGACGAAAATGCTTGTTATCAATCATAATAATGTTAGTGTCTACTTTTTTATGTTTCCACCTCAACGTGTTCAATAGCTGAAACATAATTGTTGCCTATGTCAAGATCCACTAAAAGTTATAATTGACAATTTGAAGAAGCTGGTCTTTTCCTAGTGTTTCAAAACTAAAGCACTGTGTCTTTTAGCTTAAAACTGTCACCGAGAATATTGAATAATCAATAAAACTTCAAAACAGAAGAACTTTGTGGTCTTCAAATCAACTCTTCATAAAAGGTGGCAAATAACATGATATTTAATGCACTGGTTTTCACATAATTCACTGTCTGGAGGGTAGAAGGTTGATATGGCTCATAACTGGTAGGTAGCGTTTCAGAAGCAGATAAATGATTCTGCAAGTATTGCATATCTAGATGGGGGTGGGGTGGAGGGAAGGGAGGTTTTCTTCTTGATCCTTGACTTTTTATTTAAATAAATAAAAATCAGTTCCCATGTTTCTTTTTTCAAATTTATTCAAAGACATTGAAGAATTTTAACTCTGATTTACTCAATAATACTACAGGGCTAACAATGATCTCAAAAGATTCTTACAAGAATTTTAATTATTTTTCTCTTGAAATTGAGTCACACACTATACATCAAAAAATATGAAAAACACACTTTACCAGCAGACACAAAACTAATAGAAAAGTCCAAAGATTTGAACATAGGCATAAATTCAACTTTTACACATCCAAAGAAGCCATTCCACTAATTGGAGCACTGCACACAGAAATAATCTTGAGTATCTTCTCAATTTTCTCTCTACATCAAGTGCCACAATTTCAGAAAAACTTCTCCAATGGTAAGATTTCTATCATTTATAGGGAAACATCGATAGCTTGTGGATTCCTGGTAATATAGCAGGTAATATAGCAGTTTAAGGCGAAATCACATATAAATGTATCTGCTGTAATATACATGAATTCATACATAAAAGTTTTCCTTTTGCTATCATAGTCACCTAATCAAATTATGAAGATAGCAGGAAGGGTCTGCTTCTAATCAAACTGAAAAACCACGGAAACAACCATTGCTCAGTGGTTGCCAGATAAACTAAGACATGGAGTGCATCTCTTCAGTCAACCCCAAAATATCCTTTTGCTACATTTAAACTCCCTAAGTACAGGACCTGGATCTGCTTTGCTATTTACCCAAGCCCCATAAGACAGGGCTTTGTAAGTATTAGGTGCTCAGTAATTATTTTTTTAAATGAATATATTAAATAGGTACAGATTCAACTGGAAAGCAGAGTTCTTCATGTATGATTATACCTGCCAAATAAATTCTCAATTCAACTCTGTCTAACAATAGCCAAGGTAAAACTGAAGGAAGCTCAAACTTCATTGTTTCAATCGACAAGTCTTCACTGAGTACTTTTTATGTACTGTGTGCTATGAGTGGTAAAGAGAAGTAAGTAAGACATAGCAAGTCCTGGTCTCCTTCCCCTCATTAAGCTTACAGCCTAGAAAACAGGCTGGATGTGGGGAAATACGGAAAAACAAAGATAAAGTTGAAATATACTTTGTTTCCTCTTCATACTCCTCAGTTAAACCTCACTCACTTCATGTCTCAACAGGTAAGGTCTTTTCGTTTTAAATAGGTGTACTGTGAAGGATTTTTTCATACTGTAGCCAAACTTCAGAAATGTCCAAAAAAGTAGTTAACAGAGCAGACATCAAATATTACATATTATTAACCTCTGTAGTCATTCTAGCCCTGACAATTATTTATACACACACACACACACACACACACACTTTTCAAAAAATTTTTTAATGTTTATTTATTTTTGAGAGAGAGAGAGAGACAGACTGTGCAGGCGAAGAGAGAGAGGGAGACACAGAATCTGAAGCAGGCTCCAGACTCCGAGCCGTCAGCACACAGCCTGACGTGGGGCTCGAACTCACGAAGCATGAGATCATGGCCTGGGCCAAGGTCAGACACACAACTGACTGAGCCGCCCAGGTGCCCCTCAAACACACATATTTTACACACATCTAATACACAGTATTTTCTTATGCAAAAACAAGCATTCATTTATTATACAAAAGAAGCCAAAACTGATCTACCTCAGACCCTTACAGCTCTGAAATTTTATGACTACTCAGACATTTCATAACAACTTCTGCTTGAACTTTTTCAAGAATATTCTGAGCCTAAAAGTCTAAAACTTGATTTATAGAGACATCTCTATTAGAGTTGCTGGATCCAGGACACCTAGTTAAATTTGGATTCCAGATAAACAAAATCTCACAGTGTCCGTATATCTGAAATTCAGATTTCACTCGGCATCTTGTATTTTGACTCACTACATCTGGCAATACTAACCTATGTGCTCCTATAAAGACATAATTTCCAATAAAGGATGAGTTAAATAATAGTATTTCTTTGTGTGTCAAACAAAAATCAGCCACTATATATACAATACCAAAATTCACATGTAACTCAGCCATGGTACATTGATAGTTTTTGATCATGATGATTTTCTTTTAAAAAACACCATTTCTTCACATTTTTAAGGAAAAAAAGAGTAAATTTGTTCTTGTTTTTAAGTCCCCACGCTATGTATCACTTGGTAATAAACACAAAAGTACTGATGACATTATATTACATTATGCATACAAACATTAGATACTCAGTTTTTACCTTGAGACACCATTGAGGTATACCACCCAGGAACAGACACTATAAAGAAAGTGTTAAATGAAAATAACAGATTAAAGACATCTGTTTAATTTACTAACATGCCCTGATGATGTTCAGATAGATGAATTACCTGACAGGATTACTAGTCAAAGATACGCGGAGGGACTCCAGGCATGTGACAATGTCATCTGCAGACCCCATTTTCAGTTCATGGATGAATTCCTGAGGTGAGATCTGTCGCCTACTCTTAAGACTTCCCTGTAATTTAAAGGAAAAAAAATTTATCTTCATTAAAGCACTATCAATTACATTAATCCTATCTTTCATATAGCAGCTGCATGCAACTACTCCAAGCAGTCTTACTTTGCAGGAATGATTCCTCTGCTCACAAATATAAATTATAATCTACGATATTCACCAAAGATGAAACACCAAAAGGTTTGCAAATTAAAAGGACTTTCTCAGGGTGCCTGGGTGGCTCAGTTGGTTAAGTATCTGACTTCGGCTCAGGTCATGATCTCACAGTTGTGAGTTTGAGCCCCGCGTCGGGCTCTGTGCTGACAGTTTGGAGCCTGGAGCCTGCTTCAGATTCTGTCTCCCTCTCTCTCTGCCCCCTCCCCGGCTTGCATTCTGTCTTGCTCTCAAAAATAAATAACCCCGGCTTGCATTCTGTCTTGCTCTCAAAAATAAATAAACACTAAAAAATGTATTTTAAAAGTAAAAGGACTTTCTCAAATGCAAAATATCATGGAAAACAATGAAGTGTGGAGACATACATATCATAGGAAATATCTGAAAATAGAGTAATCTATTTTAGGCACTTGCAACATAAAAATCAAAACTCAATACAAGAAAAGCCCTGTTAAAACTAATCTTCTAAGCACCACAAAAAAGCCTTGAAGCTACTGACTCAACTACCATTAAGTGCCTAGTTCTAAGCACAATATACAAAGAGATGATCAAAACCTAAGTCTGGAAGGAGAAATGCAAACACAGTAGTAATACTTTCTGGTGAATCTAATTCCTGTAATACAGTACCTACCTAAGGACCCAGAGGAGGAATCCCTAACTTGGTGAGCAGATGAGGGAAGCCCGAGTAAAAGCGCGAAGGCAAGTCAGTTAAGGGGACTGAGAATTAGGAACTTCTTCCAGACTGAAATAGGGCACATGTGTACAACCACAAAGAAAGCCAGAAGCACTTATAGCCAAAGATATCAGCCAGATCAGGGAGGGACAGAGCACCGCTAATCAATCAGATTTTCCAAGGCAGTTTTGGAAGGATCACTCTGGAAGCAGTATAAAATGCAGATTAGAAGAGCTGGAGTTCATTCATTATTCAACATTTCGTGCCTACTAAGTGTCAGACACTGAAGTGCTATACAGAGAACAGTCAATAAGAGACAAACATCCCTAGGTACATGGAGCTTTCTTCTCCATGGAGAAGAATAAAGCCAGGCAGTCAATAAATGAACTAAGCAGTTAAAGTAGTTGCTTTGTAGCTATGGAAAAGTGCTACAGAGAAACATAAAAGCAGAGAAGTAGAATAAGGAGCACAGGAGGTGGTTTGCAATTTCAAACAGTGTGGTCACAGAAAGACTCGCAGAAGAATCCGAAGGCCTCAAACTTGAGTATTAGAATAAAGGTGTGAAGGACAGAGAAGTAACCATACCTGTAACTGAAAAGTTGTAATGGAAGGGACTGTACCCTCAGAGGCCACCCAAAGAACTCTGATTTTACTTTCAGATGAGAAGCAACAGAAGCAGCAAGACCAGTTAGAAAGGCACAAACATAGTCCAGATGGAAAAAATGAAGCAGCATGAACAAAGTCCAGAACTGAATCTACTTAAATTACGGATTACACATCCAAGGGGAAGGAATTATACATGTTCAAGAGCAGATTAGTTGGGGTGTCAGGAAATCAGATCCACTTTTTTTTAATTTTTTATTATTAATTTGCCATAATATTGTCCAAGAAAACACTTCCAATAACATAAAACAAATTAGCACAGGAAAGACAGAGGATTTTCATCAATAGCAGAGTGGTTATTTACCTAAAAGAAAAAAAAAATTGAGCAAAATCTACAAAAATAAATTTGAAAGGAGAAATGAAATGATTTAGTGAAAATAAACACTTTTGAAATCAGTGACTGTTACGTATCATTAAAAAGAATACATTCAACTTGTACTGACAGCCATTTTCAGTATCCTTTTCTGCTTTAAATTACTTAAGTATTGCCTGTTCAACACAGAAAATTTGGAAATCAGAAAAGCACTAGGAAAAAAAAAAGTGCCTCAAAATGACTCTTAATTTGATATTTCTCTTTTAAGTGTTTTTTCTCATTCAGAATATGTAATATTCCCTATACATTCATAAACACATGTACTTTACTTTCAAAAATATTATGTCATACATATTGTTCAGTAGGCTACTTTTATCTTTAGTAATATTTCATGAATATATCCCACATCTTAAATGAAAACTTTTTTCCTGGCTACAGACTGTTAACATACCATTACTTACATAATTTAGACCCATATTACTGGGCACGTAGGTTGCCCAATATACTTTAGTGGTATCTTAATTTGTCAAGTTTCCTGTGCATACTGTCAATATTTTTTTAATGCTTACTTACTTCTTTTGAAAGAGAAAGTAAGTGAGCACACGCATGCAAGCAGGGAGAGAGAGAGAGAGAGAGAATCCCAAGCAGGCTCCTCACTCTCAGCACAGAGGCCCATGCAGGGCTTGATCTCATGAACTGTGAGATCATGATTTGAGCCAAAATCAAGTCAGATGCTTAACCAATAGAGCCACCCAGGTGACCCATCAGGTCATTATTTTTATCAAAATATGTATCAACAGAAGTTAAACTAGATCTTTTTGTAGTACTTCCTGAATTTATCACTGAAATAATTATGATATGGAGGGATCAAAATACACCAAAGCTGAGATCAACTGGTTCCTTTCAACAAAAAATGGGTAAACACATATAGTCAATACTTTTAAAATGTAAGAATAAAAAGCAATAAATGCATTTGAATAAAAATAAAAGTGATTTAGGGGCCCCTGGGTGGCTCAGTCGGTTAAGCAGCCAACTTCGGCCCAGGTCATGATCTTGCAGTTTGTGAGTTCGAGCCCCGCGTCAGGCTCTGTGCTGACAGCTTGGAGCCTGGAGCCTGCTTCGGATTCTGTGTTTCCCTCTCTCTCTCTCTGCACCTCCCCAGCTCATGCTTGCACTCTGTCTCTGTCAAAAATAAATAAATTTTTAAAAAATAAGTAAATAAAAAATAAAAGTGATTTAAAAAAAAAAAAAAGTAATCACTTGCCCCACCACTTAACCCTATCTTTCAGAGGCCATCCCTTTTAATTCCCTTAACTGTTTCTTCTGATGGTTACTTAATATGTCCAAATAACATGTTTACTCCGATTTTCTTAAACTTCTAAGTTTTCAATATTACCTTTGACTTCCATTATGAAAGATAAGGAGCTAGTTATATTAAAACAATGGAATTTGTATTCTTCCATCTTCTGACTATAATTATAACTAAACTCAGTTGAACCAGAAGATGCCAAGTCCATGACATGGAAGCTGACTGAATCAAGGCTCTATGAGATCCAGAGAGATTTTTGGATCACTGAACTTAGTAATTCTTTAGTTTGTTTCATGACACAAAATAGGACATCATATGCCCCCATTCATAAAGTCTTCCAGCTACTATAATTCCCATGTTGGTCAAACCAACTCATTGGTGCCCCCACAACAGTGGAGATGCGAGAAGCATGTTGGATCTTCCCATTCCTATTCAGTATTTTACTGGAGGTACAAACTAGTATGGCAAGGCAATAATGACAGCAACAATAGAGATTAGAATAGAAGAAGAGGATAGTCTCTACTTGCAGATGAAATTATCTACATGAATTCATCAAGATCACAGAATAAAAGCTCAACCTTTAAAAAATATTTTTATGTCTAAATATTACTAGTAAGTGAGAAATGAAATTTTACAATTTAACACTTGAAATAGCATCAAAAAAAGCCCTCACAAAATAATGAGGAAAATTTTTAACAAAAGAAGATAAATACGTATATGGAGAACTACAAATATTGTGAAGAGGTATTAAAGAGGACCTAAATCAATGATCTTATGCCAAGTTCATGGGTCAGAAGGCTCGGTATTATTAAGACATTGTTAAGAAATACATTTTCTGAAAATGAAATATGGCCTTTTGTAGCAACGTGGATGGAACTGGAGAGTGTGATGCTAAGTGAAATAAGCCATACAGAGAAAGACAGATACTATATGGTTTCACTCTTATGTGGATCCTGAGAAACTTCACAGGAACCCATGGGGGAGGGGAAGGGAAAAAAAAAAAAAAAAAGAGGTTAGAGTGGGAGAGAGCCAAAGCATAAGAGACTGTTGAGAACTGAGAACAAACTAAGGGTTGATGGGGGGTGGGAGGGAGGAGAGGGTGGGTGATGGGTATTGAGGAGGGCACCTTTTGGGAGGAGCACTGGGTGTTGTATGGAAACCAATTTGACAATAAATTTCATATATAAATAAAAAAAAAAAAAGAAATACATTTTCTGAAGGACAATGTATATATTCAATATATTCACCATCAGAATCCCAGCAAGGTTTTCAGAAATTGAGAAGCAGCTTCTAAAATTTATATGGAAAAAAAAAATTTTATATGGAAATGCAGGAAACCTAAAGTAGAGCAATTTAAAAGAATAAAGTTGGGAGGATTTTTCCAATTTCACGATTTACTATAAAGCTACTAAAATCAAGTTAGAATAGAAGCATCAATAGAAAAGAATCCAGAAATACACTTGCACCTATGTAGTCAATGATTTTCAACCAAGGTGTTAATGTAATTTGATGGGGTAAGAAGAATCTCTTCAACAAATAGTGCTGGAACAATAGGACATCCAAATGAGAAAAAGTGAACCTAGACCTTAGACCTAAATGTGCAAGCTAAAACTTAATGTCTATAAGAAAACATAGATGAAAAGCTTCACTACCTACGGGAAGGCAAAGATTTCTTAGGACAAGAGGCACTAACTAGAAAATTATTCATAAATTAGACTTCATCAAAATTTAAACCTTCAATTTTTCAAACAACTCTTAAGATAGTTTTATTGGGACAATGAAAAGGAAGCCACAGGCTAGGGGAAAATATCCATAATACAAGTCAAGAAGTGTGCAGTCCGAGTCTACATAACGTAACAAGCTAAATGAGCCTGTTACTGGTTCCTGAATGGTGGCAGAAAACATGAGTCCGCAGTTAGAGACAAAGGGCTGTATTATGCCTGTGTTGGTTCCCTGACCCACCAAGTCCCAGAGGGGTAACACAGGGCTCCCTGATGGATGATCAACACCTCCACATGCTGTAAAATGCATTATAAGATACTGAGCATGGGGAACTCACCAATTTTAAACTGAACAATAACAAGCCTGCTCATTGTCTACAGGGAGACATAAACACCTTTCAAGGCAGCTCACTGCAAGCACAACCCTGAGAAACGGATTCAGTAAAGAGCAGTCAAGCCTTCCATTCTTGGTGTAACTAGAATAAATATACAGAGGTACTCAGGAACCATGGCAGACTGCCTCTCCCAAAAATAAATGCATCTCATAAAGATTTGTATTCAGAACTTTCAATGAAGTCCTACAACTCAGTAGTAATAAGACACATAACCCAGTTTAAAAAATGATCAAAAGACTTCACGAAAGAAGATACATGAATGGCCAATAATCACATGAAATAATGTTCAAGATAATTTGCCACCAGGGAAATGCGGTTTAAAACCACAAGTGAGGGGCGCCTGGGTGGCGCAGTCGGTTGGGCGTCCGACTTCAGCCAGGTCACGATCTTGCGGTCCGTGAGTTCGAGCCCCGCGTCAGGCTCTGGGCTGAGGGCTCAGAGCCTGGAGCCTGTTTCCGATTCTGTGTCTCCCTCTCTCTCTGCCCCTCCCCCGTTCATGCTCTGTCTCTCTCTGTCCCAAAATAAATAAACGTTGAAAAAATAAAAAATAAAAAAAAATAAAACCACAAGTGAAAAACAAACAAACAAACAAACAAACAACTCCCCACGAATGAGGTAACACTACACATCCCCTAGAGAGGGGAGGATGTGAAGCACCTAAAAGTCACCTATACTACTGGTGGAAACGTAAAATGGTATTGCCACTTTGACAAAAAGTCTAGCAGGTTTTTTTTGTTTTTTTTTTTAAAGATAAATGTACACCGACCAGAGGACTCCGCAATTATACAGTGAGGTATTAAGCAGGAGAAAAAACAAAACAACAAAAATTCATACAATGTTCAGAGGTGTTTTATTCATAATATTCAAACACTGGGAACAACCCAACTATTCATCAAGTTGTGGTATATCTATTCAATGGAATACTGTACAACCATAAAAAAGATTCACTCATAATGCAACCAGATACATGAACCCACCCCCCCCCCCCAAAAAAAAACTGCTGGGTTAAAAAAAGCCAAACGAAAAAGAGCACATAATGTATGGTTGTATGTATATGAAAGACCAAAACCAACCTGTCAGTCCTTTGTCCTGCTCCACTCTCTAGCTAACAGTATAAAAGCAAATGTGTCAATAGTTTTTGTTGTATTTGGGTGGAAGATGGGGGTAAAGACAGACAGCATCTTAAATGGGGCAGCAGGTATACTTCACCAACAAACACTGGGAAAGACAGAATAATTTCACTGGCTCAAAGTAACTCTATTTCAGCCATAGTAAGTCTTCCAGTTTGAGCAATTTATTATCTAAAAACCTCCACCTTTTGCCCGAGATTCTTTCCTCTTAACACCCTCCCCTTTCACCCAAACTGTCACAATCACTACTGAATCTTTGCACAAGCCTACTCCCAGACAGCACATCTGGGCTGAGACTCACTTCCTGGGATAGGCCTCTTCCGAGCCACAAAAGGGGAATCCCCCGTCCATGGATTCCTTCTTCTTAACACTCGCCACTCTTATTTATTGTATAGAGGATATTGTGAGCATCTACTCTTTCCAGACATTGTTTACATGATGTAGACACAGGGGTGACCTAAGTGGTAGCAGAAGCAGCTATTGAAGAGTTCCAAGTCTGAGCAAATGACACTCTCCTAAGAAAATAACATTCAGCAGAAACCAGAATGAAGAGGAGAATGAAACATGTTTCAAGCAAAAGCAAAAGGCAGGAAAGAACTAAGTATATTCAAAGGATGGTAAAATGACACCTCAAAATCCCAGGAAATGACAGAGTTGAACAGGACAAGAGAGACACAACAAGCTGGTATTGGAGGCAGGGGATCAACAAACAGCTGCCTGAGTGCCAAATGTTTTCGTAGGACTCCCGAGCTAAGAGTGTTGCTTACATTTTTAAACGCTTGTAAAAAGGAAGAGGAGGAAGGGAAACACTGGCACTGGCAGAAGTAACTGAAACCCTATGTGACTTGCAAAGCCTGAAACGTTTACTGTCTGGCTATTTAATACAAAGTTTGCTGGTCTCTGATGGTGAGGGCTTCAGGTTACTTTATCCTGAATGGATGGAAAACTATTGGCAGATATCCAGCAGATAAATTCTAAGATCTATTAAAATCAAAAAACATTTTTTTTTTTTTTAGAGAATACCCCCCACCGGGGGAGATGGGGGGGGGGGAGGGACAAGGAGAGACAGAAACAGAGGCAGAGAGAGAGAGAAACAGAGAGCATCTTAAGATTCCCTTAAGCATGGCTCAATACCACCACCCTGGGAACATGACCTGAGCCAAAATCACGAGTCTGACACTTAAACGACTGAGCCACCCAGGCTCCCCAAAATCAAACGCTTTTTAAAGACTGTTCTAACTACTGTGTCGCGACAGAATGTAAGGAGCAAAATGTGAAATAAGACCACCCGTTAGAAGGCCAGTACAGCGTCTGGTCAAGAGTGGACAGTAGCCTGGTACAAGGAGCCAGTGACGGAAGGCATGAGATCTGCTCAATATGAAGTTAGATCAGACAAAACTGGCTGATAGTTTGGAGGTGAGGTATTGAAAGAAGTTAAATTCAAAGATGATGCTGAAGTTTTGGTCTTAACAACTAAGTGAGCAGTGCTGCCATCTACTGATCATTGATTCCCTGTCAAGAGCCTTAAGAGTGGTGGACTGGGGATAAACCAGGTCCAAAGTTCAAGGGGAAAGAAAAAAAAAAGGGGGGGCAACTCTTGTGAGGAGATTTCCCATAAAGGAGAGCAAAGAACTGGGGCAGCAGTTGGTGGGGAGCTATAGTGTGGATTTTCTTTGGGTGAAACTACAAGATGTTTGCAGGCTGATGGGAATGGCCAAGCAGGGAGGAAGAAACTAATAACGCAGAAGAAGGTAGGTAAAGATGCAGGGAAAGAAACAAGTAAACAAACAAACAAAAAACTCAAGCAGATGACTCGGGATGTAGCCTACAAGAGGAAGGAATGATCTTACACAGTCACAGGTAAAGTCTATCACCATAAGAAGATCAAAAGCAAAGTCAAGGGGAACAGATTCAGGTAGCTTGTTAGACCTGGTGATTAGGAAGTGAGGCGTGAAAGTTCTACTGTGCACCAACCTTCTCAGGGATAGAAATAGCAATATAAGCGGCTACAAGTGAGGACGCAGAGTTGGAGGTATAAGAAAAGGTATGAGGGGCACCTGGGTGGCTCAGTCAGTTAAGCGGCCGACTTGGGCTCAGGTCACGATCTCACGGTCCGTGAGTTCGAGTCCCGTGTCGGGCTCTGTGCTGACAGCTCAGAGCCTGGAGCCTGTTTCTGATTCTGTGTCTCCCTCTCTCTGACCCTCCCTCATTCATGCTCTGTCTCCTTCTGTCTCAAAACTAAATAAACGTTAAAGAAAATAAAAAAAGAAAAGGTATGAAATCATTTCCAGAAAGCAAAGAAGTGTGCTGGCAAGGGTCAGGTGGTAGGATATCTGTTAAGGGCTCACTTGTCAACCGTAGTCATTCAGAAAACACTACTTGTGGCTGTATGCTTCTTCCCAAATGCACGTTGTGCTGAGATGCAAAAGCAGACGAGGTAGGACATTTAGTTTAACCAAGGGTAGAGTTTATATGGACGAAGAGGGAAATAAAAGAACTGTTTACTGAAGCTAACAATGGAGCATGTGTCTAAGGTCAATAAGGAAGAAGGATGTAGCAGCAGTTGGAAAGTGATGGACATGAACAAATGGTAGAGTAGATGGATCGGTAGTTCTAAAAGGGTTATGGAATTCTTTCAGTGGGACTATTAAGTAAGCAGAAAGACAGGTAATGCTCCGCTAAGTTTGTAAACCATATTTAGGGGTGGTATTTTACTATGGGAGGCAACGAGTGGTTGAGGTTGGGTAGAAAAACCAAAGATTGCTGGAAATGATAGTCGAGAAAATGAGAGGACTGAATGTTGGATGGATCCTCTGTGTGAATGATGAGGTCAGAAAGGACAAGGGCAGCGGTAATAGCAGGAAAAAAGCAAAGGCTAGGGGCCAAATCTGTGAATGTGCTAGTACCTCTTTGTATTTTACTGGAGAAGGTCTTACACGTCTACTCAGACAGTGTCTGCCTCTGCCTAATTCATCACCATGTCATCAGTACGTTGTAAAATTGCTGGCACTCAGTGAATGAATGAGGCTATAATAAAATCTAAGGTATACATAGAGTAAGAATTAAAACAAGAAAGGCGAGGAAGATAAGTCACAAGAAAAAATTCTCAATACTTACTCAGAAAGGAATATCTCAAATTAAAGACACAGGCAACAGACCAGATAATTGGGTGATTAGCTTTCACCAGAATTTCCCCCTTTTATTATAGTACTATCAACACACAGGTACAAAAGAAAGGAAATTGTGGGGAGAAATACATTACGTGAATAATCAGAAATACTCCTTTTAAGCACAGCTCTTCCTGTGTTTCTTTCATTTCACATAACTTCAAAGGAAGCGGGAAGTAGGGGGAGAGAGGAAGGACACTCACGTCTGCCTATCTCTGATTCCATTAGCCATGAAGATGAAAATACTTAGAAAGCTTTATCCCCTGTGGTATCAAAACACATTAGTGAGATAAGGATGTCTGCCTGACATCACAAAAATTAGAAGGATATTTATCCAACATAATTTTTAAATCTTTTTTAATCCCTTAGTAAATTTTATTCTGAAATACCAAATACAGGATAGAAAGAAAAGTACATAACATTCCTCTTGTCAGATTCCTTATTAAATGTATTCTAAGGTATAGAAAGTAATATGCACTTTCACAACTTATTTCCCTCACCATTTCTATATTTCTGAAACCAAATATTCTTTCTTTTGCTATGTAACTATTAAAGGTAATGGTAGTCATTTCTTCTGTACCTGCCTCAGTGCCTGCATTTCATCGCAGGTCAGGTATCAGAACTTTTCAGTAGATTTCTCCATTATTCTGTCTCATTTATTTGTTTGCAGAATTTGAAATACCATCTCCATGACAAATTAAAAATATATCCTATTTCCAGTTACCGGTAGAAAGTATTAGAGAACATTCTTTCATTTTTCAAATAATTGAATGATTTACATACAAATATGGAGAATTCACCACTCAATGGAGACCTAATTTTAAAAACAGTAAAACAAGCTATCTCTAGAAAGCCTGCAGGCTCTGCAGGAAGATGACCCACCCTAATGTGTATGTGGGTGAGGACAATGACCTTTCAGTCCCTGGTAGAATGTCTGACACATGATAGTTGCTTTAAGCAAAAGTTTGCCCAATTACTCAACTCATTGAATCATACCTTATTCCTCCTGGAATGTACCTTGTACCCATACTACATCCTCAACCATGGGTAATGGTCTCTTACTCACACCTAAACCCATAAAGAAAAATCAGCATGTTTTAACATGACCCAAAATATATAGCCTTTGGGTTAAAAACTTGAATATTGGGGGGCTGTAAGAAAACACTGAAACCTCAACTTTTTTAAAATTTCTTTATTTTGAGGGGGTGGAGGAGGGGCACAGAGAGAGAGGGAAAGAGAGAGAATCCCAAGCAGGCTCGCACCAATAGTGGAGAGCCCCATGCAGGTCTTGAACTCACGAACCATGAGATTATGACCTGAGCTAAAACCAAGAGCCAGATGCTTAAGTGGCTGAGCTACCCAAACACACCAAAACCTTAACTGATCTTTATATGAAGTAGGTTACTAGACTCAAGATCCCTCTCAATGACATTCACTTTGTAATTTTTAGCAGGTAAACTGCAGAGAACAAAAAAAGTTCCATCAGCATAAAACAAAAGGAGTCAAAAAGCCTAAGTTCTCATAGCGAGGAGAGTGTGTGTGCACACGTGGTCTGGCATTGGGGTGTGTGTGCCTGTTTCACTGCCGGTCAGTAACTCTAGGTTAACTGCCTCAGTATCTCTTTAGTATTAGAACTCCTGTGGTCTTGGTACCTAACTCAGGTGATCAGACTAGTGAAGGGGAGGAAGATATGAAATGTGGAGACTATTTAAAGAAATAGTGTGCATTAATAATGACTGTATTTTAAGAAAACTGCAGAGTCAGCACTGTGCAAAACAGGGGTAAACACAGTTGCTGCCAAGGGGGTAATTATAATCTAAATTACTATCATGTATATTGCTATTAAAATGCATTACTACAATTTCCTTGCATTTTTCAAATGATTTCTAGCATCTCTAATGTCACAGATCAACAGAAACACTAAACTGTCAGTGCAGTACGAATTACTTATTTTCAGAACATTTACAACCCCAACAGATCTCCAGTGCCAATAAAATCTGTTATTCAGAGATGATATTATGCAAACTCATAGTAGAAACTACGAGCAATGACAAGTACTGCAGAAAGGGGCGTTCACCACCACCACCAAAAAAAAGTTCAGCAAAGAGTTTCTTTTAGGAGTTAGTATTTTTTCCATAAACATTTAATGAGCATGATTATGTACCAAGAACTTCTCCTATAATTTTGGAGGCTGCTTTTAGCGTACATTAAAAATAGCATACGTTAAAGGTTTAGAATTATCAAGTACATTTTACAAAGGAACATGATAAAATACAGAAAAATCTGCTGCTCTCCCTCTTTCAGTTTCTAAAATAGCTCTACAGAAGAAAAAAAAAAGCAGATTGATCCAACACTAATTTTAGCCACTCAGAAATTAACTTGCATAAAAGAAATTCAACACATTACATTCCTCGTATTATCCATCAATACTTAACTAGCATCGACATCCCTTCTATTCACAGGAAAGCTTTCTCACATTAGCCCATTGCCTTCAATAAAACAGTTGACTATTTAGACGATTCTGTATATTTAAAAAGACTTGCTTCAACTGCTCAAAGCAATGTCCTGCTATTATAAACTTCCATCTGGTTACCATGACCAGAACTCAGGTGCTTTTTAGCTTCTAAACCTCAAAAGGATGTACCATAACAGTTAACAGTCAACTGCTTCTACCCACAGCCAGAGAACAGAAGCCAAATCAACCATGGTGAGCAACACATCATGAACACATTGCATGAACCATAACACGCAATTATAAATAAGAATGAGGGTGTCTCTGAGCTGTATGGCATGATTTTCATGACAGAGTTTGAAGCTGAAAAATTATGAAAGAATGTATTACTTTGTGTTTATGAAGAGATATATTCATATATTCATTATTTGTACAAAAACAGGCAGGAAGAAATAATCAGGAACTCATGAGATTGTGTACCTTCAGGGAGATGGGAATATGGTATGTAAGACAGAGAGCAGAACACCCTAAAAGAAAAGAGGGTAAGTGACAATACTTTAGGGATACCTCTGTGTATGTCTTTTTATTTTTCATACACTCAAAAAGAAAAAAAACAAAATCAAAGAGGACGGGAGGAAAATCCTTAAGTGAGATGAACCCAAGTAAGTTGACCTAATTATAATTCAAATAGGTAATTATTTCAGAGAAATAAACTAGAATATAAAAATCAAAGGTAACAGTATAAATTTGCGGTCTGAAAGAAAAGGTATTTGGATAGATACAGCTAGCTAAAAATAAGAAAAAAAATAAATAAGAGGTATATGTATATACATGTATACTATAGGTTTTCTACATATGGATTTACTTATATTTAATATATATACACATGTATGCATGCAATTTCCAAATATGCACACATGCATATACACGTCTCATACGTATCAACATATATACATCTCCATATACAACATATATACATCTCCATATCAACATATATACATCTCCATATCAACATATATACATGTATATACATACATACACATATATATGCCTTAGCTCTGTCTGAAAGGGCCTAAAGATGGCCCATTAGAAGACCTAACATTCAGATCCCAATTTCTAAATAGCATTCTCCATTAAAAGAAACCATTCCTTGAACAAAGGACTGATTCCAGGGCAGAGGCTAGGATAATACAGGATGATCTCAAATGTTTTCTGCAAGAGAGGAAGCAGAGCTCCAAGAATGATGGGGACATGCCAAAAGATAAGGGAACCAGCCTGAGGGGGTCTCTACTGGCCAAAGATACCAGGGAGAGGATGGGACCTGGAATGACTGCTTCGAGGGCAAGGGGTTTCCTTTGGGGTTGATGGAAAGGTTCTAGAACTGAACAGTGGTAATGCACAACACTGTGAAAATAGTAAATGTCAATGAATTGCACACTTTAAAACTGTTAAGGTGGTGAAGTTTTATAGTGTGTGGATTTTCTCACACAAAAAAAAAAGTTTTAAAAAACATTTATGAAACAGGAAACTTGTTGTCTTAGAAGTTAGCAGTTACCTTGAAGAGAAGAAGCATAGGGACTAGGTCATACAAGCTCGCTATCCTTGTCCCATTGCTTCAGCTGTGTTCTGGGTACATGAGTGTGTTTATTCTGTGTTGGCTTATTCACCAATATAATAAAGATTTGTGAACTTTATTATGTAAATTTAATTTGAAAGTATTTAAAACCCAGATTCAAATTTACTAATTTTTATGCTTTATTCTAAGGATACACGGTTACATTCAAATTGAGTTCCTTTCAAATCTTTAGGTTTTAAAGCATGCCATTTAAAATGTTTTACACTAGGGGCGCCTGGGTGGCGCAGTCGGTTAAGCGTCCGACTTCAGCCAGGTCACGATCTCGCGGTCCGTGAGTTCGAGCCCCGCGTCGGGCTCTGGGCTGATGGCTGGCTCGGAGCCTGGAGCCTGTTTCCGATTCTGTGTCTCCCTCTCTCTCTGCCCCTCCCCCGTTCATGCTCTGTCTCTCTCTGTCCCAAAAATAAATAAACGTTGAAAAAAAAATTTTAAAAAAAAAAAATAAAATGTTTTACACTAAATGTCATATTTTCTGGCTGAAAAATGAAATTAATGAAAAGTTACACCATGTCAAATGAGGCCACTTGTTTATATTTAGCATCTTTGGTATACCTTTTAGAACTGGAAAATGTTGAGTTCCATCTGAACAACAAACTGCACTTTAAAACTTGAAAAAAAAGAAAAAAAAAACAAAGCAAAAAAGCCCACAGTTGGGGGTGGGGGAGCTGATTAAATAAACATGGATGTTCTAATTTGCCAGCCTCTATTTGATGGTTCAGTGAAGGATAAAGATCTATTCGGCACATCTGAACAGAGAGGGAAAAAAATGTGCTGATGCTCTTAGTCATTGGTTCATTATCTTCTTTATTGTGTTGATTATGTTTATGTAAGAAGAAAAACCACAACAAAACTTCATTGCGCATTTACCAAAAAAAGAAAAAAAAGGGAGGTGGGGGCCAGGGAGAGGGTATAAGAAAACACCAGCTGTTCCAGTCTTTAAAATTAGGCAATTTGTTTTTCAGTCCCTCCAGGTAATTGCACAAGTATTTGCCTCCCCAATTCTGAGTATTTTCAAGTGTCACTGTTACATTTACAGCATAAGCCTGTCTTCCTTTTTTTTTTTTTTTGCTTTTTCTTGATTTATAGAAGAAAACTAACTTGCTTCTTCATATCCACAAAGCATCCTACAAATCTAACCTGTTTATGTTAGTAAAAAAATATATAACAGCACAAAATGTAACATTTTTCAGACTATTCTTCATACAAGTAACATTAACAGTGGAATATGGAAGAAAAATAATAGGAAAAAAGATCTTGGGATCTGAATCACATCCCACTCTGACCAGCTGTGGCACCTCAGGGTGCTTATGGAGCAGAGGAAGCTGTAAAACTCAAACACACTTGGAATATACCTGTATTATGTGATTTTATCACGAAAAGCATATATTCCTTTTACTAAGTTATTTTTAAAGCTGTGCAAGCATATAGATCAAAGCAAAGCAAGAACCCATAGTCTGCAGGGTTGTTTAGAAAGGAAGCAACATGAACTAATGAACTGATTAAAATGAGGAGAAGCAACTGAGGTCCAACAAAAAGGAGTTAATTGTTCATTTGTGTTCTCCCTTGTAACAAAGTACATATACAAAAAGGCTGAAACAGTCTCATATTTCCATTTCCCAGAATCCCTGGCATTATGTTCCAAGCAGATACTGAAAAAAAAAAAAACATTAATAAAATGAGAGGAAAAAGAAGTTAATGGATCTAAATGTACTCAAGTACTATGCTCCTGCCAAGAGTAAAAACAATGATGGTCCTATGGTAACATGTTATAAGTTCATCATTTCTACGATGTTCTGAAAACATGGCTATCCATCTAACAAGTCACTCAATAAACATGGATAGAAGGATCTATGTGTACCATTATGGTGAATACTGGGACTCAAAAATGAGTAAGAGAAGATTCTGCCCCTGAGGTCGTCATCCTCAGGTAAGAAAAATCACCTGAACAGTTACAAGGACTCCAGCCTTGGTGAGCAAAAACGGGGAGGGGGGGGGGATGAGGAGGGGGTGGAAATATCCCAACTGTTACCCAGAAAATCAGGGAAAACCTCCAAGTAAAGATAATTCAAGAACTGGTCTTAAAAGATGGGGAGTATAAAGCAGAATTACAAACATGGGCACAATAAGGTGAAAGATGTGGCATTTTAGCAGCTAGATGGTTACATTACAGGCGGTATAAGGAGTGAGGAGAACGAGGACACAAAATACACAGGAACCAGAACATGGGCTGTGGCTACCTCAGCCCAAGGGAAGCCAACATTAGCCCACAGCTAACAGGAAGTCACTGCATAATTAGAAATCAAATACAAAAAGCTAGGTCAGAAAGACACTAGAGCAACAGTGAGGAGGACAAAAACATGAGCCTCTGAGGTTAGAGACACAAGGGAAGTTCAGGTGAACCTGTAAGGAAGATTTCATGCTTTTGGTTCTATTATAACCTTAAAGAAACAAAACAAAAGAGAACAACAACAACAAAAACCCAAGAAAGAAACAGCTAGAAAGTGTTACTAGAGTTGGTCACAAAAGTGTGCTCACCTCACACAAGAAAACCTAATGTGTTCTACCTCCAAGGCGCTTACAAGACAGAAGTGGGAGAATGGTTTCTCCTGCATTAACGTACACAAAGAAGCCTCTCTCTAACCATCCCACTCTTCTCAGAAATATTCTGTGCTCCAGTAGGGGAGGAAAAAAATTTTCTAAACCTACTTTTTCAATGTCCTAGCCTACTGTTCTCTTTCAAAGGAACTTCACTACAGACAAAATGAGTAACATTCAACCCATGTAGGCACATCATGGTTTCCCACACGTAATAAATCCCTGCTGATGTGATTCCTGCAGCCCTCCACATCCCTACCTCCAAATGGTTCAAATCCTACCTGTCCTTCATTCCTGCAGAACACCACTCCCCATGGCAACTTTTTCTACTTACCTCAGCAGGAGGTGATCTTAACCTCCAAATTCCCTCTTTAAGGTCTCCTATTGTGCGCTAGTTACTTCCAGCTTGTTTTATCAGTGTACTTATACATCTTATGACTCCTAGCAGATTTTTTTTAAATACAATTTATTGTCAAGGTAACTAACATACAGTGTATACAGTGTGCTCTTGGCTACAGGAGTAGATTCCCATGATTCATCACTTACATACAACACCCAGTGCTCATCCCAGTGCCCTCCTCAATGCCCTTCACCCATTTCCCCTCCACCCCACCCTCCATCAACACTCTGTTCTCTGTATTTAAGAGTCTCTTATGGTTTGCCTCCAACTTTTTCCCTTCCCTTCCCTTCCCCCATGCTCTTCTGTTAAGTTTCTCAAATTCCACATGTGAGTGAAAACGTATCTGTCTTTGACTGACTTATTTCACTTGGCATAATACCCTCCAATTCCATCCATGTTACTGCAAATGGGAAATTTTCATTCTTTTTCATTGCCGAGTAGTATTCCATTGTGTGTGTGTGTGTGTGTGTGTGTGTGTGTGTGTGTGTGTGTGTGTATAAACTCCTAGTAGTGCTGGGTCATAGGGTAAAACTCCTTGGGCATAAGACAAATGTTGGGCTTGTCTTTATATGTATCACAGACATAGGAGCTCAAAAATGAGTTAAAAAAAATTTTTTTTGAATCCACCTTGATCAAAACCATGTTGGGGCACTTGGTTAAAACAACATAGTTATAGTCATTCATTCAACAATATTTGCTGAGCATCTATTGAATGGCAGCAGTGAATTACACTGTAAAATAATGAACAAAATCAGCAAAAAGATTGAGCTTTGGAAATGCACTCTTGGGAATTTTATTTATTTATTACCAATTTAGGGGGTAATTCTTTCCTTTCCAAGGTAGTTACAGTATCATTACTACTTAGACCAATTATTCAAAGTATTTGTCTTCAATTACTTCCTAAAACTTTACCTTCATATACCCACCAAGCACACAATGCCCTCATGAGCCACATGGATAAATAAAGATACCTGTCCTAGTAAAAAAAGATCCAAGTGTCAAATATCAGGCTCTGGAGTACTGGGGATGAATGTGAACACAAGTATTCATGGTAAAAAAACAATATAAATTCCTTGTGTTCCCAGACCTGGTCTTACATTACATTTTTATCTGTTTCCTCCACTAAAATGTAGGCTACATTAGCACAGAGGTACTGTCAGCTCTGTTCATCACAATCCCTACCGCCTAGAACGGTGCCTGGCACAAAGTACTACTTGTTTAAAGAAAAAAAAAAAAATGAATGAGATTAAACAATTCTACTAATCTATTTCT
This sequence comes from Herpailurus yagouaroundi, assembly GCF_014898765.1. NCBI lineage: Eukaryota > Metazoa > Chordata > Mammalia > Carnivora > Felidae > Herpailurus > Herpailurus yagouaroundi. Next base: position 47,523,334 of record NW_024412405.1, on the reverse strand, counting down.
ACTAATCTGATATCGTAAGGACTCAAAGTAAAGATCATGACTCAAAGACCTCCCTTGTGTCAAGCTGTCGACATGTTTTTCATCTCTGAATTTGATCTTAAATTCTCAGAGTAGTTTATAAATAGGCTGTCATTAACTACTGTCATTAACTACTAAAATCACTGCTAACTCAAGAGGAGGGAAATGCCCATTAATCACAGCTTTAAACAACAAAAAGAGGTGCTCTACAAAGAACTGCACAAATACAGGTATAAAACGGGGGAAAAATTAAGTATCTTTCCAAAAACCAAGTAGGAAATACAAGGTCCTAGAGGCATTGCTTAATCATTGTTTAAAATGATATATTTCAGAATAACTTCGATGATCGTCTGCAAAAATTATACATTCCTAATGAATATCAAAGTAAAGTTTAACACTTTTGAAAACCAAAATATCCTACACTTTCTGAGTAGGTCCTACTTACTAAATCCTGATAAAAATAAATTACAACTAAACTCTGAAATGCCATTTGTTTTCCAATTTTTAGTCACCGTATCACGGGTCCTGGTTCATAATTAAGTAATACGGCACCACTGGAAAGTGTTTAACAGCTACCTCTCAGAAAAAAACAAAAAACAAAACAAAACAAAAAAAACAGCTTTTTGGGACTGTTTGCCAGTCTAGGTAAATACTCCCCAATGGCCAGTTTCAAGCAAGCGATGCGAGGTCACTGAATGTGAAGCAAACCAGCTCCTGAACACCAGTGAAAAGCATACTGTGCTGGAGTAGTCGGTGGACGGCACAAGCTGTGGCTATAAATCACTCCTTCAGTAACTTTTGTGAGCTACACACCAGGTGGGGACGGGGGCTTGTTGACCGTCACACAACCCCCGTGCTAGGGTGAAATTCTAGTTCTTGTGTAAATTAGAATGGCACAAGGCTGTATGTATTTCTAACTACTTAAAAATCTAAGACAAATGTCTCTCACCTTCAGTGGGCAACGGCTTGTACTCGTTTCCAATTGCTCAGCCACCCATCTGATCTCCATCTCAATACTAAGTGCCAAGTTAACTTAAATGTTTCAAGTGTCAATGAATTTAAGGTCTTTCCTAAAGAGTTATATGCTTATTACCTGTATGTAATTGGTATTCTAAAAGTCCATTTTACTTTCAATTTACATCTTCTAATACAGTTACTCAACCAGTATTTATTAAATGCAATATATACGACCTGATTTTATACACACACATACACTCTGATTAATAGGCATTATACACCTCTTTATTCAACATTTATTAAATACCAGATATATAGATAGCAGACCTCTTGTTAGGAGGATGAAATACAAAAGTGATTAAGGTATTACCTCAAGTTTATTTCCTTCACAGTAAATATTTGCCATCTTCAACTTATGCCCAAACGTTAAGTTTCCCATGTTTCTCAACTACTTTAGTTTGAGCAAAATTTAAAATATGGCATCCTATAACCCCTTAACAGTAATTTTTTTTTTAGTGTAGCTAAATCTTTATTGCCATTTTGATATGGTTTTCTTAAGTTTTGAAACTCTTAATTTCTTTATTCATGTGTGTATATACATAAATATTTAAAAATTTTTTTTTCAACGTTTATTTATTTTTGGGACAGAGAGAGACAGAGCATGAACGGGGGAGGGGCAGAGAGAGAGGGAGACACAGAATCGGAAACAGGCTCCAGGCTCTGAGCCATCAGCCCAGAGCCTGACGCGGGGCTCGAACTCACGGACCGCGAGATCGTGACCTGGCTGAAGTCGGACGCTTAACCGACTGCGCCACCCAGGCGCCCCATATACATAAATATTTAAATGTGATATATATAATTTATATAAATACATGTAATTTTTTCATAAATCCATAAAAGAACTTTTTCTTTCACCTAGCTACTATATCCCCATTCCCATTCTAAAGTAGTTCATATAAATTGTCTGGTATATATCCTTTCATATTTTAATCCAGGCACACATCATACACACGTGTACATACACACACACACACACACACACACAATTATATAGTCAGAAAGTTGGGGTTTTGTTTTAATTTTTTTTTAACGTTTATTTATTTTTGAGACAGAGAGAGACAGAGCATGAACGGGGAAGGGGCAGAGAGAGAGGGAGACACAGAATCGGAAGCAGGCTCCAGGCTCTGAACCATCAGCCCAGAGCCCGACGCGGGGCTCAAACTCACGGACCGCAAGATAGTGACCTGAGCTGAAGTCGGATGCTCAACCGACTGAGCCACCCAGGCCCCCCTGTTCTTTTGTTTTTTTTTTTTAATGGTATCACCTTATGTAATTCTCTGCATCTTTTCTGGTTTACACCTCATAGAAGTTTCTCCAGTTATCGAGTATTATTCTAATTCATTATTTTAATATTGGCAGAATACTCAATGCTATGGGTTATTTCTATATCCATTCCCTTTTGTTTCCAGGTTTTTAACATAGTGAATACTACTAAAGAAAACACATCTTTGTGTGAGGTCCTCATCTATTGGTGCTTTTATTTTTATTTCATAGATTCCCAGAAGTGGAAGCCCTGGGTCAAAGCGCATGTATATTTTTTATTTCTCACAGACATTTCAGATAGCTTTCCAAAAATGCTGTATCATAGTACAGTTCCACCAGCCACGTAGAAGCTACTTTTCCCCACATTCTCACTAGAAGAGTAAAATATGCGATGGGTCTAAAGTCACTTTAGTTTGAAGATCCACAACTATAGATCTTTGTATTTATTTAGATTTCTTCTTCTTGAATGGTCGTTTTAGACCCTTAGCCCATTTGTCTATTGATTTGTTTTTCTTTTTTCTAGACAATTCATAAATGCTTGATATGTAAACATATGTGTCTACCAGATTATTGGCCTTTTGCCAATGCTAAGCTTGTTAAACAAATGGTTTTAGCTTTAACAGTGAATTATGCCTTTGTTGTCTTTGCAGTTCCAAGGTTTCCATTTCTTGGAGAAAGCTGTGCTATAGTCAGGTCCGCAGGCAGCAATGTTCCGAGGGGAAGAGAAGGAAGACAAAGTCCTGACGTCAGACCCTCATTCTGGTCATCCCTTCTCTTCCAGGTACAAGAGTCAGTAAGTTGCCTTTTTTGCTCAAATTACTTCAAGTTGTGCTTCTATCACTGAACCTGCACAGATTTGACTAACATTGTGATGTACTCTCCCAAATGAACTGCTAAATGTGATGCACCGTGGGTTTTATACATGTACCGGCAAAATCAGTACTATATAATTTTTTTTTCCCATTCTCACCATCCATGTCAGTGTTTCTAAGGCCCCACATGTTTTTACAAAGAAAATATCACTACATAGTTTAAGGAAAATGAAATCTAATTATTTCTTAATGCACAATAGCTAAAGCTTTTGAAATTTATGTATAATTGACAGTATTATTTAAATTACTCCTAAGAACTAGGGTAATAATACACTTAGAGTTTCCATTTGACAAATGTGTCATTTTCTTAACACACAATTTCACACAATTTTTATCCTTTAAAATTTTCTATCTTTTTATACCAGAAGTGAGATAAGCTTTACTTCCAGATACTCAACTCAAAAGCTATGGATATGATGGCTAACAATTTTAGAAAGTACTTAGAATTTTACATGTTTGTTCTCATTTTAAAACCCAGATCCCTAATGGCTTTATTGCTGTAGAATTCTACCTTTCTTCTTAATATTTAGAAGAAGAGAAAAACAACGGGACTACATAATTACCACTTAGAAACTACATAAGAGAGAATTTATATCAACATTTTGCTGCCCCAAATAGTCTGAACTGAGATCATCTCATGCTTAAGGAAAGAAGAAATCAGACGTGCAGGCTCACCATACAGGTGAGCTGAAGAAGGCTGCATAAAAAAAGTTCTGTCAATCTGGGACAAACACAAATCCGTGGAACCTCTCTGGAGAGCTTCAGGTAGGAAGTTTTTATAAAGCTCACATTTGATTTACCCATTTACTCAGTAGTCAGGCTACTGTGATTCATTCCTTGAGCTTTAGAAGCCACACTTGAAGGCAGCAGCAGAGTCACTGAATCATCTGGTGTGTTTGCAGAACTCATGGAGTGGGATCTGGAGAAAGCTTCCCAGCACACTCCTCCCCACAACAGTCATACACAATTCCAGAAGCAGTATTGCCCTGGAGTCCCCAGACCTCATTCCCCCCAAGAACGCACACACCTGTCTCCACACTCAATTATCTATCTGCAGTGGCCCGATGGATGTGTGAAAATAGGATGAAAATCAACCATGCAATACTAACCTCATATGCTACATAGCTTTGTCTCAGCTTCTCTTTTGATTCCCAGACTTGAGGAACCATTTGCTTAACATGAACCCTTTCAAATCCACACGCTGCTTCCTCCTTTGGACAAATTCCTAGGCATGTGTTCTAGCTTCTTACTTGATCTCCTGGCACCTGCTCCTGAGCCTAGCCTCAACCTTAGGGTCACTTGAATTGGTGTTATTTGCCCAATCAGGATTGTTCTGGACTATTCATAGTCAAAGGGAAAAAGATTATCAAGGCTCGAATTTATCTAGGTCGTCTTCCTTTTCTGTGCATTCTATTTGTCTCCTATCAGGACAGTATCCCTTGGGGCTCCAGGCTTCCACAAACGAGCCTCAGCCTTGAATTGACCATTGAATGGTCAATTCAAGGATTAACTCTGGCCACTGAAACCCATGAGTGCTTCTATCTGTGATTTCATGGAGGGGTGGGAGGCATGTAAAACTACATTTTTATTAAAAAGGTTCTTTCACTAAATAGAATTTGGAAGCCATTATTCTGCCTTAGTATTTGTTTATATCTTCCCAAATGGCCCTTAAGGTAGCTTTCAGATATTTTTACTGATGGTGCATCCGTTTAATACCTGTTCAAAACTCCTTACCTTCCCCCCGCCTTTTTTTAGAGAGAGAGAGAGTGAGCACAAAGGAGGGACAGAGGGAGAAGGAGAGAGAGAATCTTAAGCAGGCTCCATGCCCAGCACAAAGCCCGACCCGGGGCTGGATCTCACAACCTCACAACCGTGAGATCATGACCTGAGCTAAAATCAAGAGTCAGACGTTTAACCCACTGAGCCACCCAGGTGTTCCCCCCCCCCATTAGCTCTTTACCAAACTCTATCCCTGTCCATACCCTACTCTTAACACAGGACTTTGCCCCTTACTTCCCTAAAAATAGTCAAACTAGGCAGTATTGACTCCATTTTCCTCTTCTATGAAGATCAGTATTCTTATCTCACACAGCACAACGCAATCTCCCACACAGCACAACTGTGTGCTTCCCTGTTTTTAAGACTAACACTAAAGCCTCAGTCTAACCCCAGCACCTCTTTCCCTCTTTTCACCACAATGATTCTTTTTCCACAAACCTTTCAATCCAGACCCACACTCACCTCCCTTGGTTCTGCTTCCCATCAGACTACTAGTTTTCTATCACCAAGTAAAATGACAAGCATGGTATATTTTCACTATCCCCCTTCCTCACTACATCCACTTCCTAAGCCCTTGCAGATGTGATTACCTCCCCCCACCCACCCACCCCCAACACACACACACACTGTTTCTCTTACAAATGACCATCTGTGAACTCCTCATCTCTAAGGCCTCATCTCAGTGCCCATCTGCCAATCTCCCTGAAGCCCAAGTCTGTTGTATCTTCCCACCTGGGCCCTCCTCTCCCTAGACTACCCCATCTGATTATTCTTCTCTACCACTCTACATCCTATCTAAAGATACAGATACAGCTATTGCAGCTTCGGAAAATCCTCTCGTTTTAGTCTTCTCTTCTACCCACTCAACGGAGGCTTTCACCATGTCTCCACCATTATCTCTTCTTGCTAACTTATTGGTAAGTTTTCAACTATGTCTGTACACCATTTAACATGAGAACTAACCTCTGGCATGCCAGGACCAATTTCACAAATTTCAGAGAAAAATCTATACACCCTGGTGTTCTCTACAGCTACATGTTCTATCAGACTTCACTTTTACATACACCAACATTAAATTCTCCCTTGAAAAGGAGTTAGAACGTAATCAGGACACTATTAAAGAAAAGTAAGACTGACACTTTAAAACTCACTAGAGGGGCGCCTGGGTGGCGCAGTCGGTTAAGCGTCCGACTTCAGCCAGGTCACGATCTCGCGGTCCGTGAGTTCAAGCCCCGCGTCAGGCTCTGGGCTGATGGCTCAGAGCCTGGAGCCTGTTTCCGATTCTGTGTCTCCCTCTCTCTCTGCCCCTCCCCCGTTCATGCTCTGTCTCTCTCTGTCCCAAAAATAAATAAATGTTGAAAAAAAAAATATTATAAAAACTCACTAGAAAATACACCTGTCATTAGCACATCCTGCCAAATGCTTTACCTAACGTGTGACAGACACCACACATGCAGTAACAACACGTAGAATTTCATTTACTCTCCACAACCACCTGAAGGCTGAGATTCTCAGCTTCCTTTTGCAGAATTCAAAGAAAAGTAACCAAAAATGTTAACAACCATTATCTCTGGCAAAGAAATTATGGTTTTCGTTTTCTTCTTTTTGGTTTGTATGTTTTTTCCACAACGATTATATATTACTTCATGAAAACATTCATTACTCAGTGAAAACACTCAGATAAAGGCATCAAGTTTTCAACTAAATAGCTTTGAAAACAGGGTTTTTACTTGAGTGACATTTCCTGTAAAGGCAAGAATCAAAGAAATGTCAACAATGGAAAGTAACTTGGATGTTATCAGATGCACTCCTCTAATTTTTAAGACTAGGAAAAAAATCACTTTAGGTAATAATTTCTAAGATGCAGAAAATCACATGAAGTACTTCAAATATAAATACTTTCCATGTATTTCAATGTAATAATATACCTCTTTGATGAATCAAGTCTCCAGGTCACCTCTATTTTTCATTTACTGTGATATTTACAGCATCCAGGATTGTCACACATAGGTAAAATGCTTAATAAACACCATTTGGCAATGATCACAAACTCAACATTTAATTTATTTAGGATTTATCCAGATGTTTCCAAAACTTAAGTTCTGCAAATAAAAGTGATTATTAAATGAGTGCCAATTTACTACAAGAATATAAAATGAATCCGTGTGCTATTCCAAGTTACATTTAAAACCCTTGCAAACAGCATACCATTAGCTCTGCTGATTTGTTTTTATTTTTGTAATTGAAATGTGGTCCATGTTATCAGGCCATCTGCACCATGGAAAAATGACTTAGTAAACAAGACCCAAACGGTATTCTGTTAGGAACAACATCAGACTTGATTTCTGCTAAGAAAGTATGTATGACTCTACACAGACAATTTCTGGGACCAAGGTTGAAGACCTGGATGAAGGAAGGAAGCTATTGAGGGAACAGTCTGTCGCACTGCTCAGGTTTCCAGCTTGGAGACAGAGCAGAGTCCAGGGTCTCCTCACCCACCCCGTTAACTACCCAAGACAGAGTATAATACATTCTTAGCACAGTGCTGTGGGCAATAATCCAGCACTTGACCAACACTTAGGGCCCACAGATCCCAGTGTATTCTTCTCACCTGTTACACATCTTGTCTCTCCTCAACTGTGAGCTCCTTGAAGTGCTAAATACATTGTCTTCTTCACAATAGCGTCCCCAAATTTCTTATGCACAGAATGGATTACTGTAGCCTAAACATCAAGGGGCAGGCACTGAAGTTCATTGTTCACATCTCACCACATCCCGAAGTAGGACATAATATGGTAAATGGTTGCCCTTCCTCTTCCCCTAGCTCTTTACCTCATAGCATCCTCTCCATTTTCTGTCCAAAAACAACTTTTTATCCTAAGAAATACACAAAAACACCAAAAACTAAAAGTCAGCCATAATCCCAGTAGTCCTTTTTAAGTATACAAGGAAATCAGTCCTTGCCTCAGTTTCTCCAACCATAGCCTAAGATGACACTGTGAATGCTTTTGTAAGTTCAGGGAGAATCTATCAAGAGTTTGTTTTGTTTTGTTTTTTCAAGGGGTAGAGAACACTCTTACCCATTCACATATACTCGTATATACTCACAAATTCTTTAAACACAGATTGGTTGGGGGCATCTGGATGGCTCATTCGGTTAAGCATCTGACTCTTAGTTTCAGCTCAAGTCATGATAAGAACAATGGGTTTGAGCCCTACATCGGGCTTTGCACTGACAGTGCAGTGCCTGCTTGGGATTGGCTTTTTCCCTCGCTCTCTGCCCCTCTTGCACTCTCTCAAACTAAATAAACTGTTTTTTTTTTTTTAAGTTAAAAAAAAAAAACACAAATTTCTTGAATGATCCATAGATTTCTATAGTTTTTTTCTTATCAGCTAACTTTCTAACTCCTATCTAACTCACTCATTTTAATGGCTGGATTATCCACCACTCCATGAATGTGCTATAAACTCATCACTTCTCCAGTGATGGAGATTTTGGTTAAGTTTCTAGACATTTTACACAGTGCTGCAAGGACCCACTTCATACGTACATGTTTATACTTTCAAGTTATTGTTATTTGGGGCACTTGGGTGGCTCAGTAGGTTAAGCATCCGACTTCGGCTCAGGTCACGATCTCACCGTTTGTGAGTTCAAGCCCCACATCAGTCTCTGTGCTGACGGCTCAGAGCCTGGAGCCTGCTTTGGATTCTGTGTCCCTCCCTTTCTCTGCCCCTTCCATGCTCATGCTCTGTCGCTGTCTCTCAATAAATAAATGTTAAAAACAAATTGTTTTTAAATCAAGTTATTGCTATTCAAAGGAGTGGGGCTGTTTGATAACTAAGGTATACAAGTTTTTTATTTAAATAGAGACTGCCAAATCATACTCCAATAAGGCTGCATTGCTATATATTTCTACTCCCTCACCAAACACTACTGTCAGCAATATAGTTTTTCATTTTTGACAGGTGAAAAATGCTTTCCATACCTATTTTAATTTACATATTGAGATTGAACATCTTTTCAAATGGCTGCTCACCATTTAGGTTTCTTCTTGGGTAAATTGCTTATTCACATTAAGTAAAATTTTTCCTATTGGGTTATTCATCTTTTTCCTAATGATTTGTAGGTATTCTTTACACAGTGATACACAGCAAATATTTTATTCTAGTTTTTTTTTTAATTTCTTCCAACTTTATATTTACTCCTTTCTCTCCCCATCACCCACACAGAAGTTTTTAGTTATATTAACAAACACAGTCAATCTTGTTCTTCACACCTTCTAGAATTTAACTTACTTAAAAACATTCACCTCCAGATTATTTTACCTTAGAATATTCTACATTTCACAACACTTATCCAGCATAGTAAGGAACAGTGAGTTCTTTTTTCTTACAAGACAAGTATAGTATCAAAAACTTTAAAGTTCCTCTTCTTCCTCAGTGTGACTGTCACTCACACTAGGAAATATAGTGAACAAAGCTGTGAATCTTCCCTATTTTCCCAACGAGTTTTTCAGTTCCATTATCCCTACTCATCAGGTTTTCCCCAACACCTTCAGGGCTGAAGGGAGTGGAGAGCAAAGAGGTAAAGTGCAGAAAACTATTGTCATCAGATATCACAGCTGTACTCCAGTGCCAGTGTCCTCTGGTTATGGCTGATAAGCATCCCAGAGGGCAGCATTTGCATATGTGGGTTACTCAGAGACTCACTTGCTGAGACTTCTACATCTACCTTCCATAGACTCTGTTGGGGTCATTGTAGGTGGTCTCCTTATATAAAATTCTGAAGATAACTGAAACCCAGCTACCTCTGAGAGGTCCATATCCAGTCAATGTTTTGGTGCAAGTCTAACTTGTTCCAACAATAGGCCTTTCTTCTTGCTTTGCCACCAGAACAACTCATACAGCCTCTTGCCTTTAGAGTCTACCATTTGCAGATAGAGTCACTTTCCAACCACATGTCCCCAGATTGAAAGGGACACAGTCAACCTCTGAAAGGTTTCTCAAAGGGCCACTCATTTAGATTTATTCCCTCATCATAAGTTGAAGATACACCATAGCACTCTGACACCACTCTCTCCAAAGAAAGCCTCTCTATCAATCTTCCATTAAAAAAAAAAAAAAAAATACTTGTGAACCTATTCTTATATAGCCTAGAGGCAAATGACAAGTTAACAGTATCAGGATCATTCTCACAATCTCCTCTGGGGCCCACACTGGTCTGGCACCTGCTGTCTTCAGCCTCTGGACTTAACCAAACTCTGACATCAGGAAAAGTCGCATTTAACATTTCTGCTATAGAAAACTTAGTTTTACCATTTTAATGGCTTTGTAGGTTGTTTCGAAATCAAAACCACCTTAATATTTTAGCTGATTCCTTGGGTTGGTAGGATTTTTTTATTTCCTTCTTTACATCTTATATTTTCCAAGTTTTCTTCAACAACGCATCCTTTCTGAAATAAGCAAAAACTTAATATTGCTGTTTTAAATACCTTTTAGTGTATTCCCGTTAGTCATATTCTTAACTTACATTTTGTTATTAATTTTAAATAAGCATTATACAAAAGTAATTACTTAAAGCCATTCCATTCATTTATTCATTTTTTATTTAGTGTGCATTAAGATGGCATTTGAATTCTGATCATATCTTAAAAGAAAAGTATTCCTTCTCCAGAACTTTTAATGTAAGAAGGATTTAGAAATCATCTACTTTTTTTCAGTGAAGAACAAAGCAATAAGATAGTAAGAAATTCTTCCATATTGGTTGTAGACCATCTCATTAAGTGATACTCTATCTTTTTAAGTTGTATCTTTGATTTTAATAATTTTAAATTTGAACATCTGAATAAATGAAGGATACTTGCAATGTTACTTGATTACTAAACAAGTTGATCTTAGAATTTCTAATCACTTTAGTTACTGAAACACTCTTTATGTCCTAAGAAAACTCTCAAAAACACAAGGGGGAAATGTATAAAGATCATGAGCTATGAAAGTGAAATATTTAGTGAGAAAATAAAAGGAAAACACCAGTTCTTGTCACATTCCACTCTAAAAGAAATGAACCTACGGGGAGAGGTATTCTGCCAACTCTAAGACACCCACAAATCTGAGGTTACAATTAACTTCAGATAATGAAATTCAGAAAAATCCAAATTTATCACATAATATGAGCCTATTAAAACGTCTCAAGATATTACACATGTGCACCAAGATCAAGCATGACCTCAAGATAAAATGAATTTAGTTACCATAAAAAGCAATTTCAGGGTACTCTAGAGGAAGTAGTCTGCATGGCTACCAGCAGACACGTCCAGAGACTCAAAGTTCTGCAGAGAGTTCTATTAAGACTTTCCAGGAAGGGGAGTACCAGGCCCATTAACACAAATATCTAGTTTGTACCCCATCAGGTATTCCCCACCTTCATGGAGCTTCTCGTCTATCACATTAATTCAGTGGATAATTATATGAAGTATGAGAACAGTTAAGGTAAGAAAAGCATATAACGCTGCGGGTACACACACTGTTATGCTCATGGCATATCATCCAATACCAAATAAACAATTCTCCATCATTTAGCTTCTTATATAGACTAGTTAAAAACAATTTCCTCCTTAATGATATTTCTCATTATGTTATTAAAGTGGCATTTGGATTTTTATACAGTCTCTATTAGCTTAGATCGTATACCTATTCACAAAATGCGTATTAAGTCTTGGAATGTTGACCAAGTTTATGAGCCTTCAAGATCCATCATATGTGGACAATCACAAATTCACAAAGATAAGACTATCTTAAAGCGACCTATCTTGTCCATGTGACACATGACCTCAATGCCATTTTTCTCCAATATAACATAGAAAGGCAGAGAAAGGGCACATCATTTCTTACTCAGGGCCCTCAAATAGTAACCCAGTAGGCAGAAAGAGTGGTAATGCGGAGGTCAAAACAGCAAATTCAAACAAGTCTTTAAATGTGGCTACACAGAGGCTGAGAGCTAGTTTGCAGTAAAACAGAGAAATAGATAGAAGCAACAAATAAGAAAGGGTTGACCTAGGCAAGAAGGAAGTCACCTTGAACTTCAGAGAACTGCAGTGGCTACTGCAGGTTTATGCATGCTCCCAGAACACTGCTGAATGGATAGGATTGGGTCAGTTATTAAAAATAGAATGGGCAGTTGGGAAGCCGGGGTGGCTCAGTCGGTTGAGCGTCCGACTTCGGCTCAGGTCATGATCTCATGGTTTGTGGGTTCAAGCCCCACATCAGGCTCTGTGCTGACAGCTCAGAGCCTGAAGCCTGTTTCAGATTCAGTGTCTCCCTCTCTCTCTGCTCCTCCCCCACTCGTGCTCTGTCTCTGTCTGTCTCTGTCAAAAATAAACAAACATTAAGAAGAATTTTTTAAAAATAGAATGGGCAATTTAAAACTAAGACCTTTAAAATTAAGGGGCAGGAGACAATATTTTGGAGAAAACAGATAAAAAATTTGAACTTGAGCATTTGTTTTATCTTAAAATAGGTACCAAACCCAGAAAATTTTATAGTTCATGAAAATAGCAAGTCAGAAAGTAATTTGTAGATTGTGGAAAAATATCTGAGGAAAAAGGCAACTTACCAGTGTCTATCACCATAGTGGCATAGCTAAAATGTGTTCATAACAAAAGGGAACCAAACATTTGTGAAGGAGGCAAAATTCTCAAATGAAATCATTTCTATCTTAATAGTTTCAATTCACATCACCCATTTGAGATTAACATGTTAACACATTAGTTTATATATAAAATGACTATGACAAATATGAATTACTAGTAGACATGTTTATAATAAGCCAATATTTATTAGTATATGATAATTTTTTTAAAAAATTAATGGGTTAAGTGATCAAGACTTTTTGGTGACTACTGACCTAAAATACAGGAGTTAAACCAGAAACTTCTGCTAGCCATTTAGATATACCATGGAAAGAACCTGCCAAGACACAGTAAAATGCAGCCAACATAGAAAGACTGAGTCCCTAGGTCATTTGAGAACCTAGATCTAGGTCTGTTTGAAACCAAACCTATATCTAGGCCCATCTAAAGCCAATAGCTTTTCAGGTGCATGTGTCAATACGTTCCTGCTTTTCCTTGAATCCATTTAACTGAGACAACTATTTCTAACAGAGGGTAGAATAATTAAGTACGGGAAAAATTTAAATTATGGAAAATTATATTTTTATGACCCCATTGGAGAGAGAACGAGAAGAGAAAAAAAATCCACCGTGGGACTTCCTTAAGGTGCTGGATATAGGCATCCAAGATCAAGCTTTCAATTATTCTGTAAGTTATATTGACAGATGCCCAAAGCATACTGTAACTACACATAGTAACATAGTTACTCCCATGAATTGAATTCTGTGACTACAAAGAGTTGATTTTTTGTATCCCCAACAGTTTATGAGCTATAATAATATCTGTTCCTGTTAACATAATCATACGTAAGAATGAAGGATAAGTTGTTTCTGTGATAAATGACTTCAATGCTTAGAAAAGATTAGGATGGGTGTTTTAAAAAACCTTGTTTTCCAATTAGGTATGGGCCAAGTAACTGACAAGATCATACTCTCAAGAAATCATACAAACCTAAGTTTGAACTTAGACTGCGATACAAGTATAAATTCTTGGTTAAATTAAATCACACGAATGCTCACAGATGACACTTCACAGGTATGTCTCGTGCATCGGAAAAAATCAAAGTAGGAGCAATTTCTATTCAAAGAAAATGACTTGGCTGTATATCCAAAGATTGGCATGTGAATATGTTGGTTTATTTTTTAGGTAGCACCAAAAATAATTTTTATGATGCCTAGTTTTAATAATTTATTCAACTTTATCCCATGATGAAGCCAATTTAAGAATGCTTCAGCTGTAGCATACATTTGCCCAGTGTCATTTCACACTTTAACCTCTGATGGCTTGAACTTATGTAATCACTGCCCTACTTCCCATCCTATATGTTCCAACATTAACACTCCTAAACTTTATTATTAAGTAAGCCAAGTCTTAGGGATAATGAGTTTTTTCAAATCACACAGCTAAAAGTAACAAAGCTGGATTCTGAACTCAGAAAAACATGGCCTGCCATGATGAGTAAAATAGGCTTTCATAAAATATTGTTCAACACAAATTTAATAATTCATACCTCCTGGAAAAGATATAATGCAGTCTTTGTTCCTATTTCAAATTATTACTATACTTCAACATTTTAGTAATTTTCTTAGTATTTAAAAACAGTATCTAAATACAGTGACTCATCATTTTTGTAATTTATTTTACTACTGTATATATAATAAAGTCCTGATGTCCATAACATTTTACAAGGTGTTACAGAAATTGATGGGTTTAATTACTTAATGTGCACGGATCAATTTGAAATAAACTGAAAATGAACATACTGTACACTCTACTTGATCTTGTTACAGTCTTATTTCAGAATTCACTTTCTAATTTGCAACCCAGTAGGTTGTATTTTTTTTTTTTAATTTTCTAATATTTTTGAGAGAGAGAGAGAGAGAGCGTGCGCATGCCAGCATGTAAGCAAGGGAGGGGCAGAGAGAAAGGGAGACACAGAATCCAAAGCAGGCTCTAGGCTCCTTGCTGTCAGCACAGGGCTTGACGTAGGGCTTGAACCCACAAACCATCAGATCATGACCCGAGGCGAAGTCGGACGCTTAACTGACTGAACTACCCAGATGTCCCTAGTAGGTTGTATTTTAAAACAGAACATTTCTTTTACATGTCAGCGGTTTAAAGCCAAAGCCACTACAGGGAGGTAGAGGTCTAGCAGTCAAAAAGTCTGACTTCAAGGGGAAAAAAGGTCCCAGGCTTTTGGCTTGTTAAACTTTTTTCTTAAAAATGGGGCAGAGATACTATAGTTCTCTCTATAGAATAGTTTTTAAATAAATTAATAGGCACAACAGGTGGACAAACAAATTGGTAGACAAATGAAATAATGAAGGAAATAATGATTCAAAGTCAATTCTGGTCAGTTAAGGACAGCACGGAACTATATTCTTAAGAAGAGTGATACATTTTCATTAGTGATACATTTTCCAAATAGTGCACGTATCTGCAAAAGGGGTCACACAGCACTTTTCACGTTGCTGAACCATTTTATAATACAAGGTGAAATAAACTCTCAGATGCCTATGAACTCCATTTACATGGAGTACATCACTGTAATTTTTTTAAATGCATTCATATTCAAATCTGAGAAACAGGATTCTGAGCTCATCAGGCCTGCTTAATTGCACTAACATCTGCAATCAATTTAAATTCTTTAAGATAGTCTTTCACAGTGCTTGAAGTGATTTCATGCTGTGATAGCTTTAACACACTCACTAATTTATAGACACACACAAGCAGATGAGACCTATTTTTCCAGGGGTGGGGTAAAGTACTGAAGGGCAGTCTGAATTTTCCAACTATCCATGGGATATAAAAAAGGATGCATTCTGCATAACTTATGGAAATTATAGGAGAAGATGATAGCACCACATAAACATAATATAGAAATTAAAACTAAAACTAGTGTTTTATTTAAATCTATTTGTAGGTCATGGACCATTAAGAGGTTTGATGAAAGTTTACAGGTTGCATAAACAGCAAAACCCAGAGCTAGGAGTTAAGGTTACATAGAGAAACGTCATTCCTTAATCAGTCATGATTTTCTACCCCGAAAAGCAAGGGGGCTAGGACAGGCAAGAGGAAGAATGCTGGTAATCCTGAATTGCTTTTTTAGCCCAAGACAATAAATTGGCATCAGACCAAGAATATGAAACTCACAATGAGAAGACTGGAGGATTTGGGCAGATGGCAGCAGCAGTGGAGGTTTTGAAACTCACTGGATTCCCACAGAAAAAACGACTAAAGGGCAAAACCAAAAACCTAACAATTCTGAGCAACAACTTATCTCTGTGATCCTCAAAATACAAGTGGTTGGAAACAAACCACTAACAACCTCAAAACCTACACGTTGTCAGTGTGTGTGTGTGTGTGTGTGTGTGTGTGTGTGTGTGTGTGAACAAACAGAGGAGGCAAGAAGGTGGCTGACGAACATGAAAACACGACCACCCCAGAAGAGCCCACTGGTGGTCATTAGAAAACTCAGTAGGTTAATCTGCGAACAGCAGCTAAAACTGCGTGGAGTACAGCCCACTCCAATTGCGAGTGAGCGCAAGTGGCAAAAAAAAGAAAAAAAAAAATCTAAAGAGACAGGAGCAGTCTGTGTCCCATGAACTGCAGGACAGCACCCGCGCTGTGGAGAAAGTGCTGAGGATGAAATTAAAACAGAGAACATTCATACAGAAGATGAACAGTCACCACAAAAACAAAACCATAAAACGTGGCAAGGTAACTTACAATTTCAATATGAGTTAAGAGACACTGAGAGAATACAGAAGACCTAGTGGGAAAAAAATTAAAACAGAATTCCAAAAACTCAGAAATGAGGTATGAGAACTCGGAGCAGGGGGTAGAAACTAAAATAAATTTTAAAAACAGTGAAGTGAAGTCTTCACTTAGAAGTGAAGACTACAGTGGTGCCTGGATGGCTCAATCAGAAGAGCATACAATTCTTTTTTTTTTTTTTTTAATTTTTTTTTTTCAACGTTTATTTATTTTTGGGACAGAGAGAGACAGAGCATGAACGGGGGAGGGGCAGAGAGAGAGGGAGACACAGAATCGGAAACAGGAGAAGAGCATACAATTCTTGATCTCAGGGTTGTGAGTTCGAGCCCCATGTTGGGTATAGACATTACTAAAATAAATAAAACTTAAAAAGAAAAAGAAGAAGAAGAGGGGGAGGGGGAGGGGACTACACTACAGAGAATAAGAACAACAAAAATAAGATAAAAAGGATTTGGGACAAAGTGGCATAATGAAGATATACAAGTCTAATATACAGATAACAGGATCCCTGAAGAAGAAACCAAGGCAGGACAATAGAACAGTTTCATGAAATTTAAGTGAGGGAAAAAAAGCACATAATGAAGGTATATTACATATCAGATAATCCCAACTCAGACATCTAGATGAAAACAGGGTGCCGGAGTGGCTCAGCGTGTTAAGCATTCAACCCTTAATATTGGCTCAGGTCATGATCTCACAGTAGTGGGATCCTGTGCTGAGTGCAAATCCTGCTTGGGATTCTCTCTCTCCCTCTGCCCCTCCCCTGTGTGTGCTCAAGCTCTCGCACGCACGCGCTCTCTATCTCTCAAAATAAACATTTTAAACAAAAGAGCCAGTAACCTGTAAGGGATAATACTTAGTTATCCACAGAACTTTGGACATCAATACTGTCATGCTTTATGCCAGAAGAAAATGGTATGTTTAAGATCCTAAGGGAAAAAAACCATGTGAGCCAAAGATTTTATTGCCAAATATAACTGACTAAGCAATAAAAGGCATATACAGTTATCAATATGCAATACTCAGGAAATACTGTTCCCAGGAGCCCTTTGAAGGAATCTATTACAAAACAAACTTCAGACAAATGTCTAGAGAAATATCAACTTAAGGACTGATGGTGAGCATTAAAATACAGTTACTTGCAAATAAAGATGAAATGGGGGCTAAATAGTTATTCATAGAAGGAAAGGCTAAATGGGAACTAGAAAGAAATGTAAAATGTAATGTCTACATAAGTCTACATATGTTTAATGCAGATATAGTACAAGAGCAACAGTCGGACACAGCATACGCAAAAGAAAGCTTTTTTGAATATATACACACAGCTTTGTTTTTCTTTTGCTAGATCTCCACTGAAAAGTCCTGGAAACAACAATTAACCTATTAGCAATAAGCATCCGTGACACCCAGACTGTTCTTGAAATACCACTTCCCCCTGAAGGAAATGATTGATTCCAGGCACAGTGAGAAAGGAACCTGGTTTGTCAGACCTTGCCAGATAGGAATGAAACAATCCAAAATTCCTAGGGTCATGCCAAAATGACTAGGAGCACCCGGGCAAGGGCCTGCTGGTCAAAGACAGGACAATCTGAGCTTCACTAAGAGTGGTAATTACGATGCATAAGTTATCCTAATGACATAGGATAACTTTTTTTAAGTTTATTTTGAGAGAGAGAGAGCTCATGTGTGCGCACCCACACACACATGCATGTGTGAGCAGGAAAGGAGCATAGAGAGAGGGAGAGAGAGAATATCAAGCAAGCTCATTGTCAGCACAGATCCTCATGTGGGGCTTAATTTCGCAAACCATGAGCTCACGACCTGACCCAAAATCAGGAGTCAGATGCTTAACCAACTGAACCACCCAGGTGCCCAAGTAATAATATCTTAATATCAAAAACTGGTTACTTTCAGGAACACCTGGGTGACTCAGTTATAGGTCTGATTTTGGTTCAGGTCATGCCCTCACGGTTCATGGGTTCGAGCCCCGCATTGGGCTCTGTGCTCTCAGCACAGAACCTGCTTCAGATTATCTGTCACCCTTTCTCTGCCTCTTCCAACTTGTGCTCTCCCTCCAAATTAAACAAACACTTAAAAAAATTTTTTGTAATTGGTTACCTTCAGAGGGT
Source organism: Herpailurus yagouaroundi (assembly GCF_014898765.1). Taxonomy (NCBI): domain Eukaryota; kingdom Metazoa; phylum Chordata; class Mammalia; order Carnivora; family Felidae; genus Herpailurus; species Herpailurus yagouaroundi. Next base: position 47,504,812 of record NW_024412405.1, on the reverse strand, counting down.
GATAGGAAACCAATTCAGTATAGTGAAAACTGGCAAAGGAAAAAGAATAAAGCATTTATCCTAAATTTCCTAGATCATGAAGTAATCAGTATTTGAGAGGAAAGGACTCTTTACAAGTGTGTTCCAAAAAGAATACGCAATGGGAAAAAGACTCTTCAACAAACCATGTTGGGAAAACTGGACAGCGACATGCAAGAGAATGAAACTGGACCACGGGCTTATACCACACACAAAGATAAATTCAAAATATATTAAAAGGGCCTAAATATGAGACCTGAAACTGTAAAAATCCTAGAACAGAGCACAGGCAGTAATTTCTCTGGCAATGGACGCAGCAACTTTCTCCTAGATATGTCCCCCAGGGAAAGGAAAACAAAAGCAAAAATAAACTGTTGAGACTACATCAAAATAAAGAGCTTCTGCATTGCAAAGAAAACAACAAAACTAAAAGACAACCTACAGAATGAGACAAGATATTTGCAAATGGCCTCTCTGGTAAAGGGTAATTCCAAAATACATGAAGAACTTAAAACACCCAACACCCAAAAACACAAATAATCCAATTAATGGGCAGAAGGCACGAAGAGACATTTTTCCAAAGACATACAGATGGCCAGCAGACACAAGAGAAGATGCTCATCATCAGGGAAATGCAAATCAACACTACAAGGAGAGATCACCTCACACCTCACACCTGTCAGAACGGCTAACATCAAAAACACAAGAAACAGGAGAGGATGTTGGAAATGATGTGGAGAAATAGGAACCCTTATGTACTGCTGATGGGAATGCAAACTGCTACAGCCACTCTGGAAAATAGTATAAAGTTTCCACAAAAAGTTAAAAATGGAACTATCCTACGATCCATTAATCGTACTACTGGATGTTTACCCAAAAAAATACACAAACACTAATCCAAAAGGATACATGCACTCCTACGTTTATCGCAGCATTGTGTACAATAGCCAAATTATGGAAGCAGCCTAAGTGTCCATCGATAGAAGATGGAGAAATAAGATGAGAAGGAAGTGACCCCTATAAAAGTCAATCAGTCAGTAGTTCAAAAAAAGAGGTTGGGGGGAGAGGTTTGAGATGGACAGGGTAGATGCAGGGCTTTCTCAAGTGGCTGGCAAGTTCCATTTGTCAACCTGGTGTTTCCCTTATGAAAATTCGTTAAGCTGCATATTTGGTTTTGCTGTTTTCTATAACTATTTATAATAAAAAGTTGAAAAAAAAATCCTGGTTTCTCGTTCTAGCTGCAAATCTTGGGGATGTCACTCCATAGGCCTTACTCATTTTAAAAACGTAGAGATGTCCTAAGACATATTCCAGACCTGATATAAATAAACTCAACTACAAAAATGTCTAATCAAGGAGTATAACAAAACCATTCTTTACAAAAACCATGTCAGATAATGACTTAACTCACCAACAGTGTAATAGAACAGCTTTCCCAAGGAACAAAAAATCTACCAAAAAAAAAAAAAAAAAATCTTGTATAACAGTATTAACATACAAGAAGCAGTCAAAGCCTAAGGTTGTCTAAATTTACTTTTTAAGTATTTTTTCACATGTTAATGACCCAAGGATAGAGTTCCCAGTTTACTTCATCTATGCGTGAAGGCTTTCGGATTTTAAAAGGATTTGAAATAGTTTTGTATTACATTGATATGTGATACATATCAGAAGATATACCAACCGTATTTTCTTCGAAGTGGGGGGAAACCATTGTATTACACCAGTTAGGAAATGGTAATAAATCAAGGAAGCATAAAATTAATAATTAATGCTTTTTGTGCATCCAATTAACCTATGAAGTATTTTTTTAAGTATGTATAGAATTTATTCTGTTTAGAAATTAAGAACTGAAAGGCTGTCTCTTAAGTCCAAACTAAATTAAAAGGGTTTTAAGTTTACCGCCAACTGGGAAGATAAGTCAGTCTACTAAAGGTTTTAAAGCAGGCATACTCCTTTTCTCCTTACTAATACTGTCCTATTAGGCATCTTTTCCCAAAACAGACCAGGTTCTTCCATCTGTTATAATAGATAAAATCATCAGAGGGAAATGTTAAGTGGCCAAGTATCAGGATTTCTTAGTAGCTACAGTATGCTACTTGAACACCAATTTGACCTTATGTACATTCGAGCTAGCCTTGAACCCCAAGGACCTTTATTAATTAACAGCCTCTATGCTTTGCCTTTAAATTCCATCAACTCTTAGTCTTTTGTTGAATTAATGTTACACTAGCAGACATCTACTGATGAGGCTCATCCTGTAGAGCCCATCTCTGGGCTAGTTTTCATCTCTGATTGTACAGTACAATCACCAAGACAGATTTTCTAAATACTGGTGCCTTGGTACCACCTGCAGGAATTCTGACTTGTTAAATGGTAGGGTTCAGACACCTATTTTTTTTAAGTTCTCCAGAGGATTCTAATGAATATCAAGGCTGAGGGCTATTGTTCCTGACCACTCTCTTTGCCCTCAATTCATCAGTTACCTTTCCCCTTCACTCGCTGAAAGGCAACTGTAGATAGGTAGCATTTTCATTTTCTCATATTCCTTCAGAACAGTTTCTTCTTTTAAAAGGTTCCATAGGGCTATTTGCTCATTATTTCCATCTCCATCAAATCACATTCCTCTTTTTTCTAGCACTTTCAAAGGTGTTTTTTTTTTTTACTACTTTTGCAGTTATCAGTCATGAGAAGTTTAATTACATTCATAAAAGCTAAAAATTATGAGCAGATCAAAATATCTCAGACCAAGACCCAACTCAATGAGAAAGATAAAGACAGCCGCAGATGATCTCCAATGCCACCAATGGTATAAGCATCAGTGACCAAAACTCTACATTTGACCAGTAAATAAGTATTTCTGGTGAGTCTTTTTAAAAATGGCTATAACGGGGCGCCTGGGTGGCGCAGTCGGTTAAGCGTCCGACTTCAGCCAGGTCACGATCTCGCGGTCCGTGAGTTCGAGCCCCGCGTCGGGCTCTGGGCTGATGGCTCAGAGCCTGGAGCCTGTTTCCGATTCTGTGTCTCCCTCTCTCTCTGCCCCTCCTCCGTTCATGCTCTGTCTCTCTCTGTCCCAAAAATAAATAAACGTTGAAAAAAAAAAAATTTAAAAATGGCTATAAGAAAAGGTATCTTTAAGGTGTTTAAAAGATCGAAAATCCACAATGCTAACTTAAACCTAATTTCTTAAAAAAAAAAAAAAGAAAAAGAAAAGAAAGAAAGAAAGAAAAAAGCTGACTGGTTTCTTCATTATCATCTCCTGCCTAAGCAAGAACACACTGCAGTAATAGAGAACATTAAATGCCACCGGTGCCGCCCAGAAACAACTCATAATGAAGCTGGATGAATTTGAGCTGTTGGAAGATCATTTTAATTGTACATAAATAAAACCTGTCCTATATAGGCAGAAATGGAAATTAAAGTGCCAGTTAGATTATTAAGAAATACTTCTAACAAGAAATTGCTTCATTGCCCTGGGGCTCTAATATTTTCCCCAACTCAGCAGACAAGACCTGGAGACAAACAAGCAAAATATCGTAAGCAAGAGCATTGTTGATAAATAGGTAAGTGTCTAATACCGAGTACCAGCCACAAATTTTTAGTAAGCTTTTATGTTACAAGTGTGCTTTGATCAATTCCCTAACCTGAAATGGAAGCCAAAAAGTAATCCATGTTAACTGTAACCAGCAAGAATGTATAAAACTGTCTGGTTCATCGAAGTTTCCAGCAGCTAAAATATAAACCTTTTAAGTAAAAATGATGAAAAGTGAGAGGAAACAAAAATAACCTGATTTATCTGTATCTGACAATGTTTTCCAAGATATATGAAAATGGACCCCATTGAGGAGGGCACCTGTTGGGATGAGCACTGGGTGTTGTATGGAAACCAATCTGACAATAAATTTCATATTAAAAAAATAAATAAAATAAAAAATAAAAAAAAAAGAAAATGGACCCAAAAAAGACTCCGAAAGTCATGAAAACATTATCAACGGGGGCATTAACAAATCAAAGCTAAGAATAAATGAACTCTAGCTTTTCTACCTATGTAGATAACACAAATCAGAACATTATTAGTATTTTTTCAAAAAAAAAATCTTTTCTGATCAAGATACGTGTAGATGGACAACATTGGACAAAACCATGTTCTCCATACTTGAACATCATGCTCTGCTGGGCTAGAACAAGTGGTATCATGATAACACCTTTCAAATTATCTTTAGACACTACACACACACAGACACACACATGAGACCTTATAACTCTACACCTACAAACTCAATTTAGATTCATTTTATTACCTTGTTTCACAAACCTGTGAGTCTTCTCTGTGCCTTTTAAAGTTATGTTCTGTAATATTTGGTGTTTATTTCTTACTAAAGAAGTCTAAGCAAGAACTACAGAAATACTTAGGGGTTCGAGGAGTAAAATGCAACACCAAGTCAATCTTTTCCAATACATGCCTCAGCTGTCTGCAGTCTTGAATGACTAGGGAAGAGAACAGTTAACAAAGTCCAAGGAAGCTACCGGATATCTGGGCACAGCAAGGCAGAATTCTGCTTCTTTCTGGGAGGGGGGAGAGGGGTGTCAAAAGGAAAAAAACTGAATATAAATGGGAAATAAACGTTGGATGCTCTAATTAAGAAGCGCTCTCTCTCAGGGGGGAAAGTAATAAAAAAAAAAAAAAGCTAATGTATTTTGAAGGAATGAGAAGCTTAGAATCTCGAAGAGAAATTTTAAGAGCCTTTTATCCACACCTAATGGTACATCCAAAAGACAAGACCACTACATGCTGACAGCAGTCCACTCATAATTCATACAGAAGTCAACTATCAGGACAGTCTCATCTTGTATCCAAAAGTAAGTTGGGGGGGGGGGGGGAGTCAATTCCAAAAAGTACGGACAAGCAAATGCTAATGCGTTACATTTCACTTTTCCCCTCCCTCTTGCACCCTCTGAGACACCCCATCCCCCCCACCCCCCAACCCCTGCTTCCAGGGCTTTGCTTTCACTTCCTGGGATGTAGGTTTTGACTTCCAGGATTCCTCCAGCTTTCTATGGTCATTGATTGCCCTGAAAAAGCCTAGAAGCAAAAGAGCAAATGGAAGATTCTTCTCAACAGATGGGAAAAGTAGGGTGAATTTTTTATGCTTACAATCCCTTTGTGATGGGGGGTGGGGGCAGGAGGGGAGAAGAAGTATCTTATAGCTCTAAATCCTACTCTCCACAAGTATCCTGTTTAACACATTTTTAAAAGTGTTTGTCAAGTAATCCATGGCTTCCTGTTAATCCTGTCAACAGACTTGTACATAACCCGGACATCATACACCCAGAGCCAGTTCGCCCTGAATACAACTCAAGCACCCACAAGAAGATAAACACCGACATCAACCCGGGAATCACAGATACAGGGTATGATACACCAAAACCAAGGCAGCAAGTCTATTAGACTATATCTACTGAAGGGTGCCTGGGTGGCTCAGTCGGTTGGGCAGCCGACCTCGGCTCAGGTCATGATCTCATGGTCTGTGGGTTCGAGCCCCGTGTTGGGCTCTGTGCTGACAGCTCAGAGCCTGGAGCCTGCTTTAGATTCTGTGTCTCCCTTTCTCTCTTCTCCTCCCCCTGTTGTGTTCTATCAAAAATAAACAAATATTTTAAAAAAAAATTTTTTTAAAGAATTTATCTCCTTAGCTTGGTCCGTCCTCTCAAAGCACAGGAGTCCTGTTCATCTGCAGGGGTGCTTTAAAAATTTTAAGGGAAGAAAAGGGTTAATAATTAAACCACAATCAAGAATGAGAACAACACTCAGAGTCAGGATAAGCAAGACTGAATAATACATTTACAAGGTGCACTTTTATTAAATTATAGTTGCCTTTCATTTAGAAAATAGGGGAAATTCTTATGCAATTGTGCTTAAGAGCTCCTCTGTCCTGTTCCAGAATTTTCTTCTTACATTTTTGGGGAACGACGGATTCTCTTCCATTTGGACTATCATGTCTCATCCTAACTTCAAGGTCCTTACCACTTACTACAGAATAGTCTTACCATCCACCCAGTAATCAAATAAAAGCCAAGACTGTATTCATTCATTCAGAAAGTTTTTTTAAATACTCTGACTACTGAACACCCAAGACAAGCCATTTACCAAGGAATGTCCATCTGGCCTTGTAGTACCCATCCTCATGTACGCTGAGTATACTTGATGAGGGGAGTAATTTCTGGAGTTAATTAGAGATAGAGATCCTATGCAGGCAAAAGGCTATCAGGACAGTCCAGCAACACGTGCACAGCCGCAAAGCAAAATCCCAACTTCAAGTAACTTAAATAAGAATATGCACCCCATCACACAATGGGAGTCTGGAGGCAGGATTGTACATAGCCAGAGCATCAGCTCTAAGGGGTCATGTGCCAAGGATCCCACACCCTCTCACCACCATGTCAAATAACAGGAAAGAAAGTGGTTTTCTGCTCTGGATCTTTTTATAAGGAAGAGAAATCTTCCTCAGAAGCCCCCAGCACACCTGGCTTCCAGACTGTACAGGGCACATGTGGATCACCTATCCATCTACACCCTAGAAGTTGGAAAACTGTGATCTGACACTTTCAGCCTCTAACTAGGCTACTTACTGAATAAAAGTTTAATAATCTTTTCTAACTGAAAAAGTCAGCATTACTATGAATTTGTTGGGTTTTTTTTCCCCCCTATTCTAAGAAACAAGCTTGGCTAGTTTAGTGCTTGTTTGAGGGTTAACATTTCTAAAGCATTTTCATATACTTTTTTTATACACATATACATACATATATACATACATATATATGTATATACACACACACACACATACACACACACACACACACACACACACTTAATGCTTACCCACAAAAAGAATCTCAAAGCAAAGTCCAAGGCTAAATTTATGAAAGTTTACCTGACAAATACCCCCATGTTCTCTGGAACAACCCATCCATAAATTTTCATGGTTTTTCCTCAGAGAAGCTTTTTTGGTACTCATTAACCTAAATACGCTGGTATGACAAAGTCTGTATGTGAGAGTTAATGTGTCTCTACTTCCAGAGCAAAAGTAGATGACTGGTCAGCTTGAACTTCCTACAATGTTAACCACCCACCAAATTATTCAGAACCCTCCTAGGAAAAGTCACCATCCTCCCAGCACTAATTAAAGGAGTGAATGCTTTAATCATACTTTAGATAACTAATCTATTTCAATCCTGATAATCTAATTATCTAATTCTAGTAAATAAATTCCAACCTTAGTACAAAACGATTAGAGGATTAAAGTTTAAAATCAGTGAATGCAAACTGAAATAGATCCACTCTAATGAAGTTCAAAGTGATTTGTTCTTCTGTTAAAACGTCTGTTTGTTATCTGAAATTCAAGAACTAAAATGCACTATTATACCAACATTTTCTAAACCAATTCTAATAATATAGTATCTCTTGTAATTATATCAAGTAAATTCATACTTGTTGGATTTAAAATTCCCTAACAGGGGGGTCTTCCCTGATCACTCTATGCAGCAGTTCAGTCAGAGGGAGGGTGGGTGAAGGGATGGGTAAAATAAAGGGGATTAAGAGTACACTTATTGTAACGAGCACTGTAATGAGTATAGAACTGGTAAATCCTACTGTACATCTGCAACTAATGTAACACTGTGTTAACTATATTTCAATTAAAAAAAAAAAACAGTTGTATTATCTCCAATCCCCCTGTTTTTCCCACATTACATTTCACTTATTATACGTTTGTGTGTTTCTGTTGTGTATATCCTATGTTACTCCGTAGGCCACGATGATTGACCATCCTGGTGCTTCAACTCCACTGCCTAAAATATTGCCTGATATACAGACACTTAATAAATGTGACACGGACTCACTAACAGTCAACTTGAATTTTCAAACATAAATCCGGGGCACCTGGGGGGCTTAGTTGGTTAAGCGTCCAACTTCGGCTCAGATCATGATCTCGTGGTTGGTGGGTTTGAGCCCCGCATCAGGCTCTGTACTGACAGCTGGGAGCCTGGAGCCTGCTTTGGGTTCTGTGTCTCCCTCTCTCTCTCTGCCCCTCCCCTGCTCACCTTCTCTGCCCCTCCCCTGCTCACCTTCTCTGCCCCTCCCCTGCTCACGTTGTCCCATTCTCTCTCAAAAATAAGTAAATATTAAAAACTTTTTTTAAAAGGCTGCCATTAACTTTGACAGAAACCCATGGGGGAGGGTAAGGAAAAAAAAATGAGGTTAGAGTGGGAGAGAGCCGAAGCTCTCTCCCAAAGACTCTTGAAAACTGAGAGCAAACTGAGCGTTGATGGTGATGGGCATTGAGGAGGGCATCTTTTGGGATGAGCACTGGGTATTGTATGGAAACCAATGTGACAATAAATTTCATGTATTAAAAAAAAAAGGTTTAAAAAACATAAATCCAAGTACATCAGTAATTATGGCATAAGGATTTCAACAGCGAGAACAAACAAATCACAAAGAAAAAAATAAGAAACGATTGCTACAACCACCAGTGCTACCACAAGAGACAGCCACCAGTTATAAAACCAGTTATGTTCCAATCATGGCATCAACAATTTAATTCTAACAACAAGCTGATGATACAGATATTAGTCCCATCTTAAGGATGAGGAAATTGAGCATCAGAGGTAAAACAAGATGCCCAATATCAAAGGGATGATAAGTCATCCGAAATACAAGTGCTCTGACTCTTAAGTCCCTAATTCTAATTTGTGATGTCCAGGTAGCATTAAGGGACAAAAAGCAATTTTTGTCACAACAGCAGGATACAGTGCCCATCTACATAGAGAGCCAAAAAAAAAAGTATAGTACTCAGTGATTTGAACAACTAAACATCAGAATGCCAAACCTGAGACATGTTTAAAAATTAAACATTACTTGAGTCTGTCTTCCCAAACAAAGGCCTCCAAGTCACTGACTGGTCTAGGAGATAAATGGAGTTAAAGTATAAATAACTTATATTCTTGTAACCTGGTCTTTGGTTAAAGTATCCGGTGAAAAGTACAGTGTGTTAAGTCATTTTTTCTCTAATCCAATTCTATTTTAAATTCAGCCAAAATCATTTTCTGCTGTCTTTCTGATTGCTTCTTCATTAGCTTCCATTTCTAGATTTCGTCGAATCCATTTATTCAATTTTTATATGACTGGTCAAGCTCATTTGTTGTCCCACGAAATAAATATAATTGATTCTGTGTGCCAGTCATGGTTTCTTAGACATTTACTCATTACTTCCACCCACATATTTCATGTTTCCCTAGAAAACTGGCAGCTGAGTGGACGCTTAATGCTCCTTCCAACGTCTACATTTATAATTTGTTACAAGATAATTTTATCCGTAGGGAAACTCGCATTAAAGAGATGCCTCTAAGCCACTATTATGTGTACTGATTTACGTAGTTAGAATGTCATCAGTCTTACTTTTCTGTAATGCAAATATCATCCTGGTGTATAAGTGACATTAGAGATCAATAGCCATCTGAATCCACTAACAGGCAAAGAAGTCTTGGAGTCAGTAAACCAACCAGTCGGTGTTCCTCACCAATGTGAGGGGCTAAAGGACCACAGCAGTTTTAGAAGCTGTAAGAAGTATTTTCAAATTAAACAAACGTCCAATACTTGTGCCTTTATACACTCAAAAGCCCTCTGATTCCAGTTGCCCACAAACTTAAGCACATCATTAGACAAACGCATTGTTTTCCCCACTGCAGCACGTTCCAGCAGTATCTCTCAACTTGACAGTTTTACTTACCGTCTTGGAAGCAGTATTAATGTACTGCATCACCATTTCTTTTTTGATGCTGAAGTCCTTTTCCCGCAATGGTGCTTTCTTATCTTCATTTAAATTCATATCTTCCTGGAAAACACAATTAAAAAGCCTCATTTTAGAATCTAAGTAGAGCAGCAATTCTACATACCCTACCAACGGAAAATCAATAATTTGTGACTACGGCAGCATTAATTGTTTTGGAATGATTTACGTGTAGTTCTGCCTGGAGGAAAGCAAAGAGCAGGAGACACAGAGAAAAACACGTTCTAGATCATTTTAACAGGTAAAACACCAGAAAATCTTTTTAAATTCGCAACAGGCTAGTAAAATTACACTCTCATCATTACAGGTAATTAGACAGCTGAAGATTTCTGCCTTTCTTAAGGTCATCTGGATTCACATTTTAAATACACAAACACAAATATAGGTACTTTAAAAAAAAAAACAAAAAAAAACAAAAAACAAAAACCAGTGCACCTGAAGCTATCTTGCACTATTTCTGAAAGAGCTGTTCCATGTATCATAAAAATTAAAAGATAAATAAGCAAGCACTTTCCTGATTTTGTAGCTACAAGCTCATAGAATCAAATACCTGGTAGAGAGCCTAGCAAAAGGCAAAGCATTCTAGTTTTCTCTTCTCTACCCCTACCAAAAATACCAACTACTTAATTTATTCCAGGTTCTAAATAACATAAAAGTTGCACTCATAAAATGAAGTACCACCTAAAAATCTAACATTTCTCAACAGCACCAATCAAAGGTTAAAGTAACCTGGAGCTCGCTACAGGTCTAATACTAACTAAAAATACAAATCAAGAATATCCACGTAAGTATAAGAATTGCTACCAGTTAAGTTGCCCTCATTAGAGGCCGTTCTGGTAATGGAAAAGGAGCCTAAAGTATAACAGAAATGGCTGAAAAAGGGCTGCTCAAATGGATTTCCTCCAGATAGTAGCCCTTATTTGTAACACACAATAGAACACACTTGAATGTATACCAACTCCATAGCCTCTCAGAAACAGGTGTATAAAAATCACGAATTCAGATCACCTGTGGAGCCCAGCAGGTTAAATTTATTCTAAGTTTTAGAAGAGTGCTACAATTCATCAGACACTGTAGTTTATGCCTTTAGCTGACTCAGTTTTTGGCTACCCATCCCTTCAAGCACTTAAAAGTCAAAATTTCCTTCATTTCACCTTGATATAAATATTTAAGATCTTAGAAGTTGTTCAACTTGACACTCTAATAAAAGGTAGTAATTAGTAATGTCACTCCCGGCTGTTCAGGTTAGAAATATCCTATTATGTGAATAATGGTTTGTTTTGTTCCTTTCCCCGCCGGGGGGGGGGGCCCCCCCCAAGCCTGGGACTCTCAATAGGCCTTAACACCACTTAGGATTTTAGAAAGGTCTTGGGATATTCTGGTCGTCAGTGACTTGAGATGAAGCTACCAGTATTCATCAAGGTATATTAGACATTCTTCAACACATGGGCTAATCCTACACAATGAGAAACTGTCTTGTGTCCCACAGAGAGAGACACACATCTTGAAAAAGAAAATTTTATTTAAGCCTAGAATAACTCAATAGAATTAAATGTACAATGGCATTAATATGTAAGTTGTTACAGATGAAATACTTTGCATTATGTGATTTTAATATTTAATATTCTAATATAGCTGCAAGTTATAGTACCACTGGGTGTATTTGTTGTTGTTTTTGTTTGTTGTTTGTTTTTAAATAAGCTTTATCATCAGTCGTGCTCTATTTTTGAAATTTGGGTACCCCAGGACAACACTGCTTGTGGTATTTGAATCACTAGAACAGCACAGCTACATAAAACCTGCACGATAGCTATTGTATGCACGAGGTGAAGATTCAAGAATGACTTTATTATACCTTCTTCAGCAGTCATGGCCAATTGTTTATATTGAAATAGATGTTGAATATTTATTACAGTGAGGTATTAAGTGGATTTTTTAAATTATGAGTGTAGGTAGTTTATATTACCTATATAGAATTTCGTTGGAAGAAAGTAATGGGGGGGGCGCCTGGGTGGCGCAGTGGGTTAAGCATCCGACTTCAGCCAGGTCACGATCTCGCGGTCCGTGAGTTCGAGCCTCGCGTCAGGCTCTGGGCTGATGGCTCAGAGCCTGGAGCCTGTTTCCGATTCTGTGTCTCCCTCTCTCTGTGCCCCTCCCCCGTTCATGCTCTGTCTCTCTCTGTCCCAAAAATAAATAAACGTTGAAAAAAAAGAAAGTAATGGGGAAGTTACAGGGAAAGTAATGGGAATACTGGTTACAAAAAGGCAGGGTACTTAAGAGTACTGAGAACCCCTGTATTAAATTATTCACTGTATTTTTATTTTCTTTCTAATGGCCAAGCATGGCCCAGCCTCTTTCACCAGCAAATTAAAATATGTAGTAAATACAGAATGCTAACAAACTACAAAATCCTTTAGTTGTGGCTGAAATCAAAATAAAATTTTAAGATATACACTTTTAAAAAGTTTACTGCCTTCTTTTTGGAAAGGCATATTCAAGATGACAGGAGCTCATACACAATAGTGGTATATTTGGAATTAAGGAAGAGACTCAGGGTTCTCCCAACCTCTTTCCACTATCTTATTCCACCTCTCTTGTCTAAATACGGCAGTCACTTCATGACAGTCCCTGTTTTAAAACAAAAAGGGGGGAGACTGGGTGGCTCAGTCAGTTGAGCGTCCAACTCTTGATTTCGGGTCAGATCATAATCCCAGGGCCGTGGGATCAATCCCTGTGTCCACTCCACGCTGAGCATGGAGTCTGCTTAATAGTCTCTCTCCCTCTGCCTCTCTCCCCTGCTTGCACTCTAAAATTCAAAAAAAACTAAAAGTAAAAAGAAATAAAAATAAAAGCAAAAAGGAAAATGAAGGAAGGACACTGAAAGTTTGGAATCAGCTACATAGTACCGAAGACCTTTCTCATTAGGCATGTAACTCACAGGTGGTCATTCTCTACATGTCCAGAAACCAATGGCACTGGAAAAAGAAACTGCCATTTACAAAGGGAAAAAAGGATATATGGGAGCAATGAAAAGGAAAAATATATATTTGTGTATAAAAAAAAAAGTGCAGTATTTGTAAAATAGATTTTTATCTCACAAAGAAAAAGGCTGAAAGGAGAAAGCCCTATTGGACTTTGGCGCTGAATTTCAGCAGGGGGCGGGTGGTGGGGGTGGGTGTCTACAAAGTCCTTGAAAAATGTATTGGAAGCTTTCTCCTAGCTAATGCACATCTATATAGGGGGAGAAAAAAGTTCTTTCTTTCTACCCTTCATAGGTTCTTCTAGTTAAACTAGGAATTAAATTGGCAAGAGGCTGATCAACAGGAGAAAAATCAAATTTAATTCATACATACAAGAACCCCACGTACAAGAAAGATTCCAAGACAAAAGGTAAAATGAGGTTTATATGCCATACCGAGGTGAGGCATGGGATAGGAGCCTGGGGTTTCCAAGGGGAGGAGGGCAATTCACAGGGCAATAAGAGGTTTGGTAATTAGGTATTTGTTCTGCTATACAGATGGGTCACTCAGATAAAACTTCTCTCATAGTAATGCTTTGGGAAAGACTCTCAATTTACATTCTTCTAGGTAGTTCAGACAGGGGCAAAAAAAGTTTCTCTTGAGCCCTCCAGGCCTCAGTTGCCTTCAACTCCAGCAGTCCACATGCCAAAGTGGAACAGTTTGGGGAAACTTGCTCTGAATCCCTTCAGTGTCTTTAATTCCAGAGGAGCTAAGCTGAGCATCTCTGAGGGCTATCTAGGAAACTAGAGTTAGGGGTGAGGGGTGGAATCAGGGGAGAACAAGCATCTTCATTTAATAGCCCCCTGCCTTAAGGGAAAATCTTCAGTGTGAGAATTTGAGCATCACATAGTCTAAGCTCCATGCGTTACAGGATAAAAAATACAGGCTCACAGAAATCGCATGACTTTTCCTAGCGAGGTGGCTATTAGAAACACAAGCCCTGGAGCCCAGACTACCAGTCCAGGGCAGTTTCCAGGTAATTATAAGAGGTCCCTTGCAAATAAGTCAACCATTTTCATGTTACTCAGTTTCCATCTGCTCAAAATGATCATACAGTAGCCCTACTGTCTTTGGTCAGGTTCCCAAGAGGTACTGTGTGAGACAAGGATCCTGGTGCAGATGACTAACAGAGGGGATGCCCTCAGGATAGGGGAATAAAGAAAAGCAAGACAGAGCAGGGGAAAGAGACTTTTGAAAATATTGCTTCAGCCTGAACTGCATGGCTGTCAGTACTACCTAGAGGGAGAGAACAGTTTGACCCCTCCGAATCAGTCAGCGGATTAGCTACAGGATCCTAGCCCTTGGAACCCAAATCTCCAGATAGGGCAGCTATAAACTACGAGGAACACACACTTACCACCTGGAATCTGCATGCACCAGCCTGATGAAGGTGGTCTTAGAAGGGCACCAGCAGCATCCACAACACCGTTTGAAAATAACTTACTTTCTAAAAAGGCTTATTTCTAAGCAGAACTGAGTAATACAGAAACTCATGTCAATGGCCTCAACAAGCAATACAAACCACTGGATTAACCAACTCTTCCATTCGGACCTAGGTTGGGACCCTCTACTACACTGCATAGGTACAAAGTGATGCGCAGGTACAGATTTTAAGAGACCCCTGAAATGTGGTTTACTTCAATGTATCAATGTATTGAGATATATGTAGGGAATTCATTAAATATCTATTATAAACACCAAACAGGAAATATACAGAACTCATAATTGCAAAAAACCAGATGAGTAATTTGAATGAGGTTAATATTTTGTAGGTAAGACATTAAAGTTTTCCCACTTACAAAACAGATATTTATTAGCTGGCAATATTTAGCTGAATAGATCTCAAAAATATTTATGCAGTTACCAAATCAAAACTTTGTCTGAAGAGTATTGTCGTTAAAGCTCTATTAATATCTTAACAGACATTATAAATTAACTCATTTACAGTGCTACCTTCATATACATGTTTAACCACAGTTTTGCCTGGGGAAATTGGGAGTGGCAATATCAAAAACCAATTTTCTCTCAGTTAATTACTTTCTAATTAAAAACTCACCTTAATTGAACCACTGTGCTGTTTTACTCTGGGAGTCTGACTGGAACTAAAGATAGATTTTAGACACAAAAAAATACTGCCAAAAAGAAACACAGATCAAGGGGCTTTCAAAATAAGGATTCTTCAGAAGGATCAAGGTCAGGAAAGATAAGGAAATGTCACTGATTGCAGGGGACTAAGGATACAGAGTAAACTAAATGCAAGGTGTGATCCTGGATTGGATCCTAGAAGAGAAAAAGCACAAGTAGAAAAACTGGCAAAATCTCAATAATGTAATTTCATTAGTAGTGTACCAAAATTTCTCAGTTCTAATAACTGAACTCAAGTTATAGAATGTGTTGACATTTGAGGAAGTAGGGTGAAGGGTATATAAGAACGGTCTGTGCTCTTTTTGCAACCCTTCTATAAATCTAAGGTTGCTTCCAAGTAAAGCTTTTCTAAGACTAAATTGAAATATTCATAAAACTTCTGTCATAAAAATAATTTTCAAAGTATGAAAAAAATGGAACATCCTTCATTCTTAAAAAAAAATATTTTTAAGTCTACTAAATACAAAGAGCAAGTTTGCAGTATACTTGGCTACAGTAAATACAGACTTGATTAAGGGGAAGGAAGTACACACACACACACACACACACACACACACACACACAATCAAAACAAATATCTGGGACTACTAACAAAGACATAGGTATCAGAATTCCATTCCAAATCTAAAGATTAGGCACTCTTTGGAATTTTCCAAAACAAAATTCAAGCTGTTCGAATTTCTGTTTTCATTCCAAATCTGCTCTGTAAACTGTCCTCATTCTTCCCACAAGCCTTTCTACATCTTTCACCAAGATTTAGTATTCCTAAATAATGGTTAAGTTTTTGCAGGCATCGTGCTAAACATTTATAAGCACTCTTACTACATTAACTGTCACTAATAACCCATGGGAGGTATGGACCGGCTTCTCTATATTGAAGAGAGAATGGAGACTTCGGGAAATTCTTTCAGTTGAGCATAGTCCTATGCTATTTGAACTGTGGTCTATCTACACTCATCATTCTTATTCCATTATTTATCTCCATTTCCATCTAAAATCCCATTTCCTTTGGGGCTAATGCAATCGGACTTATCACTTATGTTGCCAACAACTTGTATTGACTCCTCTCCCATCCCATGCCTTGCCACCCAGTCTTTAGCTTCTCCACCACCAGCAATCTTTACTTCAACTTTGCTCAACCACAGTCTTCATGACTACACCCAGACCTTTTCATTATCTAAAAATGGTTCTACCTCAGGTATCATCATGTAATGCTCATGACTCTATTCTCAGACCCTCATTTTCTGTCTTTTCACTTATCCTACTGCTGGACCACCATAGTGTTGACCTCAATAAGACCTATTTCTTGATCCCCTCCATGTTCTCCTAAAGCAGGTTAATTCTATGGATCATCATTTCCTACATTTACAGAAAAGCCAACTCATTTTTCTTCTCACATTCCCTAAAGTATTTATTTCAAACTTGCCCTTCCCCAAGAGCTATGAAACTACCATTTCTACTATCATTTTCAGTAAGCAAATTTCAATTTCCTCTGTAAAAAGAAAACTTTCAATTTCTCGTTTCCCATATTACCAATTTATTTGCACACTAATCTTTCTGTATCAATTCTTGCATCCATCCAAAGATAATTCCATTCATTTATGCTCTGGATCTCCTTTCCTCTCACCTCCTGAAAGGGCATTGCATATCAATTATCCTTTTTCAATTCTGTCTCACTAAATTGTTCTCAGTTGGTTGGGTCTCAATATATAAACATGTTAATCCTTAATGGATTAAAATTAAAAGGAAAAAGCACCTTCCTTCAAACCTAGCTCTCCTTTATATATGCTTCCTTTATTCTCCTTCACAGGTAACCTTTTAAAGAACTCTTTTCTACACCCGTTGCCACTTTGACAGTGCACAGACCACAGTGGATTTCTTTTCTGATATTTGTTAAATATGTAAGATGTAACAAAATTTCCCAAACAGAGTTTGCTATTCCTGTTTAGGGACAAACTAGGAAACTGAGGTCATTTTCTGAAGGATGGAGCTGGAGCTAGAGATAATACTCTCATCCCTAGCTGAGAATACGAACAAACAAGGTCCAGCCCCAGAGATGGATTCTTTAGGCAGTTCTAGTAACACAGGTATTCAAACATGGCCAAGCTGAAATCCATGATGTTTCCAGGGAGCACTAGCAGAATCACACTCAACCTCAGTGACCTGGAACCAGGGTGGCATCTGGCCAAAGAGTGAACAGAGCTGAGATCTTACAGACTTCACTCAAATTGTGGGAGTTTCTGTGATGCACAGAGAGGAATGAAGGAATATACCTTCTCTAAACTGAATGAAGATACCAAATGGGTCAATAGCAGCCCTGACCTGGAAGCCAGGTGAAAGGAATATAGTCAAGTCAGCAGCTTTTAAAATACTGCAAGGGATTCTTCCTAAGTGTTGGATGGGGCCAGAAATTTCCACAAACAAGAAAGTCCGAAGTTTGCTACTTTATTTTACACACCTTGACTCCATCCTAGACTGACAAAATACTAATAAAAATAACTACTCTCCATGTTTTATTGGCAAAACTGAGGTGAGGGTGTGAAATAATCTTAATACTTCCTGCACATACATGCAACTAGTTAGAGCACTGAGGAGCAATCGAGCGAAGAATGGCAAACAGAATGGACACATATTCCACCAAGTTACAAACATCTGACTCACTATTTTCATTCATGGATGTGGATTTTACAAGACAGCATGCTCATTAAATTTACATACATCAAGTGGAGTGGGATAGTTAACACCATGGAGAGTCAGATTAAATTTAAAATGATTGACTATTCAGAGAATTAAGCGAATATGTACAAGCAGCAAGTTGAAGAGGGTCAGGTTTGAGGCAATTCACCCAGAGAGGAAAAAGCAATTCACCCAGACAGGCAGAGGCATGACGAGATAGAAAATGGATGCTGCAAAGACAGGATCGTCATAGACCAAAACATTCATATTGATCAATAAGCATAATATCAGAAGGTAAAAACTGGAAGCACAGCAATAGCAAGGCAAACATTAATTCTTATTAAGTCAAAAGAAATCATCTCATTTGAATAGTGTATTAGATTTCTGTTTCATGGGTTAAAACCAATAGAATTGTTCCTGGAAACAGTCTGTTTTGGTAACATTTTATCACGACAGCTATGAATTGGTTAAGCGTTTTAACAGGTCCACAAGATTCCCTAATTACTTCTCCTGAGACTTCAGATCTCAACATTCTATAAGCACAATTTTACCCATTTCTTCTAAAAGTGTTCGTCTGTTCTTAACCACATTGGAATTCATCTTCCATACCACATGTCAAAGGTCCTGCTAATGTTTATCCCTACACTAAGGTAGTATTTAGTGAAAGATTTCATGATCTTATTCCACGTCATTATAAACACTCATAGTACACACAAACTGAATCTATCTAGTTCTGTAATTTGTTTTATTCTTAGGTTAGGTTTAGAAAACCTTTATGAGATAAATACCTTGGAAAAAAGAGCTCACAATTAAGTGTATTACTACTTCAAATTCAACATGTCCATAAATATGCTAACATTACACAACAGCTTATCTTTCTTTTGATCATCATTTTTTACTATGTTCTTATACAGTAACCTTTTTCATATATAAATGTGATTATAGAGAAGTTATATTTTTAGGTTTTCCCACTAAGGCTGGATTTTCACTGTTCTAGCCACAGTATCTTTACTCAATCCCCATTAAAATTAATAGGAATTCAGATGGCTAGCTCATTAAAAGGATGGCAGGCATAAAACAGCATTTATCCAGAGACTGACAAAGAACTCACATATAATGTTCGACCAAATACTCTAACTGAAGCTTATAGTAAGTGTAAACTATCTTAATTTGAAACCAAATTTAAATCTGTCCTAGAGCCGTTATCAAAGAACAAAAAAATAAGAAACTCATGCATTGCTTTTCTTCCATATACTTTAAGTTTTAGCCGAATAGACAAGAAATGAAATTAACATGCAGAGAGCTGCACAACTAATTTATTTTGAAATATCATCTTGCTGGAACTGTTCAAGCATATACCTAAGCATCTATAATCACAAACAATGGTTATGTGATCTTTTAGATAAGAACACAGCTACTGATAAAAGTTTTTATTTGCTTTTCAACTTTTCTAAACAAATGGCTATTTCTTCACAAATTACATGAAGGATCGTCAGTGGACTGAAGATACAAAAGCCAACTTTTCTAGAGATGAAACAAGACTGAGAAAAAGCCCTCACAGCTGGAAAAGAACGGACTTGCACACTTCCCCATTGGTGAAAGAGCATGCTTAAACATTATCATAACACTTATTCTTTTTAAAATTCCCCTAACCATTTTTATTGGTTCAGTGAACTCCCACCAGGCAAAATCCAATGCTCCTAAATCATTTATTTTCTCACTTATCTGGATCCAAAGAGAAACAACTAGGCATTGACATTATTCCCCCCTGACAAACACAGCCAATGAATCAACTTGACAGTTGCCTTATACTTCTATACTCTTTTCTTCTTCCTCCTCCTCCAGCTTGGATTATTATTCCGATTGCTTTTAAACCACCTTTCCCTAAATTTTTCAATTTCTACCTAAAGGAAAGGGAAACGGTAACAACTAATAGATCAAAATGAACCATTCCCATGCAACCATTCTCATTTTATCTGGCCAACCCTAAATATACTTTTTAAGTTTTTAAGAAAAAATGCTCATGATAGAAGTAGATTTGTAAAGAATGCTAATACTTGAAATAAGCTGACTGCTAGTAGCAATCTATAGCAGTCAATAAACAGAGAATTAACACAAAAGAGTCTTTGTTGGTTTCTCTTTTCATTCCAATTCCTGGGTAAGATATCACTTACACATCCAACACAATAGGCATTCATTTATATGACTAAAGAAAGAGCTATGTATAAACCCTTAACACGAAGGATTAAGGAGAAAAAAAAAAATGACAGGGAAAGAAAAAGGATAAACTGTCCTTCACAAGTACCCACAGAGAGGAATAGAGTTAGCAAGATGAACATTCCTCCCACCAGCTGTACCATTTAAGTATCAAACATATTAGGTGGTTATACTTGACTTTTTACTTGATTTTATACTTTTATACTTGAGCACATAGGTGGTCACACTTGATTTTATCAGTTCACCTGAGCTCTTCTTTCTTCGTCTGGACTTTAGGTTTCAAATACATCTGAATAAAGCCAATAAGGACAAAAAGACATCTCAATATTTAACTGTCTGTGTACTAATTTCTATCATTTCATTGCTCAAACATGTGTTTACCAAGGTAGAAACAAACTCCGCAATACATGCAATATGCACCATGAGGGCACTAGGGAGATGGATATGAATCAAATTAAATATCCATAGTCCACTGAAATATAGTTTTTAGAAAAAGTTTTTATACCAAAATTCTCATTAAAGAAGTTCTTCTAGTTCTCATAAATCAACAAGTAAAAAAGAAATATCAGGGTCACTCATTTAGTCAGTAATGGAGGAGATACTCTATTTAATTAAAAAAAAAAAAAAAAGGAGGGGTCAAATATCTACCCGAAGGGAAGGCCAGTCTAGTGAGGAGCTAACCTTAACTCTAGTCACTGAAATACAAAACGAAAAGAGACCTCTACTAAACACTTTAGTAACAGAAAAATAGAACATATTAATTTGTTTTCTAGGGTTTTTAGAAAAAGTCTTTATGAAACTGATCGTGTTTCACCTTCATTTTGACAGCAGAAGAGGACATTGTTAAGAAAGTGGAGCCCTTACTGGGTAGGTACATAGAAATTGTGAGAGTAGCTTCTCAGTTCCCTAACTCAGAGGTTATTGTGCTTGGAATGAAATCTCAGATTTGAAAAACATTTAGAACTTTCAAGTACATGGTTTTAACCTTTTTTTTTTTTTTTATTGTAGAATTCTACTCAATATAATAAAGGAGTAAGAAACAAGTTTTTCACAAATATTCTGATTGGACACAAAAAATACGAGGCATTCAACAAACAGAAACTAATGAGAATTCCATAATGTTACTAGATACCAAAATTCATCAACAGAAACTGACAATATTAGTTAAAAGATTTTTTACAGCTAGTTATATATTAGAAATAAACTAAAGAATAAACCTAATAGAAGATGTGCAAGTCCCATAGGGAGAAAAACCATAAATTTTTACGTTTAGGAACTGAAAATCTAAATAGAGATAACATATACAATATTCACAGATGGAAAAACTTAATATCACAAAAGTATCCACTTTGCCTAAATCAGTAAATTCACTGAAATTCCAATCAAGAACCCAACAGGGTTTATAGTGTAACTTAACTGATTCTAAAATTAATATAGGGGCGCCTGGGTGGCGCAGTCGGTTAAGCGTCCGACTTCAGCCAGGTCACGATCTCGCGGTCCGGGAGTTCGAGCCCCGCGTCGGGCTCTGGGCTGATTGATGGCTCAGAGCCTGGAGCCTGTTTCCGATTCTGTGTCTCCCTCTCTCTCTGCCCCTCCCCCGTTCATGCTCTGTCTCTCTCTGTCCCAAAAATAAACGTTGAAAAAAAATTAAAATTAATATAAAAACACAAAGTCTCAAGAATAGCCAAGACGATTTTGAATCGAGGGAGGGGGGTCTTAGATACCAAGGCTTATTATACAGCTATAGTAATTAAGACAATGGATGTAAGTGAGAGCCAGACAAATAGACAAATGGACAAAATCAAGCCTCCAAAACAAACCCACATATGTGCAAAAACTTGATGTTTACCACTGGAGGTATTACAAATGAAGGATAAGAAGGACTATTAAATCAATGCTGCTAGAAAAACCAGTTATCCATGTAGAAAAAAAAAAAAAACTGTATCCATATTATATAGACATAAAGATACAGAATCCTGAAATACAGAACAGATTTATGATGTCAGGATAGAGAAGGATTTCTTAAATATACAAAAAGCAAAGACCATAAGGAGATGGATAAATTGGACCATAGTGAATTTTCCATTTCTGTAGTCTAATCCATCTACCCCTAAAGAAAGTAAAAAGACAAGACTCAGCCTGGGACAAGATATTTTACAGCTTATAAACAGATACAAACATAAATCCAGATAGGTGACAAATTCTACAATTAAAAAAAGAAAAAAAAACAAAAAAAAAACCCCAAAAAACCCCAGTTACAAAACAGGCAAAAGATATGAACAAGTAATTTACAAAATAAACCAAAGGGCCAATAAATGTGTGAAGAGATATTCAAAATTCTTATGACTATTAAAAACTGACTTGTTTAAAGTATGAGGTAACCTGTTTACAACTCACAGATTTACACAATTAAAAAGTTTTATAGTACCAATTCAAATTCAGAGACCTACAAATTAACCAAGAGGAATCTTCAAAAATGTCAAATTCATAAAATACAAGGAGAGACTGAGGACTATTTCAGAACAAAGGAAATGTTAAAAATTTGACAGCTGAATGAAACACAGGATTCTACACTACACTCTTGTTCTATAAAGACCATTTTTGGTATTACTGAGGATTAGTTGATAGAAAATGATCACTGTTAACTTCCTGACTTAGGTGGTTAGAAGGATGTCCTTATCTGTAGGGACTAATACTAAAGAATACTAAAGAATTAAGAGATTATGGGGCATGGAGTCAGCAACTTACCACCAAATGGTTAGGAAAAAAAGTTTCTATACATTGGTCATTATTATACAGAAAAAGTTTAACATAGGAATGAAACCATCAGGTTCAGGTTAATGTTCACCTTTGGGAATTAAGGGAAAAAATGGAATGAAGAGTATACAAGGTACTTCAATTATATCTGTGGTGGTGGTTGTTAGATTGTGTTCTATTTTTTGTGTATTTGATTCAACATTACACAGTGAAAACTGTTTCAAAATCAAACTGTGAATACCTTTACTACTACCTACATCTCCCTACATTAGAAGCCAATATATGTGTTAAACAGGTCATCTAAGCTCTTAATACCAGCAGACACCTCAAGCACATACTTAAGGGATAATGATAGCGTTTTATAAATGTGCTCTCTACTACATTAGATAAAGGCTGACAAACATCTTCCCAAGAAACGATTAGGCCATCAATACTCAAACTTAAGTACTTTGTGCAATCTTAGGGGACCATTTCTTCCATACTTACAAATGATGACAGGAAATCCAGAATTTGAAAACTTTGTCAGAATAATTTTATCATCATTGGCACTGATTTAATGCCTGTTAATGATCACATCTAGATAGAGGACCATTCTTGCATACCTTTCATTCTCTCAGAGAGAAGATATCAAAACAAACAAGAAGAGATGAATGCATAAAATTTCTCTTCCTATTCATTTTAAGGTTTTTGTCTAATTTGGAAAACTGGCAATTAAAGCTAATTTCCACCTAGACATAGAATTACAGGTAAAAAGAAATGTGGGATCTTAGAAATCTTAAAGGTTAGGAAAATGCACTTAATAGGCAATTGTTTAAGATAAACCAGTTGAATGCTGCTGCATGGGTTTAATCTAGTGGGAAGACCTATTGGAGTAACAAAGGATAAGTTCTACAAGGGATTTATACACAAGCAGCTGTGAGGCAGGTTTAATGAGTGCTAGGTCTGATAGGACATGGGAAAGGGTCTGAGAAGAGTCATGTCTGGGCCGGGATTTACAGTAATGAATAGCAGTCCTGGAAGGGTGGCTGGAAGGCCAGTGCATTAGCCCGGGGAAGAGGTAATGAAAGGTTCAACAGAGGACAAACAAAATCAGGGCCTAAGAAGGACAGAAATGAATGGATGTGACCAATGCCTGAGGGGGATCAGAAAAGATTCCCAGATCTCAGTGTGGGCTCCTGAGAGAGAACTAAGCAAGGAGCAGTTTGGTGGGGTATTTTTCGTTTTGTTTAAAAGAACACGACAGAAAGGGGAGGTCAACACAATGGGAACATAGGTCATTACCAACATCAGTACCCCCTACAAAGGCCATTAACTATTCATAGGCAAGACAGCACTGTGAAAATCCCAGAAACCAGGAGTAAAGGTGAAACATGCCCCCGACTGAAGAGATGGATAAAGACAGTATTAGAATCACATAAACAGGACACCTAAAGGAAACCAAGTTCATTCCAGTAACTGATCCTAAAGAACTAGAGGTCTATCAACTGGCCAAAAACTGAGAATAATCCTCTGTAAAGAGTTCAGAGTTCTTCAAGGGGCACCTGGGTGGCTGAGTCAGCTGGGCATCTGACTCTTGATGTGGGCCCAGGTCATGATACCAGGGTGGTGGGATTGAACCCCACATTGGACCCAGTGCTAAGCATGGAAGCTGCTTAGGATTTTCTCTGCCTTGTTCACTCTGGCCCTTTCCCCCACATGCTCTCTTAAAAAAAAAAAAAAAAAAAAAAAATCTACAAAAACAGACAACTAAATGAAATTATAAGGTATATAAGCAAAATTAGTTCAAAGAACTAAAACCATCAAAAAAAAAAAAGGCAAAGTCAATATATTCAAAGGTCAGTCATTTGAAATTATCTACTCAAAGGAGCAAAAAGAAAATAAAAAATACCTATGGGACATCAACAAGAGAAACAAAATATCCACTGTGGAAATCTCCAGAGAAAAGAGAAAGGTACAGAAAGTCTCAAGTGATAATGGCTGAAAACTTCCCTAACTTGGGGTGAGAAATAGACATCCAGATTCAAAAGGTCCAAGGACTTCCAAAAAAGTTGAACCCAAAAAGGGTTACGCTGAGACACATTATGATTAAATGGCCAAAAGTAACAAAGAATTTGGAAAGCATGAAGGGACTAGTCACAAATAAGGGAGCCCCTGAGACTATTAGCAGATTACCCTGCAATATATTTATATATATGTACACAAATATATATAAATATATATACATTTATATATAGATTTATATTTATATATAGATTTATATATATATATAAAGGACATTATATACATAATACATATATAACACAATGTTAGATGTCAACTATATCTCAATAAAGTTGGAAAAATATCAAAAGAAACTGATGAGGTCAGTTTCTGGTTTCTTGAGGTGTATATCTTTTACAGAGTTTGATTATAGCTGCTCTTCTGAAGACATAGCAAAACATCAGACTACTGGGGAGATGCCAACATAAAAGGGCTCCCATCCCCCATGAGAAATGTGTAGGGAACCAAAGAGGATGAAGAAAAAGCAAGAGGGCCAGAGGCAATACCTTGAAGAAATACAAATCAGAAAAGGAAACCTGGAAACTGGTAAAAAAAACGGGCCAGAGAAGAGGAAAATCCGAAGTAAAGGAGTGTCATGGTAGCCAAAGAAAAAAGTAATGCAGACAGGAGGGAGTGGTCAGCAGTATTACAGGTAAAATCGGACGACTAGGAGGGCACTTACAGTTAGGAGAATAGCAAAAACTACCAATTATCGGTAGGAAGAGCCAAAGTAGTTTATACTTTACAGAGGACAGACTCTGAAGGGAACAAAGCAAAGGACAGGAGTGAGGGGCAAAGAATACATGAGCTTCCCATGGACAAGATGTGGATCCCAGGGAAGCAGCAGCCCTGGGCCATCAGAGAGGTGCTGTGTCCTGAAGGCGACTCCAGCAGAGGAATGGGCTCATGGAAAACTGGGCAGAAGGCCAAAGGAGACATCACCAGTGACAAGGGAATTACAGGTGAAACTGGAGGGCAGGTGGGCACAAAAATGCCACAGAAGAAAACAATCGGCATTTGTAATCTCCTATACCTGTAACGGGCAAAATCATGCCCTAATCTCTGGATCCTACAAATAAGTTCTATTACATGGCAAAGGAGACTTTGCAGATGTAACATTATTTTGAGTTATCTGGGTGAGAACATAATCTAATACATGAGCCCTTAAAAGCAGACAACTCTGTATAGATGGAGACAAGAGGTGACACAGATGGGAAGTCCTAGAAATTCTAAGCAGGAGATGGATTTGATGTAATGGAGAGATAGGGGCCCACACGAAGGATAGGAAAGAGGCCTCTGGAAGCTAAGGCAGCCCCCAGAGGACAGTCAGCAAAGAAACCAGGACCTCAATCCTACAATAGCAAGGAACTGGATTCTGCCACCATGAATTTGGAAAAGATTCTTCCCAAAGCATCAGTAAGAGCCCAGCCATCACATACTGATTTTGGCCTAGTGAAACCAGAGAGGGCAGCTGAGCCAACCTGGACTTCTGACCCACAGAACTATGAGACAGCATATTGGCGTCCTAAAGCCACACATCTGTGAAATTGTGTAAATTGTTACAGCAGCAATAAAAACTAACATTACCCAGGGCACCACTGCCAGATTATCAACACCCGAGGCCTGAAGCATCTTCTTATTCCTCCTTTCCTCACCTCCCATCAAGTCCTGGAGGAGACAGATGCAGGCTGGAGAGTAGAGCACGGAAAATTAAGGTAGGAAAATGGAAGAGACCAACCTTGCTCCCCAACAGCAGCCCGCACTGGAGACTACAAGTGGAGCCAGCCTGAAAAGGGGCAAGAGGGAAACTTCTTCTGGATGAAAATTGTTTGCATTAAACTAGAATTTTTTTCTGTTTAATCTGAAAGCCAACAGAAAGCTCTGGGACCTGCCTGGGATTTCATCTAGGGGAAAGAAAGAATAAGCCAAGGAGACTGGTTTAAAGAGCCAACAGCTACAATGAACAAGTCACTTTCAGCTTGTACCTACCATGCTGAACTCATTCAAAAACCAGTTAACATAGACCCACAGTGAGTTCAAGAGTGAACACTGAAACTTGATTTCTAGAAATTAAAGTTGTATACACAAGGATGTTAACACAGCTATTTTACAAACCTAGATTCATAGAGAAACCAATATGGGCTTTCAGGTAACAATTCTACTTTTACCAAAAGACAAATGGGAGAAAGAGCTATTAAGTAGCCTAAGTATTCATCACTACTTAAAAAACAAAAACAAAAAACAAACAAACAAACAAAAAAACCCACTAAAATTATTACCTAGAGACCAAGTAAATCCATCTCCAATATAAAAGTAAAATGAGTACAAATATTGAAGTATTACCCTGTACCTCCTCATTAAATAATCAAGTCAGCACACTATCTTAAGAAAAAAAGGCTCTGTAAAAACAGTTTTTACTTCATGTGAAAATTACTTCAATACCTTTGATAAGGTTAAATAAGGCTTTAAAAATTGCACAATGTCAAAACTAAGAATTTAGATGCAAATTTTCAATGGTAGGAAGCCCCTGTAGGTGCAAAGGCCAAGATATTAAGATTATAGATTCGATGTGGCTTCTTCAGAAAAATACTCATACTACAGATAGGTAGGTGCAAGTTAAAAAAAAAAAAAAAAAAAAATCAAACCCAACCCTGCATCTAGCATTCTCTACAGACACAGGAACAGCTTTAAATTTGTCAAAAAATAAGGTACCCTGAAAAGCCTGAGAAATATCACTCATTACATTTAAAGAAGGGAAAAGACCCTTCTCAGCTTCAGAACCATCAGTGGATTCTACCTCCACAATGTATTGTGATGTGGTCAAGCAACGAGAAAGGAAAGACAAGAACCCAGTCCTCACTTTAAGATGACCTTAGTTCTGACAAACTCGTTTATTAGCAAATTGGGCAGCCCTGACCCATCCACAATTTCATTTGACTTCTGCTGAGTAAAAGGAGTTTGATTGTAAACGATCTTCTGCCAACAGGGATACCTGTTTAAGATTTAACAAGTGATCAGGCCCAGTTATTAAATATGTATTCTATAAACATTCCAAAGATGTCAATATCCTTCTGCCCTATACATAACTACAAACTGATAGTCTTAGATTTCTCCTAAGAATAACTGAAAAACAGTTCAAGTAATCATGTTCAGTACAGAATGCCACTGACTATATTCAGTACTTTCTAGGTAGCTGTACTTTTAATGGCTTATGATGATAAAATGTGGCCTTGTAAACATCTAACATCAATAGCCTACTCAGTCTGCTTACTCAGATGGCACCAGCAATTATGATCAAAAAGAAAAATTTCTTCAAAGTAGTCACAAGGAAATGAAAAAAAGTACCATTCTAGAATCTCATAGGTAATTTATATGCATGGTTCCACATACACTACATGGGATGAAGGAGTAGCTAAGGGCACTTTATTATCTTGAGCCCTCAAAGGTAATATTGAAGAGAACTACCTTTATACAAGCCTCATTAACAGAGGCAAAGGCTAGGAAAAAAAAAAAAAAAGTGCCTGCTTTGGCAACACATGTCCTAAATCTGGAAAAAAAAATTTTTTTTCAAAGCTGAAATTATATCAACTCATGGGAACAAAAGACTTAATAAGGAGTTATACATGTGTAGTTAATTAAAACCAAAATTAGCACTTCACCAAGAGCTGACATAACAGGAAATAATGTCCCAAGCCTACGGTTCATGTAAAACAATACTAACAAAACGTATGCGCAGTGATGAAAAGTTAATAATCACTACCACTGTAATTCTTCATTTATGGAGACACAAACCAGGCATGCTCTCTTTCTGGGGTCTTCTGAAGCACCATGTATAATGCTGGACACAAATACTTGATGAATAGAAAATAAGGCAGTATAATAGTAAATATTTTGTTGATTCTAGTTGAGTAATAAAGAGGACCAACTATCAACTTTCTCAAATTTCAAACACATCTTACACTCTAAAGTAAATAAGTACATTTCCCTAAGAAGTAACAAGACTGTCAAAACCAGTAAGTGAAATAAATATAAAATAAACCCAGACTGGGAGGGTGCCTGGGTGGCTCAGTAGGTTAAGCATCCAACCCCCCCTTTTTTTTTAAGTTTTACTCATTTATTGGGGGGGGGGAGGGGCAAAAAGAGAGAGAGGGAGAGAAAATCTCAAGTAAGCTCCACACTCAGCACAGAGCACAACATGAGGCTCAATCTAATGACCACAAGATCACAACCTGAGCTGATATCAAGAGTTGGCCACTTAACACCACCCTGGTGCCCCTAAGTGTCCAAATCTTAATTTTGGCTCAGGTCATGATCTCATGATTCTTGAGTTTGAGCCCCGTGTTGAGCTCTGTGCTGACAGTAAAGTGTCTGCTTGGGTTTCTCTCTCCCTCTCCCTCTGAGCCAACCCACCCTCCCCCCACCTCCCACCCCTGCTCACTCACAACTCATGCCTGCTCTTTCTCTTTCAAAATAAGTATGAATAGGGGCACCTGGGGGTCAGTCAGTTAAGCATCCAGCTTCAGCTTGGGTCACATTCTCACAGTTGGGGAGTTCAACTAAGTCCTCTAAGTCCATCTTCTCTACTAAACTTCCCTAAGCTGCTGCAATAATCTTTCCACTCTGGCTTCCCCTAAAGCTAATGAGATATCTCAAAAATTAATTTCTTCCCACTCTGAACTTCTGCAGAACTTAACCATTAACTACCACCTTTTGGCAATTCTTACTTAATTTTTCCAATGTTTACTTTGAACCCTAGGAAATAAGCAACTTGAGGGTAAGAACTATATATGTAACTATTTAGATGCAATTGGCATTCATTTTGTGATAAACAATTATGAACATGGTTAATATAGCAAGCTGAATTAATGTGACCAACAACCCACTTAAAAGTTATAAGCAGAGTCACTGCTTTGTGGAACCAACTTGAAGGCAGCTTCTAATACCAGTGTGTCTCCAGAAAAGGCACACCCCAAAGTAAGTTTTAGTCTCCTCAGATATCAATGCTCTAAGACTATATGAACCTGGTTATCCTGAGAACTAAGAAAGGAATCAAACAAACAAAACCAAAATAAACACACCTAACAACATACACAGCACCGTGACCATCATTCTAAAATGCAAATGAACCCAGACAGACCACTTAGATAATCTTTGAGATTCAAAATATATCACTAGATACTTTAATAAAATACATAAAAACAGAAGCCCTCTTAAAAAAAAAAAAAAAAAAACAACTACTGTGCTAATTTTTCTCTGGTTCTTATTTTTTTGTAATCCTGGAGCTCTGAACACCTCATGTGCTATCTTCAATGACATCAGAAATCACCCAATGGAACAGGGGTCTTAAGTGTTATTGTTCCATTAACATGATTAGAAGCTAAGGTTTTTACGTCAACCATTTTATGAAAAACCACAATTCTTACCATCATCTTTTCGAAGAGTTTTAAGACTTCATTCTCTGACAGTGGCTTTGGAATGTTTTCCATCATCTCTGAAGAACAATCATTGCTTGCAAATGCGGTCTTCAGGTTGGAAAGTGGAGGTCTCTCCTTTTTGCTTCCTGGAATTCGTATGCTGGCAAATTTGTCCAGCTACAAAGGTAAAAAGTAGCATGTTATGTTAGTATTTCCTTCAACAATATTTATCTAATTACCAAAATAAGAAAACCCACACGGTGGATCACATTATCACTATGATTTCATCCCAAGGCATTCAACACTAGAATCTTCAAAATTTTTTTACAAAAACAGAAATATGAAAAATTTTCAGTAACCATCCTGTCTAAAGGCAGAAGAGAAATCAGACAACCTCCAAAGATTCCTTGTAATCTTAAATTATAGACTTAAGATTATAACGACAAGTGACCTTTGCTTTACGGATTAATAAACTAAGCAGTTTAAAAAGGTAACTGGACTAATTTAGTGGTTGGCAATCAAACTAATATTTAGTATCCTAGTCCTCAGCCCCCTTGTCCAGTACCCTTTTTCATAGTGCATGCCACACTCCTGAAAAAACAAAACGTGATTTAGGAATTCTAAGAGTTGAATTCTACTTATTATCTCCAGAGCTAGTTGTTCCGGTAAATACCACATTTCTCTTCATTCAGGCTGGTCTGTATTTGAATTTCATGAACAACTATAAAGTACGATGGCTGAAGCCTCAGGAAATAAAGCTGGGTTTTTGCTGTAATGGGATTTCTTCTATTAGATCAAATAGTTCACTGATTTTTGAAAGTGTATAGACATTAATTTATAAACCCAATTGCATATTCATTAAATATCGCTTGATTTCACAAATTCTATTCGTCACATAAAACCCACACTCAAAGTTTCAAGTGGTAACAGTCAAAAACGCAAAATGTCTTAAAGAGGCTAATAGAAGTATACTCAAAAAACAATGGTTCTGTGAATTGTTCAATGTAACTATACGTTACACTGTTCTTACCATAATGTAGGTAATATACAGACGTGTGCTCTTCAGGGCAGCCACTACCCATTTGTGGTTATTTAAATGTAAATTAGAATTTCAGTTCCTTAAAAGCCTAAATGCCCATCAACTGATGAATGGATAAAGAAGATGTGGTTTATATACACAATGGAATACTACTTGGCAATGAGAAGGAATGAAATCCTGCCATTTGCAGCAACATGGATAGAACTGGAACGTATTATGCTAAGTGACATAAGTCAGTCATAGAAAGATCATATATTTTGACTTCTGTGTGGATCTTGAGAAACTTAACAGAGACTATGGGGGAAGGGAAAGGGAAAAAAACCTAAATAGTTACAAACAGAGAGGTAGGGAGGCAAACCATAAGAGACTCTTAAATACAGAAAATAAACTGAGGGCTGATGCGGGGTGGGGGAGAGGGGAAAGTGGGTGATGGGCAGCGAGGAGGGCACTTGTTGGGATGAGCACTGGGTATTGTATGGAAGTCAATTTGACAATAAGTTGTATAAAAAAAAAGTTCAGTTCCTTAGTTACACTAGCCCCATATCAAAAGCCACATGTGGCTAGTCAAAGTACATATATAACATTTCTACTATCACAGAATGTTCTATTGGATAGCACTAGGATTTCATTAAGACGCGAAGATAGCAATGTTTATCTTTCAAAATAAATCTTTAAATTCTCTGAGAATAAAGCCTAAGAAATATGCCATGTACTGCATTCACACACGGTCCATCTAACATGACCTAATCATTAAAGCACTAAGAATATGACAGCTTCCAGTAGCATTTAGAAAGTCACAAAACACTACCACTACTCTCATCCTAACAACAAAAACAAGCCAGAAAACTTCCAAATTATAGTTGTTGTTTTCAACCCATCAGGGAGCTGAGGACACAATGAAACCTGGAAGAACTATCACCAAGTGACAAGCTGCTTTTATCCCTGACAAACAGCTACAGACTAAGAAGTTCAACAAGGGCAAAGAAAAAACAGCCTAATTTTTAACGCACTATTGGCAGCCACATGGGTGCCGGCATGAGAAACATTACTAGAATTCCAAGGAGACTAATCATGGAGCAAGTCTCCACCCACCTACCGACACTTTCCCTCAGGTCTTCAACTGCTTGGGGTAGGACGCCAATGGCTGGAGGGAGGGCAAGGTGTCCTGAGCCATGTAATGTCTGGGGAGGCCTCTTCCCATGCAAAGCCACTGCCCTCCCAAACACTGTGACCTAGGTAAAAGACAGCCACCTGGGTGGCTCAGTTGGTTAAGCATCTGACTTCAGCTCAGGTCATGATTTCTCAGTTCATAAGTTCGAGCCCCACATCAGGCTCTGTGCTGACAGCTCAGAGCCTGGAGCCTGCTTCAGATTCTCCGTCTCCCTCTCTCTCCCTGTCCCTCCTCCACTTGTGCTCTCTCCCTCTCCCTCAAAAGCAAATAAACAAACGTTTAAAAAAAAAAAAAAAGACGGGAAAGAAATCCCAAAGACACAATCTGGACCTTCAGAGAATAAATGACAGTGGCTACCTGATGGTTGGCTGGGGACAGATACCAGGTCAAAGAGACTATTTGAAGAAACAGAGCCAGAAGTGCAACTGCAAACACAAAGAACTCTGCACTAATTCTGAAAAGGGCATCAGAACTTTAAAACAGAGTTATCCCAGTCTTGAAAGCTAGTAGTTCAGTTGTAAAGCCAAAAGTAGAATGCCAGAATCTCCTTAGTGCTAAGAAACTTTTGAAGCCCCAGAAGACACTAATCAAACTAAAGCAGCACCTTTGGCAAGCCCATCTCCACCAGAGAGCATAATCGACTCAGCCCCAATTCTAGCAGCCTGAAAAAAGGGCACATTGTTTCTTAGAAGTATTATTTACTTTAATTTCCACGTATTTAAGTCAAATGTCCACCGTATATTCACATACTGCTACATACACAAAGGACCAAGGAAATGCCACGCACAAAGAGAAGCAGACCTAGAGGTAGCCTGGATGATGGAATTGCCAGACGGACCATTCAGAAGGATGTTTGTAAAAATGCTGAAGAATATAATGAAGAGTGAACACAACATAAGAGATGGGGAATTTCAGCAACAAAGTCATGGAAACTATTTTAAGAACCACACTAGAAATTTCATGCATATATCGGGGCACCTGGGTGGCTCAGTTGGTTGAGAGTCTGACTTCAACTAAGGTCATGATCTCATGGTTCGTGAGTTCGAGCCCCTCATTGGGCTCTGTGCTGACAGCTCAGAGCCTGGAGCTTGCTTCAGATTCTGTGTCTCCTTCTCTTTGTGCCCTCTCCCCCTCATGCTCTGTCTTTCTCATTCTCAAAAAATATTAAGAGAAAAAGAAATTTCAAATGTATCAAAAAAATGAAAAATTCATTAGCTGAGCTTCAGAGTCACCTGAATATTGCTGAGAAAAGAACTGGGAAACGTAAACCCAGATCGACAAAAAGCAGCAAACTGAAACACAAAGAAAAAAGGGAAAGAATAAAGAAGAGAGAAACCAAGAGCTGTGATATAATATGAAGTGCTATAATACAAGTATAATTGAGGACCAGAAAATGGTACATAAGAATGATAAAATAACTGATTTTTAAGAAATCAACTCACAGAGGGGCGCCTGGGTGGTTCAGCTGGTTAAGCTTCCAACTCTTCTTTTTAATATTCATTTATTTTTGAGAGAGAGACAGAGTGCAAGCAAGGTAGGGAGACATAGAATCCAAAGCAGGCTCCAGACTCTGAGCTGTCAGCACAGCTGACAGCCCCCGATGTGGGGCTCAAACCCACGAACGATGAGATCATGACCTGAGCCAAACTCGGACACTTCACTGAGACACCCAGGCGCCCCTAGGCCTCCAACTCTTGATTTCGGCTCAGCTCATGATCTCCCAGTTCATGAGTTCAAGCCACGCATCTTGGGATTCACTCTCTCTCTCTCTCTCTCTCTCTCTCCCTGCCCCTCCCCTGCTGCCGGCCTCTCTCTCACAAATAAATTAATTAAATATGTCAATTCACAGACGGATACAAGCACAAACTAAGAATACCAAAACAAGCCCACACCTAGGCAACTCATAGTCAAACTGCTAAAAATTAAAAGTGAAGGAAAAACCATAAAAGCACAGCCAGAGATCTGAAGACGCATTATGTACAAGTTAAAAATGACACAAATTACTCATTTTTCACCAGACACTACAGCAGCAGAAGACAATGGAGTAGTATCTTTACAGTTTAGTACTTGGAGAAAACTACAGTCATCCAGAGATTCTACATCTAGCAAAAATACCTTTTGAAAATAGAAGCAGAATAAAGACATTTCAGACAGAGAAAACCTGAGAGAATCTGTCTCCAACAGACCTGTACTACAAGAAGTGTCAAAAGAAGTTTTTCAGGCTAAAAGAAGGATAACGAGATACAATCTCAAGTTGTAAAATGAAACGAAGAACAGAGATGTTACTCTATTAGATGTTTATAATACAAAAGAAAAAAAAGCTATGTACAATTTAAACTGAGTAACAATCAAGTGGCAGAGACAAGCATATAAAGAGGTAATTACATATGGATATAAAAAAAACGCAGCAAGATATGTGCAATGAACCATGGTAGCCAAGACAAGGGGCATCAACTCAACATGAACACTCCCTTACTTTGGCAAAACCCAGAAATATACCATTGTCTCCACATGCTCAGAGGTCCAAAAGTTAGTGTCCCTGTGTACCTGAGCACCCTAATTCTTGATACTTGTTTTAAAAAATGAGGAGACACCAAAAACAGTAAGAAATGGGACCGATTCCTCCACCTGGCTTCTGAATCACTACTTCATTGCAGTAACTTCTCTACAGGGAATATCAATTCCTGAGTATAAAACCTGTGCTGACTCCACACACTACATACACAAGAAAGTAACTTCATTAATATGCTAAACTTATAATGAAGTAAAATTGAGCAAAACATCATTAATGTGACATCAATATTATAAATGTAAACATGTCAATGAGTGGGAAGAGTAAGCTTAAGCAATTCACAAGCTAATTTGTGAATATATAACCTAATGGTTTCCATCAGCGATAACTACCCCAAAATTTTCATTTTTGCCAAAAAAACCACAACTTTCTAAATAAGATTCTCTCAAAGTCACTGAACACCTTATGTATTTTATGCACTGTGTTAAGAGCTTGAAAGGCAGCATCAGGTTGAATGCATTTGTTTAATTCTTAAAATGAGGAAACTGTCTATGTAAAAGGACGAGCTCCAGAACACTTTTACAGGTAACAATTTCCTAATATTTAACTTCTAAAACAGTATAAACAAACAAACAAAAAATCCATTAGGTTTTTAGAAGGAGAACTGCATTTATATCAATAAACAATATCGTAATTTGTACAACAACAACAAAATAGAATTAGCACACCTCCCCCATATGCTTCGCACCTAAACTCTAGGGGAAAGTTGGATTTTATTCAACTGGAAAGCAATTTCACACATTCCCACTAGGATAGCTACAGGCAAGGTGCAAAAAATAAGTATATCCCTCCTTTTAGTTTCCAAGTTGACAGAGGTCCGAATACAAACAGGAGATACTTAAGGATCAATGTTGCTTAATTTCAACACTTTTATTTATTTTCCTGATTAAAAAGGATGAAACAAAGGCGTGCCTGGGTGGCGTCCAACTTTGGCTCAGGTCACAATCTCACAGTTTGTGAGTTCGAGCCCCGCGTTGGGCTCTGTGCTGACAGCTCGGAGCCTGGAGCCTGCTTCGGATTCTGTGTCTCCCTATGTCTCTGTTCCTCCCGTTTTCCTCCTTCCTTTCTTGTTTGTTTTCCTCCTTCCTTTCTTGTTTGTTTTCCTTCCTTTCTTGTTTTCCTCCTTCCTCTCTTTCAAAAATACATAAACATTTTTTAAAAAGTACAAAATAAGAGTCATAGGAGAAAAATACATACGATCCTCCTATGTTACAACAGCAAATTAAATTTGTTGAATACCTCAGGCTTAATTAAAAGCATTCCCAGGTATGGATGCTCTATCAAGCACTACAGGTAGATTCCACATCATCTGGGCACTACTGACAAAGCTAGGTGCAAAATGAACTTTACTATCAAATCATTTAAACATTCTATTGTTTTGTTTTGTTTTGAGATGAGAGGTAATGCTTCCACTCATAAAAGGGGGGGGGGGGTAAAAATCCCCCTCCTAATTTATCTTTTATAGAATTGCTCATCCAATTTGCTTGAAGGAAGGCACAATGAAACATGAGCAAAATTTTAAAATACCTTGGTCTGTAAATGCACAGTACAAATCCCCATTACACTGACTGTAAGTTGGTTATTCTGTATTTGGCAATGGGACTGGGAGTATGTTCCCAAGTTGTGCACCTGCACAGCTACTGTTCATTTTCCATGAAATTCTCCTGAAGCTGAACTAGAAACACAACCCAAGGAGGTGAACGGTGCCAATCACTTGCCTTTGTTGAAGAATTGGTTGAACACACAGAAGACTGAGAGAATTTTATTTTAATCCTATTTAAAGGTAGTACACCACACTTAATTAATATGGCTTCAGCTGTGTCTGGGGTGCACAGAGTTTTATAAATTAATATCACTTATCTTCACGGGAAGTTAAATGAGCACCCTGCTGAGTATTATCTCACACTGATAATCAGTAATTACAGTTTAAATAAAATTAATTAAACCAAAAACAGGCTCTAAAAACTATCTGGATTTTAAGCTATAGTTTAACACTGTAATAGTGACAAAGTTCTATTACAGTGGTTTAAATACTGACAGCAGTGACTTTTTTTTTTAATTTAAAACAAAAGGAAGATATTGTAATTATTAGTCATTTTAAATTTGAAAAGCCTGAAAAAGTATGTATGATCATAAACACCCTTCCTTAGAACCTACAAGGGACTACATATTTTCATGCAATCCAAGAGAATCAAGCAAATAAAAGTTCCTCGTAATTTTAAGTCAATTCTAGGTGAATGCACCACCGAAATCTAGAAAAAAAAAGATTATTTAAAATTATCTACCAGTTTTCACACAATCTTGTGCCATATTTAAGAAGAAAAAAACCTAACGGCTAAAACAGCTTGGCTTTTTCATTAACTTTATTCGTAAATAGGCAACTAGCTTACTAAAAAAGCTCCAGCATCTGACTTCTGAATCCTGCCCAACCACCTGTTGCTCTGTCACCCTAACCGAGCTATTTAAACCTTTCAAGATCGTACCTATCACAGTGAGTTGTTCATAGGAAATGAAAATGCTTCTCACCTTTCAGTTTTGGGTTAAAAGTCCTGAAAAGCTGTAGCTGACAGCTCTAAAGCAACACATGTATCTTCACAACCCCCTTCATTCTCTATCACCACACATAGTTCATCTCTTTACATGTCCTTTCATAAGACTTAGGAAAACTTGCAATTTTTTCATTTGTTTTGAAAATGTTGACTGTCTCTTGCCCACTGAAATATAAGTGCCATGCTAAATGAACCATCAACTGTCTTAGTCACTGTAGTAGGGAAATGATCCTGACTCGATTGGCCAATAGGATACTGCAGAAATGACGGAGTGTGGTTTCCAAGACTAGATCATAAAAGATGTTACAGCTTTTGTCTTGCTCCCGCTTGGATCACTCAGTCTTGGGTATGCCAGGAAGACACTCAACACCTAGGGGGAGGTCCACGTGTCAAAGAACTGAGCTGAAGAAACTGAAGAGGCATAGAGGCCTCGTGTCAACGGCAATGTGCGTGTGCCGTCTTGGAAGCCCATTCGAGCTTTCAGATGACTTATTACATAGCAACAGAGCACTAACAGCTCCTCATAGAGTAATACTTGTAAATAGCTCTAGCCAACATCTTCACTACAACCTCCTAAGACCCCCAAGCCAAAACCAGCTAGCTAATCAACTACCAAATTCCTGCCCCCAGAAGAAGTGTGAGATACTAATCGTTTGCTGTTTTAAGTCACTAAGTTTTGGGGTAATTTGTGAGCATAGCAACAGGTAATGGTTACAGTCACCATATATGTTCAGCCTATAGCACAGAGTATAGCAGATAGTTAGCAATCAACTAATTCATGAAGGTATGAATAACTGAATAAACAATTACTGGATAAAATACAGAAAATGCAGTACGTCTCTCAAGAGGTTTACCACTTGAAGAAAAAAATGATAGAAAACTTATTATAAATATTATAATATTTATTATATGTATTTAAGATAAAATACATAGGTGCCCCCAAGAAAAATCGTAAGCCAAGTACATCAGCGACAGATAGGAACAAGTGATTAATCCTAGGGTGAGGGAACTTCAAAGGAGGCTTGGAAAGAGAATGTATCAGGGAGTCCTGTGCAGCTGATGGGAGAATTACAGAAGATGGTACACGTAGGCAGCCCAACAGTATGCCTGCCTAGTCCATGGTCTTCACTAAAATGCTGGGAACATCAGTATTACTGAGAACACCATCGGTGAGAAACTAGCCATCTGCAGGTATGAAAAGCTAACCATCCCTGTCTGAGGCCACAATCCTATTACTCAATACCAATTCCCACCAACCCAACTACTACTGCACTCTATCTTTACTATCCCTCAGTGTTACAAGTGGCCTTTTCTGGCCTTAAATTTAGGTTATAGTGAAACTACACTACACTCTCTAGCCAGAGGCTTTGAAAGCAATGTTTTACCATCATCCGCAAAAAACAATCATCTACTTATAGTAGTTTATTTACACTTAAATTTCATATGGTATCTCATTAAATGAGAAGTATACTTATTAGGTTATTAAAATTCCTTGAATATAAATTGTAATATGTAGTTAGTGTTCTACAGCCAACTGGTGTAGGGCAGCAAGTGAAGATGCCTACACAGGGAAGAACGGAGGCCCCCAACAACAATCAGCACCAACTTGGCCAGTTGCAAGTGAACAACCTATAAATGGATTCTCCAGCCCTATCAAGGCTTCACATGACTGCAGCCAGGGCCCACAATGTCGTGCTTATAAACTGATAAAAACTCTGAACCAGAACTATCCCACTAAGATGCTTCCAAATGTCCGACCCAAGAAACTGAAATGTTAAGTGTTTATTATTGTTTTAACACTCTAAGCTTTGAGATGTTAGCAATAGGAAAGTAATACAGAGCTCCTCATAGAATACTTTTAAATGCCTAAAATAAATGTAATTACAACAAAAATGGTGTTATGAAATATCTTAAATTTTAGAGTAATAGGTCTTAATACATTACAGAACATGAGGTAACAGGAAGTCTAACTTCAACATAGTGTTGAACACAGACCACCTTTCAAAATACCTTCAGTAACTATAATGTGTTTTGAACATATCTATTTTCTGGGTTAATCAAGTCACAGGTCAAATCCTATGTGTGTATGCATTTTGAATTTTTAGTTTTTTGTTTGTTTAGTTATTGAGAGAGAGAGAGAGAGAGAGAGAGAGAGAGCATGCGCAAGTAGGGGAGAGGCAGAGAGAGATAGAATCCCAAGCAGGCTCTGCACCATCAGCGCAGAACCCACGAACTGCGAGATCATGACCTGAGCTGAAGTTGGGTGCTTAACCGACTGAGCCACCCAGGTGCCCCTTGAATTTTCAGTTTTTAAAGAAGTTACAAATACAGGTGAAAACAAAGTTTTGCTTACAGATTAATGAAAACGATTCAATCTTTTTTCCCATTCCAGTTCAAAGACACCATGAAGGTTACTACAGACTGCCTGGAGGTCCATGGACTGCAGTTTAAGAACCCCTGATAGTAGATATGGAATAACAGAAACAGGAGTGGAAAGGAAAACAAGTCCTGTGTCTAATGTCTCTCATGCATTAGGGGCAGAAACTACAAGACCTAAAGATGAGACCAAAAAGGAGAAAACCAACAGAAATGCTTAAAAACAGCTAGAAGCTTTTGAAGGAAGAAGCCAACAGGAATGCAAAGCTTTCAAAGAATATCTAGGTTTCAATTAGAACAAGAAGGAAACAAACATTCAAAAACAGGCTTTGACTTCCAAAGGGCAAAGTAGGAGGGCTTGAGAAGCCTGGAGGATGTGAGACAGGATGCCTGAGAAAAAGAATAAATGGTCCTAGAGAGGGAGAGAAGCATCTAGGTGCTGATAGGGATTGATTATGACTTCTGATGTTGACTTAGATCAACAGAAAAGTGATGTGAACTGTAGTAACTAATGAAAACTAATAAGGAAACAAATCATGAAATCATGGAGACTGTCTCTTCTTAAATCATCTTCTCTCTGTCCCTACTGCCACTGTCCTAGTTCAGGACACTTGGACAACAGCTGTATACAGCCTCCTAGCTTGCCTCTAGGTCTTCTCTGTCTCTCTACCCCTAACCACTTGCAGCCATTATCAACACTGACATCATTTTGATCTTACTGAAATGTAAATCCAATCCTGTCCCTCACTCCTGTACTTAAAACCTTTCAACCTTTGCATCCCCATTACTCAAAGGAGGACATTCCAGTCTTATCATGGCTCAAAAGGTCCAGCTTGATCTGAACCCTACTTTCTGTCCAGGCAATCTCTTCACTACTCTACCCGCCATTACACTGTAGGAACCAGATGTAATGAACAACTCAGAGTCTCTTAAATGTGCAAACTGTTTTTTGTGCCTAAAAACCTACCACAACCACAACTCCTATCCCATCTCCATAATCGGGATCATTTCACCTCAGTCTTTGGCTTTCAGTTTGAGCTATATCTTAGGTAGGAGCCTTCCGGACTCCTCAAAACTAGGCTGGATGCCCACAAGTCTGGTGCTTGCCATTACATAGCATGAGTACTATTCTAAAGTTACTCCATCATAGGTTTATTCATTATTTTATTCACCACCGGACCTACTCCTGGAACTTAGCATAGTTCATACAATTGGTCCTCTATTAGTCTTTGTTAAGTAAATAATAAATAGCTTTCTGTCCTCCATGCCTGGGATACAACCCATTACTTCTTCCTTTGCTAATTCCTTCCCAGCAATATCAGGATGAACTCCAAGTGTTATGTCTTTTATATATTCATTAAGAACAATCTGGACTCTTCCTAACACTGACCCTTCAAAGATTGGTTCCCTAGATTAAAAACAACCATGAGTTCTATAATATAACACCAGGTGACAAGAAAAATATCCAAAGAAAAAGATAATCCCTTAAAAATAATATTCAAACCCCAAAGTTTTACCTACTCATATTGTTAAGCACAATTCTAATTTCTTATATACAGATATTAATACTATACACATAAAGGAAATATAAGTTAGCTCTGTAGATAAATAGCACACTTTTTACAAGACATAGACCTGTACTACCCATAAAACAAAAGTTTCCTGAGAACACCAACAATTGTTTTCTACTTGCCTACCTGGCACTTCCATCTGGGATCCATTCAGTTGGTATCCAGGGAGTAAAATTATCAGAGTAAAAAATTACTACAACTCAGGGCACCTGGATGGCTCAGTCAGTTAAGCGTCCGATTTTGACTCAGGCCATGATCTCATGGTTCGTGAGTTCAAGCCCCACATCAGGCTCTGTGCTGACAGCTCAGAGCTTAGAGCCTACTTCAGACTCTGTCTCCTTCTCTCTCTGCCCCTCTTCCTCTCATGCTCACTCGCTCTCTCTCTCAAAAATAAATAAATATTTTTTAAAATTACTACAAATCCTACAACTCCTGCCAGCCTATATTCCAACTTATCCTTCAAAAGTAGCTGAAAAGTCCCCTACTCTACCAAGTCTTCCCCCAACCTCAAAGATGACCTTACAACTCCACTGGACTTTATACACAGTGCAATGGGCCTAGAACAGTATTAGTATACCTATACAACTGTAAACTGTATACACATCTGTTTCTTCACTGTTCCCAATGGCAGAACAGTCATATTGATCTTTATATTCCTATAACAGTACTAACCACTCAAATGCTCAATGAATGAATGGATAAAAGGATGAATAAACAAGTCTGCACACCCCACTACATCTTAGTCTGTTCAACTCTGAGAGCTCTTGATCTAATTCCCAAGTTTCTACTGATTTGAGGAGGAGCTCTCTAAACTATCCCATAAATATTTAAAGATTCTAAGACAGTACTTAAGTGTTACTACTGAAAACCTAAGTACAGGAAGCTCTAATTAACTCATATTAATGGGCTCAGAAAGGCCCACCTGACTTAGTGAATAATTTAAGCTTAGAGAACTTGCTCTGATGTATTTTACCACATACATTCAATTGCCCCAGTCCATGCTGGTTTATCTACTTAACACAGAAGAGTTTATTTTGAATATATAGCTTCAAAGAAAAACTGGAAAATCTCACACTTGTTGTATTATCATTCATGGTTTTTAAACTTACCAAGGAAAACAGAAGTTCATAAAAGTGCAAAATGAACTTCAATCATAGTACAGAAAGTTTTATGTCTTATTAGACCAATAAGAAAAAAAATAATTGTTAAGCTCTTTTTTTAAAGTTGATGATGTATGTTCTATTGACTTTCAAGTCAGGAACATAAATAAAGTGATTCTTTTCTTTCCTAAGTACAATGTCTAATTTGGCACATATCCCACAAGGGATATCACATCTAGGTAGGTCCAGGAGTAGCCTGCAGGTAGACAAAACCTGGTTCCCTCAAGTGTATCTATCTGGGGAACGCATCTTTGAGTGAACCAGTCTCACAGATAACACCCAGGAATGTGCTAGAGTCAAATAGCAGCATTCACATCAAGCGAGGCACAAGGTCCACAGAGAACAATGAAAGTTTCTCATAGCACTCATCAGAACCCACACTCAGGCAGTATCTTCAATGGCTCTAAGACCTCATTCGTGGTGGCAAAATTTGAGGGGAACCAAGAAAGCCTATACTTATACCTGGGAGCAGATTGCAGTTGCCATATCTGTAAAGTGGTTTGCAACCAGAGTTTCTCCATGTCTTTTTAAAAAAAAAAAAAAAAAAAAAAAAAAAAAAAAAAAAAAAAAAAAAAAACAAACCAGACTTCTATCCTTTACCTGTTGACATCTCTCAGTCACAAATGACTACTCCTTCAGCATAAATGTTTCTCAGTTTTGTTTACTGGAAATACTAAAACTACCTCATTTCTTACAGAAAACTTCTTAGAGATGTCTTTATAATTCTCAGGATTAAGGTAAGTGACTAGGATACAATTTTCCCTTGTCAATTTAATTTAGAGATCTCAGGCACCTGTGTGGCTCAGTTGGTTGATCACCCGACTCTTGACTCATGAGGTCATGACCTCACGGTTCCTGTGTTCAAGCCCTATGTGGGGCTCTGCGCTGGGAGTGCAGGGCCTGCTTGGGATTCTCTCTCTGTATCTCCCCCCGTCTCCAGTTAAGTCTCCCTCAAAATAAATAAACTGAAAAAAATAAAAAAATAAAAAAGCTTTAAAAAAAATT
This sequence comes from Herpailurus yagouaroundi, assembly GCF_014898765.1. Taxonomy (NCBI): domain Eukaryota; kingdom Metazoa; phylum Chordata; class Mammalia; order Carnivora; family Felidae; genus Herpailurus; species Herpailurus yagouaroundi. Next base: position 47,461,240 of record NW_024412405.1, on the reverse strand, counting down.
TTTTTAAATAAAGGTCAGAGGTTTCATATTATGGCTCCAGAGGAAAAGCAGGGAACAAGAAATATACTTTTAGATTTTATATTGGCACTCTCAGAGGAGAAAGGGACAGTACTTAAGTGGCAATGTAACTCTCTTGGTAAAGACCACATTCTCTGGAATCAGTCTGCCATAGTTTTTCCGGCTGCCTCATGACATTGAACAAGTTACATAATCTCTTTTGCCTTAGTTTTTCCATCTTTAAAAATGGGAATAAACTGGCACTTGGGTGGCTCAGTCAGTTAAATGTCCGACTTCAGCTCAGGTCTGATCTCCCAGTTCGTGAGTTCGAGCCACGCGTCGGGCTCTGTGCTTACAGCTCAGAGCCTGGAGCCTGCTTTGGATTCTGTGTCTCCCTCTCTCTGTGCCCCTCCCCTCCCTCACGCTCTCTCTCTCCTTCAAAAATAAACAAACATTAAAAATAAATTAAAAAGAAAAAGAAAATGTAAGGTTTAATTTGGGGCATGAACAGTTTCAAGTACAGGTGAGACATCCATACAAAAGTATTCAGTAGGCCAATAAAGTAATAGATCTCAACTTAAAGAAAAGGTCATAGACAAAGACATGGACTAAGGTCATCACCCCAGTCCAGCACTATACACAGGAGAGCAGGGGCCTCAGTAAAGAAACCTGATAAATGACAATAGTTTAAGATAAGCAAAGGAAAACCACACAAAACAAAAAAGGAAAGGTCATGGGGATATGAAATCAATAAAGTTTGTGTCCCAGAGGCCAAGAAGTATTTGTTCAAAAAGGAAGGCAATAACTGTATCAAGTATAGCCAATCAATCTAGTCAATTTCCAAAGACTACAACTTAATAATACTGGGGATATAAGTAGTTATTTCATAATGATGAAAGATTTACTACAATCCCAAATGTATATGCACTTAATTCCAGAGCTTTAAAATATATGGAGCAAAACTGATAGAACTGATCAGAGAAATAAAATATCTAGAATTATACTTGGAGACTTCCACACTTCTCTCTCAATAATTGTTAGAACAAGCAGAAAAATCAAGAAAATAGGATATGAATAATACTATCAGCCAATGTGACTTCTTTATAGATCAATCTAACACAAGCAAAATGCACATGTAACATTCACAAAGATAGACCACATTCTGGGACAGAAAGCAAGACTCAGCAAACTGAATTATGATTGAAGTCATACAAAGCATGATCCCTGGCCACAAGGAAATTAAGTTACAATTCAGTAATAAGAGAGTTCAGGAAAATCCCCAAATATTTAAAAGTTAAACACAGACCTAAATAACCAATGGGTTAAAGACGAAATCAACAGGAAAATCCTCAAATATTTAAAAGTTAAACATAGACCTAAATAACCAATGGATTAAAGAAGAAATCAACAGGAAAATTGGGAAATTTCTGAACATTCAGAAAATGACACAGCTAAAGTAGCACTCAGAGGAAAATTGATAGTGTAATTGTTTTTATATTAGAAAACAAAGGCCTCAAATCAATTAGGTAAGTTTCCACTTACTTAAGAAACCATAAAAAGGTTAAGGCAAAAGATTAAAATATATATATATCAAGAAGTTAATGAAACCAAAAGCTGGTTCTTTGAAAAGATCAATCAAATTGACAAACCTCTACCCAGACTAATCAGGGGGGAAAAAAACAGAAGACAAGTTGTTTATCAGGATTAGAAAGGGAAAAATCAATACAGATCCTATATCTAACAGGATAAGGAAATATCATAAATTCCTAATTCAAGAACATAGATATGAAAAAATTACTTGAAAGGCCAAGGCTCACTCAAGAGTAATTTGGCCCTGTATCTAGTAATAGACATTACAAGGAATGGCAAATAAGCATAATAAAAGACGCTTAACATCATTTGTCATTAGTGGAAACAATCTGTCAGTTTCTCATAAAGTTAATCATAGTTACCACATAATTCCCCTTCCAAAATGAAACCATACCCCCAAAAACTGTACTCGAAGGTTCACAGCTTTATTCAATCACCAAAAACTGGAAACCCAAACTGTTGAATATATAAACTAGAAGTATTACCAAACAATGGCATACTATTCAGTAATAAAAACAACGAATTCTGATACACTAGAGGGGGTCTCAAAAGCACAATGCTAAGAAGCCAGACACAAAGGCACTATACTAAGTGATTCCACTTATATGAAATCCTAGAAACGGAGTTATATGGTACAAAAAGCTGACTCATGTCTCCCAAGAGCCAGGATAGGCGGAAGAAATTGACTACAAACGGCACAAAATCTTTTGGGGTGATGGAAAGCTTTTATATCATGATCATAGTGTATACATGATTGTAGACGTTTGTCAAAATTCATCAAATTGCATCCATAAAATTGGTATATTATGTTAAATGTAAATCTTTCCTCAAAAAAAAAAAAAAATCATGTTACTAACTATACCACTAATGCTGTGAATGCATAGTTCACCAAGCATTTTGGCATTATTTTTCCCTTGTAAAGCTCTATAACCAAGGACACCAAGGCCCAACAGTTAAATACGCAAAGTCACACTGCTAGCAAGTGGCAGCAACTAGAAAGAGTCCTCAGATCTCTCTGTGAGTGTCTGCTCTTCATTTTATGATCTGAGGACTCTTTCTAGTTGCTGTACAGGCCAAGGTCTCTTTTTAAGCTACAGTCATGAACCACATGTGGGACAAGGAACCAATGTAGTGGACTGGATCCGCCCCCCTTCCCACCCTCTTTTTTTGTTGTTGTTTTGTTTTGGTGATTTTTGTTTGTTTGGGGATTTTTTTGGGGGTTTGTTTGGTTTTTTTTTTTTAATGAAAGGAGAGGAGTAAAAAGCAATAGAAAGGAGTGGAAAGGAAAATATCAGAGTTCGTTGAGCTTAGAAACATTAAATATTAGTTCATAAAACGGTTTCGATGGAGAGAGAATTTGTATGTGTATGTGAACTGGGCTACAAAATGAAACATACTTCTTAGTATATATGCTGGGTCCTATAGTCAAGAAAGTCTGAAAATCCTTGCTGTAGGCTAAACCAGAGATTACAACAGTAATACTGGCTACCAGGGGGAGAAAAGAAAGAGTAGACAGAGAGGATCAGTAGGAGCATTGCACTTGAGACAAAAGGTTCTGAGGGACAAGGGAGACAATAACCAAGTCAAAAACAACTTCTAAACCACAAAAACACTCCGTGGACACGGTCATGGAGAATTCAGTATTGTGTCAACCATATTCAATTTCTTCCAGTTGACCTATTCCAACCAGCCTCCCTTCGCTGCTCTTGTCTCAACCTTTTTGCCTCTACAAAAAAAAGCGTTCTTTTCAACCCAGGTACAGACAAAGGATGGTTGCAAACTAAGTGACTTTTTCACCTCGGACCTCACTTTACATGGCATGAATGCTCAGGTATTTGTAGAATGAACACTGTTTAAACTATATGAACTCTGTCTCAACACTAGAGCAATACTTCCTTCAACCAGACAGCGTCCTATGAAATTCTGATTGTAACTCAGAAAATAACCTTGAAACGTGAAGTACTTCCATAGGCCTTTAACAAGCAATTTAAAGGGATGGGTGTTTAACACTAATGCTTCCCAGAATGTTGCAACTCCATGTTTCTAAAATACTGTTATTCAGATCTGTGACTGCAGCAGACCCCATTGTTATGGCGCCTTCTCTCAAGTTCTACCAAAAAAAAAAAAAAGCTATTCTCACATTAAGAAGCTCTGAACTGAAAACACACATACCATACACATTGTTGTCGGGGTAGCAACCTTTAATTAGAAAACATATTGCTAACACACATCAAATCATCAGTGGCCAATGCTTCTCTGAGCTCTAACTCACCAAAAATCATTTATAGAGCCCCCGAAATATACAGCTATGCTTTCCTCCCTCAAAGCTCTGCATCAGTCTGTGACATGGCCTGTAAGGCTCAACTGCAAACCTGTCACGTCACCCCCGCTGTCTGTGCACTGGGACATATTTTTAAGAGGGGTTAACAAGGAACAGAAATGAATGCAGCAGTTCAACACACTTTAGTGAAACTCACCAAAACTCTATGAGGAAAGTAGAAAAGGTATAATTAGTCCTACTTTACAAGTAAGTGAACAATCAGATAATTGATTTGCCAAGGTCAAAGAGCTAAGAAGAGGTGAGGTTCTGTCTTTCAACAAGAGTCTTCCGATTCCTAATCCAATGCTCTTTCCATGGTGCGTCAATCAATGAGTTAGGTTTACTTTTCAGTGTGTCTTGTTCAAAATAGCCAGGCTTTTTCTCTAAGCTCCACAGCAATGGACCCAGCTGCCTGAACTAGATTGCCTACTTGATCCCTCCCTGGTCTTAAGCCCTAGCCTACTCAAGAGCCAGGCTAAAGCACAAGATCAGAAGCGATCGGGGAGAGCTGGGGAGACTGTAGTTCAGTTAAGCAAAAGGGAAAAGGTCAAGGAGGAATCTAGAACAAACAGTCATACATCCCTCTAAGGTAAAGGCAGAGGCAAGGCAATGGTCAGTGATCCAGGCAGGTGGTCACAAAGACTAACAGCAGGTCCTTGTCAAAGCCCCCCCCCCTTTTTTTTTAATATAAAACTCTTTTACTCTGTGCAAAGGCAAGGGTCCATCTCTGGGAAGCCTGACCAGGACCAAGCCATCCCCAGATCCAAAGGCAAGTAATCAAAAGTGATGATTCACTCTTTTCATTCCTTCAACAAAAAATTTATGAAAATGCTTAACATAATACCAGACAACATACCAACATGCTGTCTCTTCCTTGAAGATGTTTAAACTGGTGAGAAAGTCCTACAATGATATACTGCTTTGATAAAAATACCACACAAGGCAGTATGGTAACTCCCAAAAAGTTCTGACCTTACCCCACCCAATTACAAGGAATAGGGGAGAGGAGGAATGGAGGCAGGATAGAGAGAGAAGACTGAAGTCTTCACTGGAAGGAATCCTTTTGTTAATGTAAGATCAGAGCAAGATAGCTTCTAGAATGACTTGGTGAAGCCAATCTGTAGCAGGACTCTGTTTCTAGAACTTAGGGTAGAGACTGTGGGTGACAATGTACAACGTCAATCATAACGAAGCAAAGATCAGTAGCTCAATGAAGAGGAAGAGGGGTGCCCGGGTGGCTCAGTTGGTTGAGCTACCAACTTTGGCTCAGGTCCTGATCTCACAGTTTGTGAGTTCAAGCCCCGTGTCAGGCTCTGTGCTGACAGCTCAGAGCCTGGAGCCTGCTTCGGAATCTGTGTCTCCTCCCCTCTCTGCCCCTCCCCTGCTCATGCTCATGCTGTCTCTCTCTCTCTCTCAATAATAAATAAACATTAAAAAAAATTTTTTTAAATAAAAAAAAGAAAGAAAAAAAAAAAAAGAAAGAAGGAAGAAAAAGATGTGTAGTGCCCATAAAATATGAACAAATTTCAAAGGTCCCAGAAGAGCATTCAGCAATAGAAAGGAACCAAGTAGTGATACAGGCTACAACACAGACCTTGAAGCCATTATGCGAAATGAAAAAATTCAGTCACAAAAGACCATTTATCACAGGACTCCATTCATAGGAAATATCCAGAAGTGGACATCTATGGAGCAAGTAGACTAGCCATTCCCTAAGTCTGGTGGAGTTGGGGGTAAATGGTGAGTGACCGCTTTTAAGTAGGAGGTTTCCCTTTCGGTGATGGAAATGTTCTAAAATTGATTGTGGCAATGGCTGTACAACTCTGAACATACTAAAAACCATTCAGTTGTACATTTTAGATGGGTAAATTGTAGGCTATATGAACTATATTTTAATAAGGCTATTCTAAATCTACCATTGTATATTCTTATAGATGTTCAAACATAAAAATTACAGATGGTTTAATTATCAGTCATAAGAAGGCATTTGAAGGCTGAGTTAGCACAGTACATGTTTGGGTTTGGAGCTTTGTGGAACAAGATTCAAGCCACAGACACCCAACTTTCCAGCTGTACATACTTGGGCAAACCATGTACTTAACGTAGTTGACCCTCAGTGCAACTGAGTGCTAAGAGGAAGTCAACTCTACCTTGCATGATAAGAAATAACATGTTCTCTGTGTAAGTGTTCCGTATCACTACAATTTTCTAAATACCATTATCTGAAAAATCTTATCCAGGAAAGCTTACATGAACAACCCTTGTTTTAGATATTATCCAGAGGAATAAAACAGAACATTCTAATTGAATTTTTCCATCCTGCATGTCACGATCTAGATCTCATTTCTCTTCGCCTGTCCACTTTACCCAAGTACCCAAGATGGTACGTTGGATAATGAGTGCACTAGACATTTTTTAAGTGTTTACCATGTTCTATGCATTGTTTCATATTACATGTAAGGTGAATTTGAATTCAGAACCAGATCAATACAGCACTGTGCTTTGTCCTATCATGCTTACATATTTTTTTTCATATTATTGTTTATTTCAGCCTTACTACTGTTGTTATTCCCTAACCGTTAGCCAAGAGTTACATTCAAAAATCTATTTCTCAGAAATATGTACTCGAATATACAACAATCTGTAATGGTGCCATAGAGTGTTAATTTCTTATAAGCAAGCCTATTGTTTTCAACATGCAGAACAAATAGGAAAGCATGCCTGGTTCCCCCATTTTTGAGCATTTTTTTTAACACACGCATGACATTTTAGTCTGGTTTACTTTGCAGCAACTACATATTTCAGAAAAGCTGAATGTCTTTAGGTGTTTTTTTTTTTTACCTCTTTTTTAAGTGTGCAATTCATCCCCAAAGAATGAGATGGATTTGAATGATTCAAAGTTGACTAACAATTTGTAATTAAACAATTTTTTTAAATTAGCCCATCAACGAGTTACTAGTTCCTTTTACTATTTAAAAGCAAAAACTGTCATGCATTTTACCAATTCTGCCTCTTATTTTAGCACTATAAAAAAACAGTTGGTTTCCAAAACATGCAGATTTTTAGCAGTTTCAAAGGTGTTAGCCCAGCACGCCATCAACATTACATGGTTAGTTAAGATTCACAACAAAAGAAGTGTTGAGTATAACCTTACCATATCATCCGTCAGTGTCCTAATATTTAAATGCTGCAAATGAAAGAAACCAATCATATCAGTAATTTATAACAGCTTTTATTTTAGTTAATAGAATACGTTTAAAAATTCTACAATGCTAAGTTGAATGTAATTAAACTACTGACAGTCCAATAAAAATGAATTATACAACGTTTTAATCACTTTCTCAAGAAGATGGACAAAAGGTACCCTGAATGTGGTAGTTTCAAACATTTCCTAAGATTTCTTAGACTTGCAGACCTCACAAAGTAGAAACTTAACTGTGGCACAATAAATCCATTTTCCTGAAAAACAGTATTAGTTACCATTAAGTATATGGACTTAGAACACAATGGATATGGAGACTTAAATGTGAAAAAAAAATCTGAATCATAAGACAGTGAAACTTTAAATGTACCATTAGCATGCAGCATAGTAGATAATGAAGTACTTTGCTGGCTTAATTAACTTAAACAATTCTAGTAACGAGGAGAGTACTGGAATGACTATTTGCATCTCTAACATCAGTTTGATTTATCACCAGCGGTGACAGTAGACACTTTTCAATTTCATTGCTAGCTTCTTTGAGAACCCTTTTGCTGATTTCCCTGCTAGACAAACATAAGGCCACTTTAGAAAGTGAATAAATTAGTTTCTTACAAAGTGGTTCAAAAGAAAAAGCAGTTAGGTTGGGGGGAGGCGGGGGAAGACCAAAAATCTAACTTTTCTAAATTCCGGAGTCAGGCAAGATTTTGTATTCAAGTAGCTAGAATCCATTTTCAATTCTCCCTCATCTTATTCGGTAGCAGTGGACCTTTTAAAAGGGCAGAGAAAGGGTCAAGTGCATTCCTAAATAGATCAGATTTTGGAAGTATAGAAAAACACGTGTTAGCATTCATCATATAACAGCCTGAGTGGCACTAGTTAAATTCAACGTTGACACAATGAAATTTGTCATTCTGGAATGACAGAATGGAATTCCAGTTTGTATACTGGAATACACCTGTATGCTCATCAGTCTAGCTCAGTGAGGATCCAGATTAAAAAGGGGTACAGAGCAAATCACTACCCCAGATTCTCTTCTCTTTGACTAAGACATTCCTTCCAAGGGCAGAGGATACACTAATGGGAGGGGCCCAAAATCAGCTTTGTGTATAACAAAGCTGAATAACTGACCATACTACTAGCCACACCACCAGGCTCTAGCCTAAATTCCTTGTTACACTGGGAAGGAAGGGATGGGAATGAATTAATAGATTTAGTATTTAATTCTGGGTTAGAATTTGCCTTTAGTATTACCTTTGGCCCCTGAAAATAACAAGCAAGCACACAAGTCCTTAAGAGTGGGAGTAATCCTGGGCAGAACTATAAAATTTCTGAGGCACTGGGAGCCACAGTCTCATCCCAGAGACCATTACTAGAATTAAACTCCAGTCCACATGGCTCTCAAGTTAGCAAAAAAAGCAGCCGTGGAAAGGCTGGGTAGGATACTGTTCCCTCTAACTGCCTGCTACATGTGTGCTTTCCTGCCAATTTCCTGTCAACAGAGATTTCCCGCCCACTGAATGTGGTTAACCACATCTCTATTCTTCAGAGATACCACCCCAATCACAAGGCACATCTCATCTGAAAGGGGTCATTTTGAGTTCCTCTCACAAGACAAGAGGAATGCAGTCAACTACCAACACAATAGCATCCTGGGTAGCCTAACGCTTAAAAAATAAGGCCAAAGAGAAAGGTTCCAGCTGAAATCCTATTCAGAAATATACCTATTCAGAGAAAACACCTTCCTACACCAATGAAATATTCCCAAATACCAGTTTGACTTGCCTGAGGAATATGCTATAAAGCCATGCCAAGAGAATGAAAATAGACAATTTTAAGAGAAATATGAACAGATCCCATGTAAGATTCATGGTCTAAAGACTGCATAAAAGCTATGGAAAGTACAGCACCATACAGGAAAAGCAGAGGATGTAGGTTACAGGATGCAAAATACAGGAGATGTAAATAGCCAAAAACACTATTTTTTGCATAACATCAAAGGCCTAAAGCTGCACAGCCTTTTAGAGTTGAACTCATAATTTTCAGAATAGAACAGTCATCCTTGTGTAGGAACAATACACATAAGATCCATTTTTTTTTTTTTTTTTTTGTCTTAACTTTTTTATATCCTTGAACTCTCTCACTGCGGATCTAGTTTTTTGGTTTTTGGTTGGTTTTTTTTGTTTGTTTTGTTTTTGTTTTTTGAGAGAGAGAGAAAGAGAGAGAAAGCAGGGTAGAGGGGCAGAGAACAAGAAAGAGAATCTTAAGTGAGCTCCTCCATCCTCAGCACGCAGCCCAATACAGGGCTCGATCCCACGATCCTGGGATCATGACCTAAGCCAAAATCAAGAGTTGGACACAATTGACTGAGCCACCCAGGCACGCCAGGATCTAGCTTCTAAAAGGACTCAGTCTGTGAAATTCTTTAAAAACTATGGAGGCACATATATAAGTTCAGTTACTATCTATATTATACATAACCTTTCACAAGAAAAAAACGTGTGATGAATTACTACAGAATTACAATTCAGAGGTAACTTACAAGGAAAAGGAAGAAACTCAAAGGGATCCAAGTGCAGGAAGTTTAACAGTCAGAGAGAAAGGCAAGAAGGTAAGGTCAAGCTCATTATTCCTTCTCCTCTGGAAAACACTTGCCTATGGATTCTCACCACTATCCACACCAGGATCCAAAGAAGCCAGTAGGGCAGGACCTGTGTCAAGGACCATGTCAAGAACCCATGACAGGGCTGCAGAGTGACTAACAGTAAACAGCTAGAAAACGGATCAAAAAATTTTGGTTTCTATATCCAAACAGTGAAGCCAGAATAAGTTTCACTTCAAGATTGAGCTTTCAGAAAATAGAAATTACATATTTGTTTGCATGCATACAAACTGAAAGAGACTACTAAAGACTTGTTAGTATTTAAATTTTTTAATAGATCTAAGCATGAGTAACTTCCCCTAAAAACTGAAATGCCCAATCCCAGTCTACTTCAAACAGAACTGAAAGTAGAAATTGACACTAAAGTCTTATTTTAACAATGTGAAGTTATTCGCAAGTGGCACCCTTTTGTAGGATGCGTGAAAGTTATTATTAATTCAAGTTTACTGTGAAGTGGATGTCATGTCAAGGCCCTACCTGTTTAGATGACACACTTCTCAAAAGTGGAAGGGGTAGGGAGAGAGGAAATGATGGACATAACACCCTCAGATAATTCTGTGGGGTTTCAGCCTTCGTATAGTAGAAAAAAACGACAAGGTGACATCCATACTCAAAAACAGTAAAGAACTTTATTATAAAAAGTTATTATTTTTATACTGCTACTTGAGGTACTATTTATATGTCTGGTTGGCCGCGACCCTTAAAAAATGCAGTATTTGCTTTATAGCTACCAGCAATGCTCTTTACTCATTCTTCTGGTTGGGGAAAACAAGAACTATACCCATCAATCCGGCTCAAGAGTAGCATTTGAAGATATCCATACCAAGAAGGAAGTGGAAACATAAAATGGACTATTAAATGGAGGCAAATAGGAACACTTTAAAAATAACCCAATAACAACTTTTAGGATTCCATTTGTACCTACCTACCTACACACACACACACACACACACACACACACACACAAATTGAAACCATACCGTCTCAGACATTAAAACATTCATACCTAATGTGATTTTGTGACTTTGTGACCTTTAGTCACAGCATCTGGTCAATGATTGTATAGGTATTGTTAATGCTTTGCAGCATGGATAAAATCAAACTGGTGATAATACCAAAATAGTTCTAGACACAGAACCATTAGTAATTGGTTAAGGTGTGGTATTAAAGCGCATCAGAGCTCCCTTCCCAAGACAAAAAGCTCATTTTTCTTCCTACATTGTTCAATTTAATTCTATTTTCTCCCTAAAAAGTAAGGAACGGCTCATATAGATAGGCAACAATGTTTTCTGCTAATGACAGTTCCTAAGATGAATGGTCAAGAGGATCACTCTGGAATTGAAAAGAAAAAGTCTTTATAGTTTTTTTTTTTTTTTTGGATCCTATGTTCTTTTGAAGAAAAAAAAAAAGGTAGAAACACAGAACGTAGGTTGCTGTATTCACATTTAAGCAAGGCATCAAAACCTTTATTGAAGACCTTACATGCTGCCAAAAAATAGATCTAGAGCTTTCAAAGCACTCTGTGAAATGCTGTAAATATCAAGGGGTATGAAGGAATGGTCCTTCCCCCAACCAACTTAGTTTACAAGGAAGTAACAAAGACACCAGATCAACTGTGTAATACAAAACAACATACAAACCCAAGGTCCACATACAGTTTAAAAAAGGTTCCAAGCTGTAGCTTGAGACTTTTAGCAAATTTTATATTTTCATTGGTTAGCACATCGGAACTAGCTGGGAGCAAAGGATCTGTCCATTCATGTCATTAGGTACAGCCACCACCAACTGTCAAGTTAACAAGCACTAATCACTGTCAAAGCCAAGTACATGCTAATCTTTAAAAATAATTTTTAGCTGTTGCAATCTAATTTAATTTACATCCTTTAACTAGGTCATTATGAGTAGCCACTAACAAGAAGAACACCTCTAAGAGCAAAGCCTCTGAATGCACTTGACTCAGACCCAATTTTCATAAACTAGACCCTCTAAGCCACCTAGTTTCCAGCTTGTTAGTGTGCACTAGAAACACACCAAGATTTTCTTTGTAAAAGATGACAAGGTCTCAGCTTCTCAAGATTCTGATTCAGCAGGTCTACGGTGGGGCTTAGGAACCCACACGCGTAAGGGGCCCGAGGGCAATGCTGTAGCCCTCCCAGGACCATGTGAGAAACCCTACTCCACACCCCGCCAGCCATGAAACACTTCCTCAGCCTGCACCCATTCGAATCTCGGGACATGCAGCTCACTTTAAAACCGGTGTCCCTGAAACAAGCTAAATGAAGGGTACAGCTAAGAAGTACAAGAAATTTTCAAAGTGAGAAACCCTAAGCTGGTACAATTGGGACAGGTTTTACTGCCATGTAGTGACAGGCACCAATTAGTACTGCTGTAAGAGAATTCAACACTCCATGGTGTGCAGGATGAATTATTACATCATTTATTCAAAGGCTTAGTTTATCTCTAAAGCTACAATAATTCACCCTCATAAGCATAGATTTAGCTTGCTCGTTAGATCAACCATGACATGACACTATCTGCTTGTCAAAATAAGACACAACAAAGTTAGACCCAAAAGGAAAAAAGGATTAGTCTTCCTTTAATCGTAAGATGCGGATAAGGTTATGGTAAAGCATTGCTCACACCTGTTTCAAATTCCAGATTCTTCCTTCCCACCAACACCTACTTTATCCTAACGGCATTTCTGGTCCACACACCTTTGTTTGTTTTAATGTCAATGCCAATTGTAAAGACCGCAGAAATGTAAAGCATTATTACTAACCATGACACTAACCACACCTACAGAGCCTAAAGTTCATTTCCCAGGCGACTACACAACATACCTAGATGTGACAACATTCAAGGGCTCCAAAAATAATACTGAAGCTTCATAGCACTGAGGACAAGGGTAGAGCTGGCTCTTTGATAATGTCAAGAAAAGCTTTTAATTTTTTTTTCAACGTTTTTATTTTTATTTTTGGGACAGAGAGAGACAGAGCATGAACGGGGGAGGGGCAGAGAGAGAGGGAGACACAGAATCGGAAACAGGCTCCAGGCTCTGAGCCATCAGCCCAGAGCCTGACGCGGGGCTTGAACTCACGGACCGCAAGATCGTGACCTGGCTGAAGTCGGACGCTTAACCGACTACGCCACCCAGGCGCCCCAGGAAAAGCTTTTAAGTTAACTGGCTCTTCATGTGGTCATATTTTTAGACTAAGGTGGAGACAAGTGAGAGATGTTAGGAACAGGTGAGAATGAGTAAGAGCTCTCCAGCTTCTTTTAATCTGTTCATCTATTCAAAACCATAACCCTGCCTACCTCAGAAAGACACACACCTGGCCATTGTCCCAGGCTTCTCTCATCCACCCAAGATTCCAACCTCCCTTCTCCATAATTCCTTCTTTGGGAAAGCAGAATCATGGAGGAACATTAGCTTTCGGGAGGAGACATCATTCAACCATCCACAGAAGTGAAAAAAAATCATTTCTAAGACAAGTTTTCAAAAAGGATCAAAAGGCAGCAACAGAACTGCTAGAAAACCACCACCTCTCTAGAAAAACCAATTAAATTGTTACCTGGCCCTCTCTCCTAGAGGACACATCACAGGGGCAGGGCACCTAACAAACCTTTTTTTTATTCTAACAGAACTCCAATGTTCTTTTTCCTTCAATAAATTCCTTCAACATGGAGGTAAAATTAAAGGGAAACCAGAATGGCTAATTCTAGTAAAAGAGTTTTAATACCTATTTTAAGATGTTTTCTTCAGCTGTTCAAGTTCTTGTCACCTCTACTACCAGCTCAAAATCTCCTCTGCAGCGGGTCCAGGAACAAACAATTCAAATACCTGAACCTCTCTACAAGTAGATTTAGTCCTAGGACACCAGAATTGAAGACCTTTTTCATCATCTGGAGAAGGCTACAAAGTATTTCAAATATTCGCTGTAGGAAGAGTGAAAATGGTCCCAGAGCTTCCAGACTTACCTTGAAGCTTATTCAAACTACTGGGCTATTTCTGAGCATGATTCAGTCTCCTAGAGGTCTTGTCCAAGGCACAAATGTAGAGTGAATATTCCTGGAGCTAATACACCACCTTGCAAGGAGGATTTTGTTTTACATTCTGGTATCACCACAAGGAAATTAAATTTGGTTGAACCTTTTTAGAGAACAATTTGGTGACACAAACCCTATGTTCACATTACTTAAACTAGAATTACTAGGTTTTATTACTAAATTAATTACATCTAGAATCTAGAGTTAGGAAATAAAACCAGAGGTTTATACACAAATACTTACCTACAGAGTTTATCTTAAATAGCTAAAATCATAATCAACCTAAAACTTCCCAGAATATGGGAAAGACTAAATAACTACAGTCCTGCCATATGGACTATAATGACATGTGAAAATGCTTATGATACAATGTTACATGAAAAACAAAAGTCGCATTTAAAATTGCCTATCTGTGGGGCACCTGGGTGACTTAGTTGGTTGAGCACCTGACTCTTGGTTTCAGTTCAGGTCAAGATCTCACGGTTCGTGGGTTCAAGCTCCCCAACAGGCTCCACACTAACAGCACAGAGCCTGCTTTGGATTCTCTCTCCCTTTGACCCTCCCTGCTATCACTCTAAATAAATAAATAGATAGATAGATAAAAACAGAATTGCATGTGATATAACTCCATTAACATTCTTATAGAAAAATATAAGTCAGGAACCATTTTTATTTTAATATAACCGGATTGTGGGGTTTGGAGCAATTTCACCCCCCCCCCCACATTTTCCTGTATTTTCCCAGTTGTCTAGAATAGGCTTATTTATTTTATGATGACAAAAGCTTTTTACTTTAGTATGGACAGTACTTTTCACATCAAGCAGAAAATATAGATAAGTTCCTTTTCAAATAATAATGTAGTAAAAAGAGAAAATCTAAAAAATCTAATGCCATTAACACAGACTTTGTTAGGCTAGGAGTTTTTTTTAATGCATATTTTCAAATATGTCAGAATACATTAAGGGCATTATTCATTTGTTTTGTAACTCACATATATAAATTAACCAACTTCAAAAAGCTCCTTGGTCTCGTGAATTATTGATGTTGTCACCTGCTAGAGACTTAATTCCAAGAAAAATATACGAATCACTACATCACAAGCACGAATCCTTTTGACACAAATTCAATTTCTGTGGCAATAATATATTGACTTAGCTTTATTTTTCTATTTTATGACACTTATTAATGGCAGAGATAAAAGAAATCTATCATTTTTCTTTATTGTAAATGTAAATGATCTCATGCTATGTTGAGAATGTTAAGGTAAATACCACTCACCTGATAACTTTTTAATGCAAATGCGGACAGGATACCAAAATAAAATAGAACTTAAGATTTTAAGTGAAACCTAATCTCATACGCCTAACTTTCCTACTGCACGATTAGATTGCCAACATGTGCAAGACACTACGTGGAACATAAAGAGGACTCCGTCTCTGGCTTTAGAAGCTTAAAGCCAAAAAAAGCAGCAAGACGATAACCACAATACAAGCCGCTGAGAGAGGTGTTCAGTGGTGACTGGAAGGAAAGGCAGTCTGTACTTGGTAATTATACAGCTTACATACATGCTATTAACATGCAAACATAGGCACGTTCAGAGACTAAGGTCAAATAAATCTTCAGCCATGATTCAGGTAAAACTTGTAACGCAAAAAATTACTTTTCTTTCAGCATAACGGATTCCTAAGGCGTTCATTCAACAAATGCTTATTAAACATTACTGTGTTCTTGGCAAGAGGGTACACTAGTTAAGAAAACAAGGATTCCTGTCCTAAAGGAACTTTCCTTCTATTGAGGAAGAGACAGTAATAACAATAAGTAAGTTACAGAAGGTGTTAAAAGGTAACACTTGTTAGGCTAACATGAAAAGCCGTGCAAGGCGGGAGGGAGGGTTTGCAGGTTGGGGGAGCCAGGGCTTGCATAGGCCTGAGAAAGCGGCGTTGGAGCGGAGCTGAAAGTGGACTAAGGAGATAGCGATGTGGACCCGGAGGAAAGAATTCAGAGAAAAAGAGCAGCCCTCTAGAAGGAGCACGTCTAGAGTGCTCAAGCAACACGGAACCAGCTTAGCTACAGCCTCTGACTCTTATATACTGCCTTGCGTTATCCAGGCAGAAGCTAACAGCCAGGATTCTAGAAGCAAACCCACCGGGATTGTAATCCAGCTCAGATACTGACCAGCTGTGTGACCCTGGGCGCTTCAACTCCCTAAGCCTCAGTTTCCTTACCTGTACCAGGAGAATAGGAAGCATCTGTCCTTCTAGGCTTGTTAAGAGCCTTCACTGAAAGGCTACATCAAGTACACAATGCGCTATACCTGGTGGTGAGGAGGCTTTAATAAATGTTAGTCCCCTTCCTTCCCACTAACACCCCCACCAGCGTCATCTTGGTTTAGGTCTCCATCATTCCAACTCAAGGCCACATCCAATAGTCTCCTCCCTCTGGGCCCTGAAATCATCCTCTAATCCACTTAAATCCATTTATAACTGACATAAATGTGTGTGTGTGTCCCCTCCCCAAACTGGGCAAGGGCTCCTGAGTGCAGGGATTTTTTATCACGGTCATTTCACCAGCAGGTCTATTTGCCGGTGTTGGTCATACTGGGCCATTCACTTTTCAGTTGTGGAGGCCTCTCACGTGTTGTCATTTCTCTTTGGGGCTGAGAACTCAAGCAGTGGCAGCTTCCCAATGTCATGTCCAGAGCCAGCATGTTGCCTGGGCCTCAGGACACTAACAGCTAGATGGGATGAATGAGATGTGAGGTCAGCAGCCACACCGAGTAGGTATGGCACAGATAAACCTATAGTAAAGGTGGGTCACCCTTCATTATCATCAGGAAACAACGAACCCACACCTTTCTCCATCCAAAGCTCTTTTGTTTACAATTCCTTTGGGTCAATGATCATTGTTTGCAGTTTGTGTTCATGTCTTTCATTTTCTTTTTTTTTTTTTAACGTGCAGGGACCTTTTTTCTCTCATCTTTGAACCTCTAGACCTAGTACAGGAAACATTTTAGGTCGGTTATTTTCTTTTTTTTTTTTTTTTTATAGTTTTATTTTATTTGTGTTTTTTATTTTTTATTTTTTTCAACGTTTATTTATTTTTGGGACAGAGAGAGACAGAGCATGAACGGGGGAGGGGCAGAGAGAGAGGGAGACACAGAATCGGAAACAGGCCCCAGGCTCTGAGCCATCAGCCCAGAGCCCGACGCGGGGCTCGAACCCACGGACCGCGAGATCGTGACCTGGCTGAAGTCGGACGCTTAACCGACTGCGCCACCCAGGCGCCCCTAGGTCGGTTATTTTCAACCCGACTACAAAAGAGAATCACCTGAAGAGAATCACCTCAAGAGTTTTTGTTTTCTTTTCCTGAGTAATATTCCAAACCAATTGAATCAGAATACCCAAAGGCAGGGCCTGTGGTAAGTAGCTGTAAAGCTCCCCCAGGTGACTTTAATGTGCAACCAGGGTTAAAAACCACTAACTTGGGCAAACTCTTCTGAGCTCAGTCTTCCGGTGCCAAGACTATCATCAAGGAGTCTCCAAAGACACACAGGTGTAGATATGGTAGACACTTGTGGGTTTTTCTGCCTCATGCACAGCATCCCTTCTCTATGTCGCAGGAGTAGACATTGTTCTTTGTGAGCCGGCCCTGACCACAGATGTGAGCAGAGCTCAACACTTAAATCCAGGCGCAGCCAATCAAATCCTCATTCTGTGAGAAAACTGGATTGGGGATTCAGAGGTGAGAATGAAGATCTGTCCCTGCATGAGCCAAGAGCATGTATACCTGGAATTGTGAGGCTCTGACCCTGGCTGTGTGGAGACCAAAGCAGCAGAAGTCGTGCCCTGCAGAGATACAACAATGGAACAAATGCCTAGTGAGAAGCACACTAAAGCTGTATGACTCCAGGAAAGAGAGAATAAGAGAAGCTTCCAGCT
Source organism: Herpailurus yagouaroundi (assembly GCF_014898765.1). Taxonomy (NCBI): domain Eukaryota; kingdom Metazoa; phylum Chordata; class Mammalia; order Carnivora; family Felidae; genus Herpailurus; species Herpailurus yagouaroundi. The sequence continues at coordinate 47,443,487 of NW_024412405.1, read as the reverse complement.
TTCAGTCCTAGGGTTCAAATCCTTGTGAGGACCAGCTACACTTACAGTGCTTCACCCAAGAATATACCCCTCTGTATCATTACAACTGCCCTTTCCAATTCCAAGCTAGACATTGCATGGGGTTCTGTTTCATTAAGCCAAAAAAAAAAAAAAAAGGCTTTAACTGAGAACCCAGGACTCCCTCAGAACCCCATAGAATATAGCCCACCCCATCATTACTACCACCACTGATTGAGCACTCTTCAAAATTATCAATACACCCTCAGGGGTTGTAATTATGGGGATAATTAGCCACTATCCCCATCTTGGAGATCAGAAAATTAGGAGTTACAGAAGTGACTTGCCAGAGTGAAATGTGGCCGGGCTGGAAATGGAACCTTGGTCACGATGACTCCAAAACCCAGACTCGTTCCCCATCCCTTTTCTCAGTGCCCACCCCCCGCAACAACAGGACAGCTGCTGGTATCAGCTCGGGGGAGGAGGGCTTGACGTGGAAATGAAGCAGTTTCTGAAGCACAGATATTTAAAAATGAAATGTGAACGAGAAAAATGAGCATAATTCCAAGTGGATGATTATTAAGTGTTATAACACCACCAACAAAATGCTATCTTAAAAGTTCAGGTGGATGACGGGGCTCCTGATTGGCTTGGTCGGTTGGGCGTCAGACTTCAGCTCGGGTCATGATCTCACAGCTCGTGAGTTCGAGCCCCACGTCGGGCTCTGTGCTGACAGCTCTGAGCCTGGAGCCTGCTTCGGATTCTGTGTCTCCCTCTCTCTCTGCCCCTAACCCACTCGCATTCTGTCTCTGTCTCTCTCAAAAATAAACATTAAAAAAAAATTTTTTTTTAAAGTTCAGGTGGATGAGTATAAGGAGCTGAGAGCAAGGGATTGTAATTTCTGTAAACTGACTAAAATGAACAAGAATGTCTATTTTGTGAGGGAGTTTCCCCCTTTAGGTCCTAAAGTTGCTCTCTGAAGTGTATAATAGAGATTAAGTGAATAGAGTTTTTTTATTATTATTATTATTTCTAACACGTAGAATTTAAGCTGTAGGATGTACTACAAGCCTTATAAACCATGCCCTCCCAATTCAGACTAAAACATAAACCACAAAAATATCCACATCCAAAAACAAAAACAAAAAACAGATCTACATCAAAAATTACAGGGTAATAGCTAATCAAAGAAAATTAAGGGTTTTTTTTAATGTTTCTTTGTTTGAGAGAGAAAGAGTGAGCAGGGAAGGGGAGAGGGAGAGGGAGGGGGAGAGGGAGAGGGAGAGGGAGAGGCAGAGAGAGAGAGAGAGAGAGAGAGAGAGAGAGAGAATCTCAGGCAGACCCCCCACTCAGTGTAGAGTCTGATGGGGTTGAGGGTGGGGGGAGTTCGATCCCAAGAACCACTAGATCATGACCTGAGCCAATCTCAAGAGTTGGATGCTTTACTGACTGAGTCACCCAGGTGCCCCAGAATATTAGTTTTTTTTTTTAATTACTGATGAAGTTTGAGCTCTTTATAATAACTAAATCACCACTAAATTTTCTTGCATTAATTTGATTACTACTTTTTGTACTATTCTCTAAATTGTTTTGTCAATGAAAATGAGTCCAAAGGATGATTTTCATATTACAAAGTTAACTTCTGAAAAACAAAAAAAGAGCACATTCCCAACTGTTACATGCAGTCCTAGTGTTATGCATAAAAGGTAGGTCATTTTACATTTCTTTTAGAAATATTAACCAAGCTGAATCTAGTTAGTGTCTAAGCTAACCAGACAATATGCTACACCTGGCACAGAAAGACCTATAAAACAGGGCACCTGCCCTGAAGGAGGATACAATCCAGTAGGCTGTAGAGAAAAAAATAAATAAATAAAGAGCCTGAGTCACTTATTTCCCCTTTCTGGTAATTCAGAAAATAATTTCACAAAAGCAACTGTCCTACAAGGGCTACATGTACTAAAATACACAGGTTCCTCATCTTAATGCTTTTCTTTGCACTTATCCAAAGGCATCTAGAAAGGTAAATCCTTGAATGGTACAGAGCAGCCCAATACAGCACCAAAATTTGCACTGTGTCATATCACCACACAGTGAAATTCCGGCACACAGCATTCTATGTCACAAGTTAAAGTTTGAACACACCAATTTCTGCAGGCAAGCCACAAGCTCAAGCAACTACAGCCTAAACTGCCCTTGGCAATCTTCTAGCAGTGCCAAAATTCAACACCCTCTACCAAGAGCCCAAGGATATTTGTAAAGAACTTCTAAAAGTACATCATTTCATGACAATAATCCCATAATTCAAGCACACCAATAAAACAAGTCAACAAGGATTATGGGGAAGTCCTCAGTTGATAGCCAGAGCCATGAGAAGGCACCCAATGATCCTAACAACTTAGTGCAAATTATCAAGGACTGCAGATCTTGCAAAGGTGTGAAGGTAACCCTCCCCTATTTTTCTCTTCTGTTTGAAATATAATTGACATGTAACGTGTCAATGTAAGGTGTACGAAGTGTTGATTTCATACACTTAAATATTGCAATGATTACTGCTGTGGCGTTAGCTAATACCTCTATCACAGCACATAATTGTCACTTATTTTTTGTACTGAAAACATTTAAGATGCCGTCTCTTAGCAATTTGGGGGTATATAATACAGTATTGTTGACTATAATCACTAAACGGTGCATTAAAGATCTAGAACTTACGTTTTACTTGGAAATTTGTAGTCTTTAACCTCTCCCCAATTCCCCCATCCTTCCCAATTCCTGGCCCCTGGTAACCACCATTCTTCTTTCTGTTTGTACAAGTTTGGCTTTTTTAGAGGCTACATTGTAAGTGTTATCATAGACTGTCTTTCTCCTTCCAGCTTATCTCCCTAAGCGTAATGTCATCAAAGTCCATCCATGCTGTCACAAAAAGTAGGTTTTCCTTCTTTCTCATGGCTGAAAAATATTCCAGTGTGTGTGTATACATATACTGCATCTTCTTTTATCCATTCATTTGTTGACACTTAGATTGCTTCCATATCTTGGTTATCGTGAATAATGCTACCATAAACATGGGAGTGAAGATACCTCTTTGAGATCTTGATTTCATTTCCTTTGGATATATATCCTGTGGGACTGCTGAATTATACAGTCCTATTTACAATTTGTTGAGGAGTCTCCACAATGTTTTCCATCGTGGCGGCTCCAATTCACAGTCCCCACAACAGGGCACAAGGGTTCCCTCTACATCCTCACCAACACTTGTTATCTCGTCTTCTTGATGACAACCATTCTATCAGGTGTGACCTCACACCTGTTTCTGTCATTGCTGATGTTGTTTTGCTCATAAACCTTTCACTAATGGTGGCATCAGAGGCTATGAAAGTACATCATCTTTGCAGAATGAGATGTGCATGTTATCCAACAGGAATAACTCGTCACATCACTGTAGGCAGTCTGACTTATAGGAGAAGACGCTGAAGACCACAGGCAGACCCTTTAAAATGAATGTAGGTCAAAGTTTGTCATTGGCCACTAGCTTACACATGGCTAGTTAATTCAAATTAAACCAAATTAAAAAGTCAGCTCATAGAGCTAGTGACTAGCAAACTGGACATAGCAGAACAGAATATTTATATCATCAAAGAAAGTTCTGAAAAACACTGATCTAAGTAGTAGTAAAAGCTAAAGAAATTGACAAGATCATGCTGAAAGGAGGTATAAAATGGAAGATGATGATCTGAGACAGTACCTGAGAACACTAATTTAAAAGGGTGCAAAGGGGACACCTGGGTGGCTCAGTTGGTTAAGCGTCCAACTCTTGACTTAGGCTTAGGTCATGATCTCACAGTTCGTGGGATTGATCCCCACACTGGGCTCTGCACTGAGAGTGGAGCCTACTTGGGACTCTCTCTCTCCCTATCTCTCTGCCCCTCGCCTGACTGTGCGCTTGCTCTCCCTCGCTCTCTCTCTCAAAAATAAACATTAAAAAAAATGAAAATAAAAGGGTGCAAGGAGTGATGAGCAAAGATCAGAAGAGACAGATAATCAGCATTATCAGTGCTAATAGTGTGAAGAAGATGAAGTTTGAAAAATCAGCCACCAAGTTGGCAATTGTCGATCTGCCAAAGCAATTTTAGTGGAATGAACAGAAGCAAAGGCAAGGTTGAGAAACCAATGGGAGGTGGCTTCCTTCCTCAATGAGCGCTCTCCACCCTTTGCCAATGCCATCATAATAGTAGAAAAAGGTAAGAGCTGTTTAGTACTTATGTGTTAACCCCCATTCTAACACACTGAATCATCATATCTAATATATAACATAGGTACTAATGTTCCCATTTTATAGATGAAGAAACAAACAGAGAAAAACACAGTAATTTTCCAAGGTCACACGGCTATCAAATACAGAGCCAGGATTCAAATTCAGGTGAATTTCAGAGCCTGAGTCCTTCAAGATTACACAAAATGGACTCCTCAATAACACTTCCCACCCATTGGTTCACACTTCTCTTCATACCAGACTGAATACTAGCTTTTTAAAGTCAAGGAATAAATTGTAACTACCTGTGCCATACAGTATAAAGAACACTCAAATATTTACTGAACAAATGAAAAGAACTAATTGACAGAATTTGGCAACAAGGGAAGGAAGCAGAGCATCGATCGTATTCAGCAGGGGAAAAGAGGTCAAGGGAAAGTTGGAGAGGGAGGCTGTTTGGTTTTGCTTCTGCTTTTTCTTTTATAATGGAAGACACTGGAACATTCTTAGAGAATGCAACCTCTAAGGAGTGAAACATACCTAATGGAACAGGACTGGGGGCAAGAACGGTGGTAAAGGGATTAACCTTGAACAGGAACACAGACATTTCTTCTGTGGATATTGGAGGGGAGAGGAGGAAGAGTTGCAGATATAGAAGATTACAGGTGCAGACAGCAGGAAATTGAGCAAGTTCAAGTAAAATGTCCTTTATTTTCTCTCTGAAGAGGGTGTCAAGGTGAGTGCTAAGAGTCAGGGGTAACCATCTCTAAGATCTTTTAAGGGAACGCTGTGGAATGTTCCCGTGTGGATACAAGTGGGTATTTTACACACACACACAGAATATCATTAAAGGATACAAAAGAAAATAATAGAAGTCACCGTGGCCTCTGTACGGGAAAAAGCTGAATTGGTCGCCTGGGATGTAAGGAAGTCTCAGTGAATCTCACTCTAATCTTAAATTCGTGGGCTTTTTAAGAAGTGCACACTACTTTTTCAGTTTAAAAAAAAACTATTTACAACAAAAAAAGGATCAGGCCCATAGTGAAGGGAAAGAGAGTGATAATGGTTTAGCATAAAAGTCAAGAGAAATGGAAAAGAAGGTAACCAAAGAGCTAGTTCAAAGCCAGGACTCTGGAGTTAGACTGTGTGTGCCGATATCCACCGCTCCCTATTCCCAGCTGTGGCACCTCAGGAAAGTCCCCAGAGCCCTCCTCCTGTGCCTCAGTTCCATCAGGTCCAACACAAGGGTGCTGAGAGTGCCCACTTCAAAGCAGTGAATTAGGATTAAGTGATTAAAATCGTGCCCAGCCCACTGTGAGAGCTGAATAAATGTAGCTATTGTGATGATGATGATTATTGAGCAGCTTTCAGGACCCAGCTAATCAACGGGGCCCAGAGACACTGAATGTTAGGGAATCAGTTCACATAGCTGGGAAGGTTTCCACCCTGATGCAGCGGCCCAGTGAAGACACAAGAGAGCCTGTCAGGTTGCTCTAGGCTTGGAGATCTGAGGCACAGAACAAGGAAGTCAGAGGTCTTATTATTTATTTACATTCTACCCTACCTCGGCTTTGAGGAGGCAAGGAATGTGAAGGCATCCTAGTTCAAAAGGAGGTCCAGGGTTACTTTTACGGAGTGTGGCTACAGTGTGGAGCAAATGTCAGCGGGAAGCTGACAGAGAAAGAAAGAGAGGCAAGGTCATGGGGCTGGAGATCTAGATGAAACAGAAAGGGGGTGGGGGGGATATGTCCAGGACCCAAACCTCCTGGTGTGTTCCCCACCACAATTAAGGTCAGGTTGGGTCTCTGGACACAAAGCAGGTGTCCAACAGGAGCGTAGGGAAAAAGGGAGGTGAGAAGCTAAAAAGAATGGTCAAAATGCTGCTGATAACTGACATCCTGTCACATGCCCTTCAAAATGACCAGCCCTAGAGAATTCAGTCCTACAGATGAGATTCCCCTACTTTGGTATCTGAGAAAAAATCAAAAGAGTAAAACTCATAATAGCTGTCATGTATTAACTGCTAGGCATTGTGCCCAAACTACTGTAACACACATTACCTCAAGCAATCCTTACAACAATCTGTAAGTGGACATACTGTCATCATCTAATCCATTTCACAGATAGGAAAACTGAGGCACAGAAGTTAATTAATTTGCCCAAGGATACACAGCCATATTTGAATCCATTGAATCCATCCTGAGCCCTTTTTACCACCATAGGGCTCTAAAGCCACATTGCCAGGCCCCCAAAGGAGCCCAAATTGGCAGGCCCAGTTCTCCAGTGACCCAGATTTGTTTCTGGTAACCTTTACATGCCCTTGCCCACCACCACTGAAACCTTTTATAAAAAGAAATAGACACTTAGAGTATATCAATAACATTTCAGTTTGAGTTAATCATGACTAGATTAATGAACCAGGTGGTGTAAGGTTACAAGAGTAGTTCTGCATAGATTTCCAATTAGCAAAGCATCGCAAACCTACTGGAGTAAGCTCAAGCCTATGCCAAGCATTACAGAGAGGAAGAGTGACTTCCAAAAGCTCACAAACACATGCATAAAGTAAATGAAAGCAGGTTCAAGATAACATATCAATAACAGCAAAATAATACCCTCAGAAGAGAGGCTGACTGAAGTTAGAGCATGGTGCTAATTGGAGACCATCACCTTCTACGAAGAGATGAAATTGTCACATTGAATTTCTGATTGCAGATTAAGTGCATTCTGTTTTTCATGTTCATTTCTCAGACTGTCAAATATTTCATTAGAAATGAATTGTAATTGTCCTTATAAATTGCATTCTACCCAAGGATTTGATCCACAAAACAGTTTAATACTACAGTACAGTCCATAATTAATGTCACCAATTCGTAAATCCTAGTTAAAAACTGAATGCTGCATAGTTTCATTTTAGGATGCCCAAATAAAACAACCCACCTCAGAAAAATGTAGCAATTACAGGATAAACTCCCACATCCTGGGAAGATACTTTATAATAAAATAAGCCTTATAAATGCACTATTATGGATCTTACAATTAGACTAATCCATGTATCTTACTAAGAGTTTCAAGAAATTCTACATCATAACTCCAAAAGAAGCATGTATTTTTCTTTTTTAACTTCCAGAATAACCTAGAATTAGCAATAATATCCTTGGAGAGTTGAACATATTTAGCCATCTTTAACCCATGAAGGTCCCTCATGAAATAAACAAAAAGCCCTGTAAGCCCTTTACCTCAAGAAAATAAAGAGCAAAGATTACAAGGAGATATTGATAGGAAGGGAGAAAACGGACATTTTAATAGGATTTATACAGTTTCATTTCTGAAGCTTATTGGAGAGTACATCATGTTCTATATACCTCTTTTGTATGATTATATATATATTATTATTATATGAATATATATTGTATTGTAATATTGTATTGTATTGTAATATATTGTATTATTGTATGACTACATATATATATTATTGAGGGTAAACATTTCCTTTGAAGTTAAAATATACATATATGGATATATATATATATATATATATTTTTTTTTTTTTACCCTCAATAAATTATTTAGAAGTAAACTGTTTTGGGGCACCTGGGTGGCTCAGTCAGTTAAGCATCCGACATTGGCTCAGTCATGATCTCAGGGTTCATGAGTTGGAGCCTGCATCAGGCTTTTTGCTGACAGCAGGGATCCAGCTTTGGATCCTCTGTCCCGCTCTCTCTGCCCCTCCCCCACTTGTGTGCTCTCTGTCTCACACATGCGCGCGCTCTCTCTCTCTCTCTGAAAAATAAACATTTAAAAAAAGAGAAGTAAACTGTTATGAAGCATATTGTAAACATCCTTCACAACTGATAAACATTTACTAGTTACTTCTAGCTCATCACTAGTGAAAAACTAAAGGTACAAAAACCTTGGCCTGGTTCAAGTACTCTAACTTCTTGACTTACGTCAGCTCTTGGATTCCTCAAGCCAAGGTCTACAGTTCTCTTCACAGACTCTCCAGGTCCATTAGGCTTTTTAAATTTTGTATTTTTCTAAGATTATCTTAAACATTTGAAGTGAAAGAAGCATAATCTGGGCAATCTGAATGGCCACTCTACGACCATGCTCCTTCCACCAGGCACTTCTGGTATCCACACTGCTATGTGTGTGTACTACCAGAGGGCATTAGAAGAAGCCAAACGACATCAATCATGCTACATAGGTGTTCACAATCTCCCCTACATAGGAGGAATTAAGTTGTCTATAACTCCAAAATGACACTATTCAAGGAACCACGTACTTAGAGCTATGGCAAGTTAAATTTCAAGAGAAAAACGAATATAGATGCTGGTGGTCTTGGGTGCGATTCTTTCTGCCCTGTTTCAACAGCTTCATACAACTTACTACAAAATATGTACATATGGCTATACTTTTTTTAGATTTATATATTTTTTTATCATAAACAAGTTTATAAGAGTTCACCATTTCACTCAGAGCCTCAAGTTCAGATCTTGTGAAAGAGACAGTGATGTCAGATGACAGGTCTCTACCCAGTGTGGGGCTGAGTCTTTGGATTTATCACTGTACTTTGCTTCCTCAGCCTCTGGGATTCCATTTCCATCCAAGACTCTAGCAGGCAAAAAGGAAAACAGCAAGCCATACACATATCTTTCCACTATTAAATCCAACACTGATGACTTAATTTCAGCGAAACATCATCAATCACATTAAATTAATGTTGTTGTTCATTTGAATTTTATTGGTTTTATAGTTTTGTTTTTGGTTTTATATGTAAATCTGTTTGAGTTTTATAGTTGTAAAAGCGCCATAAGCATAAGGAGTTATATTTTTAGTTTTATATCTATACATATATAAGCAACATTATTTTTATTATCATTCAAGTCCACACTGGAGTAGCACAAGGATTTTTTTCTAAGTTTGAGGTTGTTTCCTTTGTAGGTTTCTTTTCTAAGTTTCATCTGCACGCAGATGTCAGAGTTTCATGATCCGCATTTTACACATAAAACCATAACCCCCTCCCCTCCGAAAGCTTCAGCAATTTGCTCTGACCATTCAGCCATCACAATCAGAAGTCTGCATCAACCCGAATGGCACCTGGCATGCCGGGATAAGAACTGAGAATGGGACGACTCCGCCTCCACCACACTATGAGGAAAAAGCCTGACCCCGTTAGGAGTTTCCAGCATAGGAAAGTAATTCAAATATCCAGCGTAATATCCCCAACGCCCTACGATCTAGAAAAAGATTATACTACTGCTAGTACTACTAACGATGACAGCAGCAACAATCTTATAAATGGCAAATATTTACGTAGCAGTTACAATGAGCCAGGTACTATTCTAGGTCCATCACGCAGTCACCTTTAATCTTCCCAACAATCCCATTTTGCACCTGAGGCGACAGAGGCATGGAGAGAAGTAACTTGCCCAAGTAATGCATCATATAGCTAGGATTCAAACTCTAAAAGCGGTCCGGGTCCCTGCTCATAAATGCTATTCACGGCGCCTTTTCAATAAAAAGCTGTACAAAAGGATAGCAGTGGATCTTTTTGAAGAATCAAATCTATGGCAAGCATTTCCGAACAGTTTTCATTAATTAGCTAGTAACTGAAATATTCCAGCACCAAAACTTAACTTATTGAAACTCTCAAATCCTCCCCTAAGTTAATAACGATTATTTGATTTGCTATTTGAGAAAATTACTCCCGACGGGAAGGTATTTCAATGCCACCCTGCTGCTACTGCGAGAAAAGTTACCTTTGTAGATCCTGTTCAAAGAAAGCTCATGCTTTGATCCTTAATATCCCATGAAGTAAAAGGTTACGCTTAATCTATATTTTATAGACCTAAAAGTCAAATTAGTTTCTGGGATAAACAAGCAGAGTGTGACAGTAAGCATATTCTGTGGCGTTCACGACATGCCTAGCTTGGAGGATACTATGTGCTGAGTTAAAGACAATTACATTCGGATAATACATAGCAGTTTTGTCTTGTATTATTCTGCAAGCATAAACAAGTTATACACATGTTAATTTACATTCTATATAAAAAGCCAATTTTAAATCCAATTTATAAGGCAATAAATATATAAAGATTCTAGGACACAGCAATAAAGTTATGCCATAAAGTAGAGTTAATTCACGACAACAATAATAAAAGCATGACAAATTTTAGCATTCTACCAACTGCACAAAGGTGTTTCAGGTAACATCTGTTCAGAAGCAATTGCTACAAGACAGACTAGATGAGATGCAAGGTTTCACAGTGTAATAAATGTATGTCAGTTTGCTTGCTTCGTAATTAAAGACATGAGTCTTTGAAAAAAAGCAATTAAGCCTTGCTCTAAATCTGAGACAATTATCCCTACTCCCACCCCTTTTTACCCACAAAAAAAAAAAAAAAAAAAAAAAAGATCCAGAGTGATCCAGAAGTAATAACTACCATATATCATCTATTTTCAGCAGCTAAACATACTCCCAAAAGCCACTTTATATATTTTGGTAGCTTTTGATAAATTATATATTAACCAACAGAGAAAACTTCTTTTCCTCTGTCAGGAAAAAAAAAAATTTACTTTTTGTAATTCAGGCAATTTACTGACAATTCAGGCAATTTACTTAAAAGACTGGCCTGAAGAAAATAAATGATCTTACCTTATGAAGGTTTCAGTGTCAGATGGGTTAGTTGGAATTTTGACATAACACTCAAGTGCCCAAATAAGAACACTGCCTCCAATTCTTGACAATTTAACTCTAACACAACTGAAAGTATCACTTTAGCTGAGGACACACTGAAGAAATAAATTCAAAAGGCACACAAAAATAATTCCACATTTTTCTCAGCTTTCTAGCAACTTCGAAAATGAGGCAGCAGAACAAGTTGGAATCAAGTTCTAGCTGCTGTTCCAGAGGACCAAACTGTTATCTTATATCCCCCCAAATCACGGTCCAAAAGAAAATGTTACCAAAAGGAAGACATTTAGGTGAATCTGACAGTTCTCCTAAAATACACATGGATGAACTGGTAAACCAAACCTTTTAACATGGTCACCCTCATAACTACGCCTGTTGTGTTCATTTCCTGTGGCTGCCAAAACAAACTCCTACAAACTTAATGGCTCAGAACAAAAATGTATTCTCTCAGTGCTGGAAGCCTGAAGTCAGAAATCAGTTTCACTGGGCTCCAACCAAGGTGTTAGCAGTACCGCTCTCCCTCAGAAGCTCTAGAGGAAACCAGTTCTTTTCTTCTTCTGGTTTCTTAGAGCTGACAGCATTCTTTGGCTTGTGGCTGCACCACTAACCTCTGCCTTTGAGTCACATCACATTCTCCTCTTCTGTAGTCAAATTTCCCCCTGCCTCCCTCTTACAAGGACACCTATGTTTGTTTGCATGTAGGGCCCAGCCCAGTAATCCAGAGTAATCTCCCCATTTTAAAACCCTTAATTTAAAAATCTTTTTGTTGCAATGGCGGGCAACATACACAGGTTTCAGGGATTAAGACCTGGTTATCTTCTATAGGGGGTGGGGGGGGGGGTCATTTTTCAGCCTGCCACAGCTGCCTTCAAATGAACCCAAAGCCAAGAGGTGGCCATGCACTAATCCCATCATGCCTACTCCAATTTCAGTTGCCCCTCCTCCAATAGTTCTCCCATTGGATTCCTCCTGCCACCTCACAACCTGCCTGTAATCAGGAAATCACTAATTCTGTACTTAAGGTTAAAATTCCCAACAGCATAGAAGAGCAATACAGGACAGTGACTAAGAATGTAGGAGACAGCTTGCCAAGGTTCAAATCCTGTCCTCAGCAACAGGCAGTTGTATGACCTAAGGCAATTCAACCTCTGTATTTTGCTTTTTCCATCCAGCAAACAAGACTAATAATACCACATACCTCATAGGGTTGTTGTAAGGGTTAAAGGAGTTGATATACATATATATGGTGCATATATACACACACACACACACACACACACACACACACACACACACACATATATGGTACCTAGAACAGAGCTTCATTCATTTATTAAAGTAACTGTTATTAGTAATGATGTCCAAAATGGTAGACACATATATATTACTGAACAGGGTGAAATATCTCTCACAACCAAAATTGAAGGTACAGTAATGACATAATTAAACAATAATGAACAATCTGTTCAATGGAAAGTATAAGATTAGATGCAAGATTTACACCAAAGTCTGTGACAACTTTTAAAGGATATTCCTAATTAAAAAGAAGAGTCACTCTGCCAACTGGGACCACCAAACATACAGGCCTCCTGTCAAAACATTGACCCACGGCTTCTCCGGAAGCCACACATCCTGCTCTCAACACAGATATGGGGGCCACCACCTTGTGCACTGTGTGTTCGTAAGAGTAGGACTGAAGTGCCCAGCGTCAAGTAGGGCAACTGTTTTGTTCTGTTCTACAAGGGAAACAGGACTCAGGCTCAGGTACTATGAGTGTGACCTACGGCAGGACAAAACTTCATGATCCTACTGAACTCTACCTTCGCAAAGCCTTCATCCAGGTACCTGCCTTGGCCTGCCAATCTCCTATGGTTTCATCCTGTCCCCGGTTACTAGCCTCAGCATCTCAATACTGACTGCTTGCCATATTTTCTACAGAAATCAAGTCGGTTAGTTCACAAGCAGCCCCAAAGTAGTGGATTTCTTGTGTGGCCAAACTGTCCTACACTCACAACAGATGAATTTCTGTTTACACAGATCTATGGGGAGAAATTCTATACAACAAACTTGTATACACAAGGCAACAGTACCTTGAGACTCGCGACTAAACACACAGTAGGAAACAAGGACTGGTCTGCTTTACCAGGGCTTAAAGTAAACCAAGATTTCAGTGGGCCCCAGAGCTCATGCCTTCCAACCCAAGAACAGAGCAAGTGGCCAATTTACCGTTCAGTTCTACTACCAGCTTGCAGCTTTGTGGAATGTGCTAAACACCTATATTATCGCCTTTCCTGTCGTATCACCACTCTGTTGCTTGTTCCAGTCAAAAGCAGCTGCCCCCAACAACTCAAGCAAAAGCCAAGAAGTGCCTTGACATCTAGTAGTACAGCAAACTGAACTACAGAACAGTCACTTGTAGAGGCATTGCTAAGATCTCATGAGGAAGGGATGGTCTCCATCCTCAAAACAAGAGTTACTAGGGTGAGACTGAGAACAGGTGTGAAATAGGTTGACTGGGAAGAGCTACTCAGAAGGCAGCCTTCAGCCTGGCATACTGAGACACAGGCCAGAAACAGAGTTAGGGTTGTTAAAGCCCCCTAAGAGTCCTACTTCAGGTAGAGGTGATCCCAAATCAGTGGCACTCTGAGAAAAGCATCGCCCATAATGCCTCTTGGAAGATAGGCTAAGATAAAGCAATGAGCTTACAAGCATGGGAAGAGAGAGTAGTAAGCCATCAGGTGCAATCAATGTAGATAGTCCAAAAAGTGCACATAACAGAACTATCAAATAAAGATTAAAAAGTCACATAGCAAATGACTTTGATCAACACAGCGGTTAGAAGCTCCAGTCCTCACACAGCCAAAAATTCATGTATAACTTGTGACTCCCCAAAAACTTAACTACCAATAGCCTTCTGTGGACTGGAAGCCTTACTGATAACCAATTAAGGCATATTTCATAGATTATCTACTGTATTCCTACAACAAAGCTAGAGAAAAGAAAATGTTATTAAGAAAATAGCAAGAAAAAACAGATTTACAGTACTGCACTGTAATAAATCCATGCATTAAGTTAACCTGTGCAGTTTAAACCCATGTTGTTCAACAGGCAACTGTAATTGCTAAACTTAAATATTCCAAGCAAGTTAAATATTCCAAGCAAGTTAAATTAAATATCCAAGCAAGTTAAATATTCCAAGCAAGTTATCTCTGATAACAGAATTAGTGAAATGGAAAATATAGCTAAAGAAACTGTAAGTATCTAAATTAGTTTCAGGGATTACAAACAGTCCAAATTACCTCTAAACTAATTATGAAGACATGATTCAAATCAGACTCCTATCTAAAAACAAACACTGGGTGCATCTGGGTGGCTCAGCACAGAGCCTGCTTTGGATCCTCTGTCCCCCTCTCACGTGCTCTCTCTCCCTCTCAAAAATAAATAAACATTAAAAAAATAAAAAATAAAAACAAACTGTATTTTTAGATATGTTTATTAACTTTAAAGCTTCAAAGTATTGCTTTTAGAGGTCTTTTCATCTTTACAATAACCCTTTTAGCATACTTAAGAGTGGCACCTGGGTGGCTCAGTCAGTTAAGTGTCTGATTTTGGCTCAGGTCATGATCTCATTGTATTTGAGTTCAAGCTGCATGGACAGCTTGGAGCCTACTTCAGATTTTGTGTCTCCTCCTCTTTCCCCTCCCCGCTCACGCTCTGTCTCTCTCTCAAAAATAAATAAAAATTAAAAAAATATAAAAACAACATACTTAAGAAATGAAAAACTAGAGCTAGAGAAGAGCTAGAATCCAAATCATGTAGATACATCCTTCAATGAAACTAAACCTAAATATTAATTATTTCACTTCTGTTTTCATAACCTCCTTGCTGGAAGTCACAGAAAATCCAAACGAAAATCCAAAATACCTCATGTATTCTGGAGCATAGAAGAAACAAAATGGAATGACATCATTAACCCAAGCAAAAGACTCTAAAAGGAAGAAAAGTAATTGCCCCAGGATTCTTCTCATATTGGCTAGAATCCTGCCTCGCCAATTTAACTCAACTCTACCAACAAAACAATCAACAACATAGTTGACCCTCCTGCAAATTCTGCCAGTCCTATGGCCCTCTTGCTACTTAATTTAGAAAAATTAATCCATGTTGTCCCTCATTTTCAGTATTCTGATACATCTCATAGCTCTGCTCCCAGTTTTATTCAACCATTACTTTTAATTGT
Organism: Herpailurus yagouaroundi; assembly: GCF_014898765.1. Taxonomy (NCBI): domain Eukaryota; kingdom Metazoa; phylum Chordata; class Mammalia; order Carnivora; family Felidae; genus Herpailurus; species Herpailurus yagouaroundi. The sequence goes on along the minus strand of NW_024412405.1, from coordinate 47,428,307 downwards.
TAGCAACTCACTCCTGCTCCACAAATGTCTATTCCCTTAAGGTATGTATCCTGACTTAAATTCCTAACGAGATTTATTTGTTCACAGAAGGCACATGCTGTGTTGTATAACGGTGCCTAAAACTGAAAAAGTTATATTCCATAACTCCATATTCCTAATTAAATGGAGGGGTCAAATATTAAATTTTCAATTGTTAGATTTATCCCAAATCTATTAACCTTCTGTGATTTATTTACACACATTTTTACAAAGCAGTCATCACTGCCTATTCTTTCACTAGTGGACACCAACAAAAAGATTCACAAACCGCTGATCATGACATCTCCCTTGGGTGTTAAAGTAAGAGAAGCAACCAGAATAGCGAGTTTCTTTCCAATATAAACAAAACATTCCTTAGCAGTGACTACATAGCCCGCCAAGTTTTAAAACCTGTTGTTTCTCCTTGGAAAATTACAGCAGAAAAAGAAATACTACCCCCTAAAAGTTCACTTTGCTATGTCTCATCCCCTCGGAAGCCAGAAGGGTGGGGAGAAGTTCGACTCAAAAAAATGCAAGGTTCACCTAGGTGACGTCAATACATTCACATTTGAACTGCTTTTCATGTCAGCCAGAACAAATGTGGGGCAACACAGTGACCAGTGAGTGTATTTGGCAGTGGGTCCAACTGGACCCTGTCGTCGTAAATCTATTAGGAGACTGGAAGCTCTAGCAATCTAGAACAAAATGTAGCCCCCGACCCATTCCTGTTTACACCGTGGACCCACCCACCCACTCGGCTGTCCGCCAAGTCAGAGTTTCATGAAATTGAAGGATCCTGGGACCTGAGACGCAGCCCTTCGGCCCTGCAGGACCTGCCCCACCAAAGCTCCAGGCGAAACTTACAAACTTGGGGCGTTTCTCTCCAGGTTCCTCCGCGCCGCTGGGCGGAGGGTGCTGAGGGCCCTTCCGGCCCGGCATCTTGCTTTCCCGGCAGCTACGGAGCGAGGCTGAGGAGGGGTAGGGGGCCCCGGCGGCCGAGCCCTGCTTCGGGTGGTGCAGCCGAGGCCGGTGCCGATCCATCTTTCTGCGCAGCTCTCGGGGACGGAAAGAAGGCGACTGAAATGCAAGCCACAAGCTGTGAGCGCGGAAATCTGCGGCGGATTAGCCTTCCCGGTTCCGCCGCCAGCCGTGCGGGCCCAGCTCAGCCCAACTGCTGCTGCCGGGGCCACCGCCAACACATCCGAAAACTCCCGCCACGGCTGACGGCTCGGGACCCGCCAATCCCGCGCCCCTTCGTCAAAGACATTCCCGGGATCCGCCTTTTCCGGGCAGAACGAAACATGATTGGCTGTGCCGCCCGTTCATTTCGCCACTCAGCCGTGGCAGCTACCTTAAAGGCAAGGGCGGGATTAGGTCGCGAAAGCGCGGAAAACCTATTAGGAAGTTACCTGTCTGCGTTTATTTGGAATTTGGAGAACCGGCTCTTGCTAAGCTGAAAGGCAAGCGAGACCCTCTGCACCACCATTCGAGCAGCGTTGGAATGTGAAATCATCTGCTAACCCTCTCTTGCCCCACTCGGGACGCCCTGGTGCGATGGCCACTGGGAAAAGTAGTTCTAGGATCTGCCCTTGAAAGGCAGGTGAGAACAACAGCAATCAGAACGCTCCGAGAGTATGTTGCCTGGATGTACCGAGCTCCTGCTGAGTACCCAACTGCTGAGAGCCCTATCTGGAGTGGTAGAGGAGCCCACTACAAATCAGAAAGGTCTAGGCCACGTCCTTAAGGAGCTCACATCTGTGCTTCACAAACCCTTACACAAATAACAAAATAACACAAATGTATAGCAGTTGTTTTAAAGGCTCATTGAGAACAAAGAGGGGGAATATTAAATCTGAAGGAGCAGAGCTGGAAAGGCTTAAGTAAGAGTCCATGGATTTTCACTAGGCAGGCAAGAGTGGCAAGACATCAGATGTGAGGCATTCAGAGCTGGAAGCAAGGCCAAGAGCACTCAAGAGCATAGAGCCGAAAACTTCCAAGAGCCTGCAGTGAAGGGCCTTGAGCTGAAACCATGCGAGTGAGTTTGCTATGTATGCCGAAGGGCAAGCCTCGAGATTAGGGTTTTCCCACACAACACTGTGTTTTTCCCCCTTTTAAAGTCATCTTTTCCTTTGAACTCTTGCCTTAAGTTATCCAACTTCTGACTACAGAGAGGTGGTGTGGGCCAAGACTGGTAAACATGCAGTACTGATTTGGGGACAAGAAACAAGTAACTGGGAAGATTGGCACAGAGGTTCAGAAGAGGGACCTTACTAGCAAGTAAGCCTCAGGCTATAGTCATTGGATTTTCTTTTGTTTTTTAATGTCTATTTGTTTTTACTCTACCAGACTTTCTGTGCCAGTCTCCTTCTTCAAAGAGCACCTAATCTTTAGGGGGAAACCCAGGAGAACAGCAGGGTCCGGAGAACTGAAGTAATTCATGAGGTCTTAATGACCACTAGACCCAGGTGGCAGGTTTTATCCCTGTCATTTACGGGCTATCTGATGTAGATGACATTAAACTTTCTTTCTTTGCCTTCCCATCTGCAAAAGGGGATAATAATAATAATAATAATAATAATAATAATAGCTAACAGGCTTAAATGAGATAGAAATGTCTGTGAAAGCGTCTCCCACCAAAGACCACCAGGAGAAAGACCTGTAGTTGAACAAGTGGAGTTGTTCAGAGATATCTATGAGATAAGGGCACTCTGCCTTGAAGAGAGACAAAACAAGACCCAAAACCACTTGCAATTTTATCTATGCACAAACAACAGCAAGGTCAAGTGCCCTTATCTGATTTTGGTGTTCTGTGAGATTGTTTATGTCTATAAGGGAACAACATGGCTTAGCTGTGAGTGTCAGGCTAGCTTTTAAAAACATTGAGCCCTTGCTGTAAGTGTCAGACTAGTTACCTGATGTGAGGGACTGCTCTTTTCTTTCTCAAGTCCTTGGCATGTAGAAGAGTACTATGTACAAATAAACAGAAGTTATTATAATTAATTTTCAGGTTTCACATAGATCACTCTGGAATTTTTCTCAGAAATCAATTGCAACTGCAATGTCTCTGTGAAAACGCTTTTCTCTACGTTTTACATTTTTAAAAATACATTTTTAACTTGTTTATTACTTAAACTTCACAGTCGCATGCACTGCTTCCCATTCTGACACCCCCGCAAGAAGATGATACATCCCACTGAGCAACAGTTTTGGACACGCTCCTTGTGCCAGGCTCGGTGCACAGGGTTGGGACTAAACTTATGGAGACAATAGGCAGGACTCCAGAAGCTTGGAATCCAAAAATGTGTGTCTTTCCTTTATCATTTCTGCTCAGTCTCAAATCCAGACAATTACTATTGCAATTGTTGTGACGATTCACTCTTCATGACTATCTAAGAGAGAAAGGTGTGAAAAGTTGAGGGAAGGGATGGATCATTCTCAGTCTATTTTTTTTTTTTAATGACAATTGTATGAGGTACCGTTTTACCCTTCTCAGATTGGTAAACAGTACAAAGTCTCTTGGCACCAAGTTTTGGCCAAAATTTATGGATTCCTACAAAGATGACGAGTGCAAAACTGGTATAGCCACTTTGGACAGCAACTTGGTGACACCTAGTAAACGTGAACTGAACGTCCGTGTATCTGTGACCCTGCACTTCCTCATCTACATGGGTCCCTGCAGAAGCCCAAAGATGCCCATACAAAGATACTTCTTGAACACTATTTAACCATCCTGCAGTCATGGAAAGAATAAAACACACAGAGGTTTATTATACGGTAGAATCCTATATTGTATCCAAATAACTAGATCTACATGTAGATATAGCTCAATAATAAAGAGAAAAATCAAGTGGCAAATACATACATATAAAGATATATGTATATGTATACATAGTGTGTGTGTGTGTGTGTGTGTGTGTGTGTGTGTAAAAGCACAAGGGAAATATGCCCCAAAACCACCTACTTCCAGAGAGGAATGAAAGAAGAGATGAGGAATTAAAGCTGAAAGTTTATAGCTGAAGTAGCTGTAATGTTTTATTTATTTAAAAGGAAAGATCAGAAGTAAATCTAGCAAAATATTAACAAGTATTTAATCTCAGCAATGGGTATATTTCTGTCTATTTTACTATTTTCTATAATTTTTTTGTTTATCAGAAATGTTTCATGGAGTGCCTGAGTGGCCCAGTTGGTTAAGCAGCCAACTTCAGCTCAGGTCATGATCTCGTGATTCATGAGTTCAAGCCCCACATCAGGATTTCTGTAGCCAGCACAGAGCCTGCTTTGGATCCTCTGTCTCCCTCTCTCTCTCTGCCTCTCTCTCTCTCTCTCCCTCACAAAACTAAAAAATAAATAAAAAGAAATGTTTCGTATCAAATTTTTAACAAAACATAGGAACTTTGGGGATAGCTCCCTTAACTCTTTCCATTCCTCCAAAATATCTTTATTTATTGGCATCGAGACCACTCTGAGCTATTAAGTCGCATGTAAGGAAAAGTGAAATAATTAATTTCCTTTTAGGATGACTTTAACTTTTTTTTTTTAAAGTGAGAGAGAGGATGACAACCCCCTTTTTAAAAAAATTTTTTTTAATGTTTATTCATTTTTGAGAGAGAGACAGAGACAGAGACAGAGTGAGAGTTGGGGAAGGGCATAGAGAGAGGGAGACACAGAATCCTAAGCAGGTTCCAGGTTCTGAGCTGTCAGCACAGAGCCCAACGCAGGGCTCAAACCCACACACTGTGAGATCATGACCTGAGGTGAAGTCAGACACTTAACCGACCAAGCCACCCAGGTGCCCTAAACATTTTTTTTTTTATTAATAATAAAATCTGTTCCCTTCCCTCCACTTGCCTTCCACTTTCTTTCATTCTCTCTTATCTCATGCATTTTCCTTCTCTCCCTTAAAGTAATACAGAGGCAGAGAGCCAAGAAACAACAACAAAAGAAAACACCCTATTTCCTTCTTTCAACAAAATTTTTCTACAATTTTGTAGTTCTACAAAAGCTCTACAAAAAAATTACAAATTCAGCTCTTTGTTGTTCATGCTTTCCAAGCGGTCAACGGATTAAGACAAGAAGCATAATCACAAGCCTAATTCAAAGCCAATTTATGTAACTTTACTACTTTCTCTATTGCTTTACCACCTGACTCAGCTGGGGTATACCTCATTATACGAAAGTTCCCTAGCACTTTGTACTTAATCACAGGGTGTTAGAATCATTATCTGGCCATTAGCACTGACTTTGCACCTTCATTTCAAATTCATGAGCAAAGTATACTACTGCTGCTTGCCCAGCTGGTTTTGAGGCCTGGCTACTTCTGCATTCTCCATATGCTTGTTGGTCTTAGTTTAAACTGCTGCTGTTTTATAATATAATGTAAGATGGAGAGAAAGCAAATCATATGCACAGAATGCTGATACGCAAATCATATGCACAAATGCTAATCATATAATGTACATATGTACACCAGGGTTTCTCAAGTTCAGCCCTATTGACATTTTAAGCTTGATAATTCTTTGTTATGGGAGGGTGAGGGGAGGCCATCCTGTGCATCCTAGGATGTTTAGCAGCATTCCTTATTTCAGCCACTAGATGGCGCCAAAATTTCCCAAGACAGCCAAATATCCCTGAAGGGCTGAGTAATATTCCATAGTACGGATATACCACCTTTTGTTTAGATATTCATCAGTTGGTGGACATTTGGGTTGTTTCTTTTGGCTATTATAAATAATGCTTCTATAAATATTCATTTACACAGTTTTATGTGGACATAAGTTTTCATTTCTCTTAGATATATGCTTAGAAGAGGACCTGCAGGGTCAAATGGTAACTCTATGTCTGAAGAGCTTCCAGATTTACCAAAGTGGCTGCACCATTTTACGTTCCCACCAGTAGAGCATGAGGTCTCCAATTTCACCATATCATCACCAACATTTTTCTAACCTGGCTTTTTTAATCTAGCCACGTTAGTGGCTGTGAAGTAGTATCTCACTGTGGTTTTGATCTGCCAGCTAATTTTTGCAAATAAAATGCTGTTGGAATATGGCTATGCCCATTCTCTTACCTATTGTCCAAAGCTGCCTTTCCTGTACAACTATAGACCAGAGTAGTTGTGACAGAGAGCATCTTGCCTGCAAAACTTAAACTGTTTACTGTCTGGTTCTTTACAGAAAATTGTCTTCTGACCCCTGCAAAATGATCTCCACCCCTTGGTATATCACAATTAATTATATTCAGTTATTTCTTGTTGTCCGATGAGAGTAGTATGCTAGTAAGAAGCAAATACTACTTTTGGACAAATGTTCAAAATAGAGTTAAATACTTCCCTTTGCCATGGTACATACCTACACGGGCTTTAACACCTTTAACAAAATCTGTTTAACAAGGTCAACAAGATCTTGCCACCATAATGAATCACTGTGGAGAACAGAGTCGATTTAAGGTAGGGATGAAAAGCAAAATTCTTAAATGGATATGTGATTCTTCTTAAAACACAGTTGAGCAATTTGTGCTCTGATCAGTTTTCTCTAGGGTCTTATGCTGTAAGTTCAGATAGAAATTCTTCATAGGGAATATAATTAGTATAACACAGTTTAATGTCATGCTTAATAGTTTCCTAGAATGTTTTGATTAGAAAATTAATCTGCCCATGTTTGTAGATGATAGAGCTGTGTAAAGGAGAACAGGAATATTCCTATTAGTGTGAGACACTTAACTAAGGTTCAGTTGAAAGTGTTAGATGTCACTACTGGATCACACTCCCATTGTTTGAAACAAATAGCAAAAAAGGAATTAAGTAATTACTAAGACTCTTGTAAGATTACAGTTTAATTCCCTCATACTAAAGCACAATTACTAAAGCCCAAATATAATTTGTTGAGTCAGTTGGATAATAATTTGTCTGACAATAGCAAATAGCAATGATGTCACTCAAAGCTAAAAATGCATGTAACAGAAGGTAGAAGAATTCTATGGTGCTCAATAGAGATCCTCAAGTTTTCTTTTTCCTTCATCTATGTCTCTATCTCATCATCATATATGTTTTCCCTTTTTTATCCTCAGGTGAATTTCTGTGTTCCAGACATTTGATAAAATCAAATTACAGAAAACCTGTCTTTATTGAGGTCTGTCCTGAAGACATCCATTTTGTGCATTGTTTTCTCTGCGTTCTAATTCTTTAGCTGAACCCATCTTGACACAATAGACTAAAAACTGTTTTCTCATTTTGCTGTAAGGAACGCATTGACATTTCTGTCCAATCATGGAAGGGTGGGTAATTAGCTGCAACAGTTAGCAAAGTTAGCATCCTTACCTATTTGCTGATGGTGTCTTAAATATCTGGTTTCCTGGGAAGCCAAGCTCTGCCCATACACGATTCTGAAACTGCGCTCACAAATCACCAGAGAACTTCACACTGCCAGATCTGCTTTCTCATTCCTTGGTAACCTCTCCATTTACTACTGATAATGACAGTATCCATTTTTCAATTAATTTATTTGGGGGGGATATAATTGACATGTAACATTGTATTAGTTTCAGGTATACAACATAATGATTAGATATTTGTATATATTGTGAAATGTTCACTGAATTAACTGGAGTTAACATCTGTCACCATACACAGTTCCCCCCAGTTTTTTTTTTCCTCATGACGATATCCTTCTTGAACATCTCTCCTCACTTTTTTCTCTAAACACTCTCTTCCTGACCTCCACTTGGGCTTTTCTTTCTCTTACTGACTCCTTGCATCTCACCTCTGTAGTAGGCCTCAGGATAGAAGGCCTGATTCAGTTCCCTGTTGTGTGAATAATACAATCACCATAGAAATTCATGCTTACGCATTACAAGCTTGCCTCTGTTCACTCATTTGCTTCTTAATAAAGAGGTTAAATTGTGTCCCTCCGATATCCCAAGTAAGATTCTCAGAGCTCTAAGCTTCATATCAGCACCTCAAGGGCTACCACAGGAGGTGAGGGAAAAGGCATCAGGAAAGGTATGTTTCTGGGCCTTCTCCCCAGTGACACTTCAACCAACACTGTTTTTACCTATTGTATGAATTATTGTGTAACATCAGCTTTCATGTAAAACAAAAAGGAATTCTGCAAAAAAGGGAAAAAAAGGGTAAAAGTTTTATTAAATGAAATGTGTCTACATCAGTGTTTTTCAACCTTTTATTATCACCCCCTTTAAAGTTATTGCAGACATTTTTCCTTATACCCCTCATGAAATGTTAATACCTCAGATATACTGTATATTTGTTTAGGTTCCATATATATATATATATATATATATATATATATATATGTATATAATACTTTATATGTATATCAGTGTTTTATATATTAAAAGAGACTTTTTTTTCCCCCTGGAAACCAATTTTCATACCTTTGGTATAGGGCACCAAGGGCGTTATCATCCTTCTTCCTTTATTCAAAATGCTCTAATAACCCACTGAATAACTGATTCTCTAAGGATATTTATTTCCATTTACGAAACAGGAGAAATAACTTGCAAGTATGTTATCAAGATTAATTGAGGGTGCCTGGGTGGCTCAGTTAGTTAAGCATCTGACTCTTGATTTCGGCTCAGGTCATGATCTCACAGTTAGTGAAATCAAGCCCGGCATCAGCCTCTGCTCTGTCAGTGCAGAGCCTGCTTGGGATTCTCTCTCTCTGTCCCTACCCCACTCGTGCACATGTGCAGTCATGCGCGCTCTCTCTCTCTCTCTCAAAATAAATAAATTAATTTTAAAAAAAGATTAATTGAGGTATCATATATGAGAGAGTTCTAGCAAAGTGCCTAGTACACATTATATAATCACTACCTGTTAATTTTTCTTCCCCTTGAAAGTCCCATCCAGTCTGCCATTCTGTGAAATCACAGTTCTCCTTGGATCATCCTAATTTCAGCATCTAACAAAACTGAATCTCTCACAATTCCATTTCCAATTGCCAGTGTTTGCCAGCACCACACTGTTCTTCAGGATTGCAGGCAGAAATTCTGAAAGTTCTTTGACTTTTCCTTCTCTTGACCAATTACACCCAAGTCAAGAGGATATAGGGTGAGAACAGTGAGCAGCACCTCAAAATCTGGAAAGGAGAAATGAAATAAGATTGCCTCTTCAAAAGTGAACTAATTAAATTAGCAGATAATGGGACGTTGATGTTGTTGTTGTTTCTGGGTTACAGGACTGATAACTTTGACTTCAAGAGTTTATTAATTAATCCATGTAAAGAAAAATACCCATCAAGAGTGTGATGGTCAGCATGGGAAAAGAGAAAATCATGACACTATCCAACAGACACCTAAAATCCACCACATACAAAAGTGAACTCAGCATTTTCTCTATGTGCCTCTCACCCCATGAGCTCACCTCGATGAATAGCAACACAGCCTACCCTGTTGTCTAAGCAGACACTTGCCCCATTTCACATCCAGTCTCGAAATCCTGCCGAATCCTCTTCCTTCATCCCCGACAAATCCATTCCCTCCACGCTATTGCCCTGCCTCAGATCAAGCTCTGCCCCCTGCTCAACCTCATGGTGGAGGCAGCCTCAGTCGGCTTCCTCAGACTCCACTCTGATCCCTCCCTGCACTCTGCAGGCTGCAGCCACAGCACTCGGCGAAGGTTACGTGATGGACTCCTCACTCCTCCTGTTTAACATGCAGCCGCTCTGTCCACACCCCTCCACTACCTCAAAAGAATAGCAGGAGAAACCTTTCAAAGCAGAAACTGTCACACACCAGCATAGCAATAGAGCCTGGACTAGAGAGAATGGGCGGCAGAAAGACATGTCGACTAGCTGCTTCATTGAATGAAACTTCAGAATTCAGCTGACCTTAAAAGAAACAAAGTCAGACCTAACAGAGGCAATGGAGTGATTTCTGAGTTTATACGCTTCTCTGGTCACCCATACTCAACAGAGACTTTTCTCTGCACTCTAAGAAAATGTTTGTTTTCCTCCTGGACATAAAGGACAGATTTGAATTGTAATAAGTACAGAATTCACTCATTTATTGTCAGTGTCAAAATGTTTTTGATTACTTTTTACAAGTAATTTCTTTGAGAACTCTGTTCCATTTCTCAGTCCTATTCTATTATTCCTATAATAAGGCAGCCTGATTCATAGTTCTGTATTGTTTAAATTACTATATATTTCCTGTCTTCATTTCCCTTAGTTTTAATTTTATGGTAAAATCTCTCCAAAACTCTGCAACTTAGACCTAGATGGTCATCTGTCTTTCTTTTCTTTTCCAATAAATCTTTTCTTTTACCTTAGGCTGTGTCTTCATAAATAAGTTTCCAAGGTTTTTCTTTTCTTAAAGGCAAACACTGGAGCCTAATTATCATCTCACCATATGGTTTCTCTTCTCTTCTTTATTCTTCAAAACGATCACGCACTTCTTCCGCAATTGCTATCGAAATTCATCTGACCTCCTCCTATTATATTTGTACACCTCTAAACTTACCATCTGCCATTGTCCTTCAGATGGTTACTAAATCCTGAATTCATTTTAAGGTCTTGCCATTTCTATAACTCTCTTCCTCACCTCTCTCAGTTAGATGAGTCCCTATACCTAATTTCCACCTCTTCCTAACAGGAGGGAGTGAGCCGGAGTAAAAAAAATAAAACATCCTCTCTTTGCTTACGCCACGACAAGGGAGAGCCACACCTTACTCGTTTCCTGAATCATGGTCTCGGGCAAGGGCAGACTGCTCTGGGGAAGGAAGAAATAAGGAGAGCCATGGAGGACGCTGGGACGCTGGGCTGCCACACGGGGGAAGCCTCTGTGGAAGTCCTCTGCGAAGAAGAACACCCAGAACAGTCTAGACCAGAACCGTTTTGGCAGATAAAACCCCAAAACTGTGGCAACGTGTATGTGTCCTCCATCAAGTCTGTGTGAAACCTTACTGTTCAGGCCTGGTCTATTTACTTTTATAGCCATGTATTTCTGACCTTAGTAAATTTGCCCACATGCTTTTCGAAATTAAATAGTAATTCTAGTTCCACCGAACCTACTGAAGTGAAGTTTCACAACACAGGACCTCATGTTAATATTTCAGAATGTGAAGTACATGTTCTTTTTCTTTTTTTTTTTTAATAATTTTTCATGTTTATTTATTTATTTTGAGAGAGGAAGATGTAGGGGCAGAGAGAGGGGGGAGAGAGAATCCCAAGTAGGCTCACGCTGGCAGCACAGAGCCAGGTGCGGGGCTCCATCCCACGAACCGTGAGATCATGACCTGAGCTGAAATCAAGAGTTGGTCACTTAACCAACTGTGTCACCCAGGCGTGGGTGTTCCTTCTCATCTAATTACTACATGTGATTTCTTGCGTTTTGCCCATGTCGTCCTTGCTTTTACTCTTCCAGTTGAAAGCATCCCTGTATTTGAGATCTGTTTTGATAAATCATCACCTGATCCCTTCTGTTGTTTTGGTTGATAGAGATGGATTTTTCTCTGCTTCTCTGTATATGTACTACCTTCTGATGACCAGTACCACAAACTGATTTTCAGATTCAGCTTTTCATATAAAGTCATGCTTTTATATGGCAGTGAGATGCTATTTTCACTTGTTTCCGAATATTCAAATGTGAAAACATACCCATTACCAGGCAGATGGTTTATCCATCAATGGCCCAGTGATCCCTTTCAAAATAGAGGACTTCTTACAGTAACATATTGTGTGTAAAAGCATTTTATAAACTGGAAAACATTCTAAACACGTAATAATTTTTCCCTCGCATGCATTTGCTACATGCTGTATAACTATCATACACATTTCTAGTTTTGAAAACATATTTTAAGTATTTACATTATATATTAAAATATTACATACTGAAATATTATATTTAGGAATAGTTAACATTAGTTTTCATTCCATGGACTATCTAATTGATGCCGTGAAGTCAGTTAAAGTCATGACAGATGGCAGGAAAACAAGATTTAGTGTTAAAACTGTGTCATAAATCATTCATAAGTGAATAATTTATTCTTCACAAATAACCAGGATTTGTTGGTACCACAACCTGAGGACTGATAGGAAGTGCAGGTCTGAAGACGTTTGTCACTACTGTTTCCATTGCAAGTTACAAATTCTCAACTCAAACTAGCTCAAGCACGGAAGGACATTTTATTTTCCTACAAAGCAGAGAAAAACACTAAGGAAGTTCACATAGTAGAAGGAACCACATGTCAGAAACTGGACCCGGAGACCAGAACTGGCTACATAATTTACAAAATGAAAAAAGCAAGATGCCCTTGTTTAAAAATCATTAAGAATTTCAAGATGGCTACAGCAAATCATTAAACCTTATGTGCCAGTTCAGAATCCTATGTGGCTGTAAGGTTACGTGCCCATAAAGTTAGTTCTGTTAAGAGTCAAGTCAACCAGGACCTCTCTTTCTCCCTGACACGTCTCACATCTACTTTTCTCTGTTTGCTTTTTTTATGATTTTCTCATTCTGTCCTACTTGCAGTGGCTCAGCCAATCAATCTCCCTTGCTAATTCAAGCAAATTCAGAGACAGCTCTGACTGATCACACAGGAGTATGCTTTGCTTTGTTGAGGGGACCTAGCAGGGGGAGGTGGTGTTCTACAAGTGGGATCATGGGATGCACTGGTACTTTAAACCACAAGGAATTGTGGAGTTCCTCAAAGGAACAAATAAAAACGAGATACGGCAGTATCTTGAGCAGGCAAAACTGAAATTACTACATAAAACCCACTGGGTTTGACTTGTCACCCAAACTGGTTGTAGTTTTTTAATCTTTCCGGTCCACGATTATGGAAGGTGATTAATACTACATGATGGACATTCAATAATGATTAGTTTCTTTTTTTTTTTTTAATTTTTTTTTCTCAACGTTTATTTATTTTTTGGGACAGAGAGAGACAGAGCATGAACAGGGGAGGGGCAGAGAGAGAGGGAGACACAGAATCGGAAACAGGCTCCAGGCTCTGAGCCATCAGCCCAGAGCCCGACGCGGGGCTCGAACTCACGGACCGCGAGATCGTGACCTGGCTGAAGTCGGACGCTCAACCGACTGCGCCACCCAGGAGCCCCCATGATTAGTTTCTTTTATATTTTCATTTCTCTTATATTAGTGTGGACCTGGGGTATAAAAAATTTTTTATCATTAACTCGGAATAGTGGCACAGCTTTCAAATTTACATATAAAGATACACTGCACCATAATTCTGGCAGGTTCTAAACCTTTTCTTCAAAACCCACGTACACAATGGTTGAGAGAAAACCAGAGGACAAGGGGCAGAGCAGATGACAGGAAACCTGTGTTATAATATGAAGACTATGACCCTTTCTTTTCCAGAGCAGGTTTTCATAAGTAGAGCCAGTCAGTGCCCATTATTTGTGAAGGTTTTATCTGTCCCTTAATTCCCCTCAATAAAGACAAGCAGTGCATAATGATAAACAGAATTCTCCTGGAGGTTTGAAGATAACAAGAGGGAATTTTAAAAATTGACCAAATACAACTTTCCTAAGAATCCTAAGAAGCCCTTTAATGGACATTCCACACTTGCCATCATCTATTCAGCTTTCCAGACTGGTTCATTTCTGTGCCTTTCTCATTCAGCTTTTGAACTATATTCCAGAGTTTCCTTTCTGTTACACATGAGTATACACATCATTATTGAAATGCATTATTGAAAATTTATTGAAGGTTAGAAAGAGCTCTCTACACCTTCAGAGTGAAAGGAATTAAGTTTAATTTCTAGGAAGAGCTGAACAGGGAATTACAGACAAGAGAATCGGTAAAAGAAAAACATAAAGGCAGAATCAACATTTTTGCTTTAGTTACACAGAGTAACATGGAGAATTGTCCCATCACTAGTATAAGCATCCAGGTTTCTTAAAAGCTTTAACATTCTGAAAAGTATTTAACTAACTTGATCCTTTGCCTTTGTTAATATGGACTACACCTTCTAAAAAAATTTAATTAATGGTAGACGGCTTGTAGGTTTATGTGTGTGTGTTTGCAAAATATAAAATATAATTGAAAATATTGGTTTTTTTTTATGTTTACTGATTCATGGAACCTCTTGTGTATATATTTAATCCTTATTTTTTTCATGGAGAAAGCATGCTAAGCATTTAATATATGACCTATGTCTCTCTCTCTCTCTCAACTCTGAGGAGTCAAAGCCTTTGTAACAGTCCTGGAAAAGCAACCATTACGGCTGCAAGATGGGTTTTCACATGCGTTCAACGAGAGCTGGGACCAAACAGTCTATTTGCCTTAATCACCATGTGTAAGATTGGACAACAGATGTTCTCCTACATGTGGTTTGCTAATTTATTTCATTCTTTCTGTCCATTTATATGATGCATTCTGAAAATTAGTATTGAGAAAGTGTAATCGAATCTTCTGCTCCTCTTGGTAAACAAAATGTAATTTCTCACATTAATATATTATCTTTCAATTCCAAAACTTAGAGAAAAGAATGTCTATTACCAACCACCACCTTACACTGTGCACAAATTAAAAATCCACACCATTCTTTGGCTCCAAACAAAAATGCCAAAGTACACTCTTTTAAGAACAGCAGCAGGAGGGGCGCCTGGGTGGCGCAGTCGGTTAAGCGTCCGACTTCAGTCAGGTCACGATCTCGCGGTCTGTGAGTTCGAGCCCCGCGTCGGGCTCTGGGCTCATGGCTTAGAGCCTGGAGCCTGTTTCCGATTCTGTGTCTCCCTCTCTCTCTGCCCCTCCCCCGTTCATGCTCTGTCTCTCTCTGTCCCAAAAATAAATAAAACGTTGAAAAAAAAAAAAAAAAAGAATCTCTTAAAAAAAAAAAAAGAACAGCAGCAGGAAAGCAAACAAACACAGCTGCTACTCTGCTATCATGCTATATTTAACATCTAGAAAAAGATGATTTGATTTTTACTCACAAATTCTGGCAAATTCTATCACTACCCCTCTCCCATATTCGTATACATTCACACATTCTCTGAAAGTCTAGAAATGTGCTCACAATTATATTTAAAGCCATAATTTAAATGTGGCTAGTTCTGAAAGAAATGAATGACTTCTACCAAAAATACTCAACATCAGGTATGTTCTAGAAAGCCTTGTGGATCAGGATCCATTTTTCTATTATGACTGACTAATACTAGTAATGCTGAAGTGACTTGATCCACTTATGGAGGAAACTGATGTGGTTTTCCATTATATGGTATGGCTGACCATAGGATATTTAAATTGGTTTCAAATTTTAGGTTAATGTTTTTACTGCTGTCCTGTTACTTACCTTAATTCATCTTAGTATTTTATGGTGTTAGACATTACTGTCTGCATAATGATCATAGAAGTTTTAAATGTAGTGCCTCGTTTTTCCTTATTAGTGCTGCTACTAAACTTCACTTCTTAAGGAAAAATGATCATATTATGTATATATTTAGAAACAGATAATTATATTGTTGAATGATACTGCCTTAAGTGGTACTTTAATTCTTATGCAGTGGGTAACTTGATTGTAAGCACCCAGAGAATATGTACTAAGTTTACCATTTTTTAATTATAAAAATAAAATAAATATGGTAATAAAAAATCCAACATTACAGAAGATTATAAAACAGCAAGCAAAAATCTCCCATTCTTCACTCCTAGTTCTATTTAGCAGAGATAACCACATTTAGCCTTTTTAATTTCAAGCCCTTCTGGTCATTACCTCTATATCACCGAATATTATACTTATGCTTTGTTTTCTAAATTTATTGATACTCAATACTATCAACTGACTCTGTTATGAAAGATTAGCAAATTAGCTTACTTCTACTCCCTCTGCTCTCTCCTACTTTCAATTTTTGCTAATCTAACTTTTATTTCTGTTAAATTAGTTACCTTTGTTTTTATTTACATATGTACACATCAATGTTTTTACATTTATAATCACATAAATGTGCTAATATGGTATATGTTTTGTCTTAATGCAGTTTTTTCTGTTGTTTTTCTTTTGCCTAATTCTCCCTCCCTCAATTCAGAAACACAGTCTTTTCCCATTAACAAATGTTTCCACCCTATTAAGAATCCTTTGATATTTCTTCATGATTATATAAACATATGAAACATTCCTTTTGTTTAATGGATGTAGAGTTTTAGTTCTGCAAGGTGAAAAAGTTCTGGAGAGCTGTTATACAACAATGTGAATATACTTAACACTAATGAACCCTGTGCTTAAAAATGATTAAAATGGGTACATTTTATGTTATGTGTTTTTACCACAATTACATTTTTTTTAAAAAAGAACATGATTATATAGTCAAAAGAACATGACTATATAGTCATACACGTATTTTCATATACAGGAAGCCTTCACTTTGCATAGTTGCTACATAAAGAAACTTACCACAGTTCAGTTAAAGAATACCAGTCCCCCCCCCCCCAACAATATGGTTCAAAATTCAGTTGCCAGAATGTATTCTCTGTGAACAACTGCATAAAGTACAAACATCACCGCTAGCTTGTCACTCTACAGATCACCTTGTAAATAACAAATGTATGTCATGATAAGTGACCAATCACGCCACTTCTTTCAAAATCTGTTGATGATTGGTCACTGCCCATCTTTATTCAGATCATGTACAGAGGGAAAACCTTGTAGGTGTGTTGACATTTTCTCTGCCAGAGGTAAAACCGTGTGATATCCACAAAACTTAAATAATCAAAAGAGGTACATGGGCAACAAAGATGAGAGAGCAGCAAAGGTAAGAAGTAATAATGCTGGAAGTGAATTCAAATTGAATATAAGTAGAGTTTAAAAGAGGTAGCTGGCCATGGGAACGTTGACCCTATAGCCATTCAGGAGATCGTAGCTATGCAGCCAGAGGAACTAAGCAAAAGTGGACTTAACAACATAAATGAGGGAAGTGATTGTGATTAAAATAATTATGTCCCAGGGGCGCCTGGGTGGCGCAGTCGGTTAAGCGTCCGACTTCAGCCAGGTCACGATCTCGCGGTCCGTGAGTTCGAGCCCCGCGTCGGGCTCTGGGCTGATGGCTCAGAGCTTGGAGCCTGTTTCCGATTCTGTGTCTCCCTCTCTCTCTGCCCCTCCCCCGTTCATGCTCTGTCTCTCTCTGTCCCAAAAATAAATAAACGTTGAAAAAAAAAATTTAAAAAAAAAAAAATAATAATTATGTCCCAGAGGGAGTGATGCCAGCGAAAAACTTTGCATTAAAAGCGTTTCTGGAGATATTTCACAGCACTGAAAGTGCAAAGGATCGGGACACCTGGGTGGCTCAGTGGTTTGGCAGCTGACTTCCGCTGGGATCATGGTCATGCTGGGGTCCTGGTTCATGGGTTGAGCCACACATCAGGCTCTGTGCTGACAGCTCAGAGTCTGGAGACTGCTTCAGATTCTGTATCTCTCTCTCCCTCTGCCCCCACCTCGCCCCCCGCTCACACTCTGTCTATCTCTGTCTCTCTCTGTCTCTCAAAAATAAATAAACATTAGGAAGAAAGAAAGAAGAAAGAAAGAAAGAAAGAAAGAAAGAAAGAAAGAAAGAAAGAAAGAGGAACAAAAGATACAGTGTCAGAAACTGATCCAAAGTTATAAAGAAGTATGACAACTCCCCAGAAATGGAAATGGAAAAGATACTTGCTGTTTTGTAAGTTATCCAATGAGAAGGTAGCAGCACTTTTCCAATTCTTCTTTTTTTTTCATCATGGTAAGTGTATTTTTTAATCCCCATTGCCTATTTCACACACGCGCGCGCGCGCGCACACACACCTACGTCCCCTCTGGTAGCCATTAGTTTGTTTTCTACAGCTAAGAGTCTGTTTCTTGGTTTGTGTCTATTTTGTTCCTTTGCTCCTTTGTGTTTCTCAAATTCCACATATTAGTGAAAGAATATGGTATTTGTCTTTCTCTGACTGACTTATTTTGCTTAGCATTATACTTTCTAGCTCTATCCATATTGTTGCAAATGACAAGATTTCATTTTTTTCTTATGGCTGCATAATTTTTGACTATATATATATGTGTGTGTGTGTATATATATATATATATATATATATATATATATCACCTGTTCTTTATCCATTCATCTATCAATGGACACTTGGGCGGCTTCCATAGTTTGACCATTGTAAATAGCGCTTCAATAAACATAGAGGTCTGTGTATCCCTTTGAATTAGTGTTTGTGTATTTTTTGAGTAAACACCCACTAGTGCAATTACTGGATCATAGGGTAGTTCCATTTTTAACTTTTTTGAGAAACCTCAGTACTGTTTTCCACAGTGGCTGTACCAGTTTGCATTCCCACGAACAGTGCAAGAGGTTCCTTTTTCTCCACATCCTGGCCAACTCTTGTTTCTTGTGTTTTTTATTTTAACCCTTCTGACAGGTGTGAGGTGATCTCATTGTAGTTTTGATTTGCATTTCCCTGGTGATGAGTGATGCTGAGTATTTTTGCATGTGTCTATTGGCCATCTGTATGTTTTCTCTAGAGAAATGTCTGTTCCTGTCTTCTGCCCATTTTTTAATTGGTTTGTTTTTGGGTGTTGAGTTGTATAAGTTCTTTATATATTTTGAATACTAACCATTTACTGTATATGTCATTTGCAAATATCTTCTCCTATTCAATAGGTTGCCTTTTAGTTTTGTTGACTGTTCCTTTGCTGTACAGAAACTTTTTGTTTTGATGTAGTCCTAATAGTTTATTTTGGCTTTTATTTCCCTTACCTGTAGAGACATATCTAGAAAAATGTTGCTATCACCAATGTCAGGGAAATCAATGCCTCTACTCTCCTCAAGGATTTTTGTGGTTTCAGGTCTCACATTTAGGTTTTTAATCCATTTTGAGTTTATTTTTGTATATGGTATAAAGATGTGGTCCAGTTTCATTCTTTTTCATGTAGTTGTCCAATTTTCCCAACACCATTTGTTGAAAAGGCTGTGTTTTTCTCATTGCATATTCTTTCTTCCTTTATCAAATATTAATTGACCATGTGATTGTGAGTTTATTTCTGGGTTTCTATTCTGTTCCATTGATCTATGTTTCTATTTTTATGCCAGTACCATTACCATACTGTTTTAATTACTACCACTTTGTAATATAACTCAAAATCTGGAATTGTAATGCCTCCAGTTTTGTTTTTCTTTTTCAAGATTGCTTTGGCTCTTCAAGGTTTTTGTGGCTCCATACAAGTCTTAGGATTGTTTGTTCTAATTCCAATTATTCTTGGTAAGTTTGTTTTAATAAGTTTTTTTTACAAAGAAATAAAATGCTTTAACTCTTAATGCTCTTCATGGTTTAATTTACAGTGTACTAAATAAACATTAGTTAAAAATTTGTTAATTTCTCCATACATTTATGACTGACACAAAGGTTTTAGTTTTTGACTAAGTGTTTAAAGGCTCTAGAACAACCATAGTTTTCTCCATTGATTATTAAAATCAACTTGCATGGTTTCAGCTTGAATGTTTGTTTGTTTCTTTTGGGGGTCCTATTCTACTTTTTTAGGGTTTTGGACACTATTGTGCAAAATTGAGATCATGTTACTGAAATTTTCTACATTTTCCTCTTCTCACTAAAGAGTTCTTGATGGAAATCTCTTTAAATCAACTATAATAATTCTAAAGAATTATTTTTAAATTGTTGAAAATTTCATGGTATCAGGTACCATGAAAAATGCTTTTAGTTTTGTGCCACAATGATCATTGCTTCAATAAACATTCTGTACAAATATTCTTAGTTACTAGTTGATTTATTTCTTTAATATAAATTCCCAGGAATGGAACTGCAGGGTTAAAGGTATATTTTTCTTAAATTTTTTTTTTTTTTTTTTTTTTTTTTTTTTTTTTTTTTTTTTTTT
>NW_024412405.1:47202496-47408355 GCF_014898765.1 Herpailurus yagouaroundi | reverse complement strand
TTTTTTTTTTTTTTTTTTTTTTTTTTTTTAGCTATCACCAAAAGGCTGTAGCAATTCCCAAAATTCTGTAACAATGCATATTTCAGTTTCTTTGTCAGTAAGGTGAGGTAAGTAAAGTCAGGTAAAAAAGTTCCTTTTCTTTTGCAGCCTCAACAGAAATAGATGTTAGAGCTCTTAAATTGTTGCCAGATAGGGTAAGATTATAGCTCATGGTTAATTTAATCAGCTAATATTGACTATTAGAGAATTTGAATTTTTTTCTTAGGTTTATTTCTGTTGGTCATTTGGAATTGCTCTTTTGTAAATAATTTTTTTGTGATCTTTGCTGATTTTTTAAATTGAGCTGTCTTTTCTTGTCCATCTTGAGCTTTTCGTACATTATAGATTGAATAGCCCATAAATGTAGAAAAGAAAAGTGATTTGGATGAGGTCAGAACTTGCTTTCCTAATTAGCTAGAGCATGCATTCATCATCTCAGTAAGATATTGGTATAAAAAGAAGCAAATGGATCTGTAGAACAGAACAGTCTTCAGAAACAAATCCAAGTATTTATGATAAGTCATTAAATTTATTATATTTTTTACACAAGTGGGAAAATGATGGATTATTTAATAAGTTTTGCGGACAAAACTGACTCATTACATGTAAAAAGTCAAATTGGACTCTATTTTAGAAAAGAAAATACATGTCATATGGATTAAAGCTATAATTGTAAAATTTTAAAAACATTCATACCATGGGGCACCTGGATGGCTAAATTGGTTAAAGCATCCAACTTTGGCTCAGGTCATGATCTCACAGTTTGTGAGTTCAAGCCCCACATCAGGCTGTGTACTGGCAGCTTGGAGCCTGGGCCTGTTTCAGATTCTGTGTGTGTGTGTGTGTGTGTGTGTGTGTGTGTGTGTGTGTCTGCTCCTCCCCTGCTCATGCTTTGTCTCTCTCTCTCTCTCTCTCTCTCTCAAAAAATAAACATTTTAAAAAATACACTAAAACATTCGTACACAAAAATATAGGATACTATATATATAATCTATGGGTAGAGAAGCTAAAATTTCTGAAAAAGATGAAATGTATTTGACTATCTAAAAATTAGAAATTTAGTGGTGCCTGGGTGGCTCAGTCGATTAAGTGTCCAACTTCAGCTCAGGTCATGATCTCGCTGTTCATGAGTTCAAACCCTACATTGGGCTCTGTGCTGACAGCTCAGAGCCTGGAGCCTGCTTCAGATTCTGTGTCTCCCTCTTTCTCTTCCCCTCCTCTGTTCGCACTCTGTCTCTCTATCACAAATGAATAAATGTTAAAAAAAATTAAAAATTAAAAATTTATATGGCAAAATTTGTTTACAAAGTCAATAGAAAATTATGTGTGTGTATATATGTGTATACGTAAATATAAACATGTATATTCACTATCACTGCATAATAAATTACCTACATAATAAGTTCATAACACAAAGAAATAATGTAACAAGATTTACTACTGCAAGATTTCTTTGGGTCAGGAATCTGGGTGTGGCTAAGGTGAATACCTCTAACTCAAGATTTCTCGTGAGGTTGCAGGCAATTTATCAGCCAGGAATTCAGTCATGCCTGAAGGCTCACCTCTGGGAAAAGGATCATTGTAGGTCTTTCCACATGACTGTCTCACAACCTGGCAGCTGAGCAATCCAACAAAGCACTCGGGGTGGAAGTCACAGTCCTTTTTTATAAGCTAATCTCAAGTGACACCCCATCATGTCTGCTGTATTCTAGTCTTTAGGAGTTAGTCAATAAATCAAGCCCACACTCAAAATGAAAAGATTACACAAAGATGTGAACACCAGGAGACAGGGATCATTGGGGACCATCTTCGAGGCTACTTACCAGAATATGTCACATTCATAAATTTAAATAATATACATACTTAAATCTCGTTTCTCATTTGAACAACTTTCAGTGAAATCTCTCAGCTACCATAAAATGAAGAAATTAGTTCCTTCTACCTGTCTCTTGCCAGCTCTCACTTGCCATTTCTACCTGCTAGATTACAGTGTTTACATTGACAATGTCTATAACATTTACCTGACAAATATAATTAAATCTATTGACTATCTTCAATTTAAGTGAAGGAATAGGCAGGATTCTTTTCTCCCATCTTTCAGTTTGAGGGAGGCTTACTCTGGCGGACAACTCACACACAAGACACCTTCGCCCTTCTCTGGCAGACTGTCCCATTTATTTTTAGCCTGGGGTTGCAGTTGAGGAAACTTATAGCTGATCTATAGAATTTGCCTCACACAATCACCTTGATTTCTGTCTCAATTTTCACTCCCTGTTTCTAAACTTTCCAATACAGAATCTGAAGTCTCCCAGGACTTGATAGGAAATGGTGATGCTCATTTCTACTATACATTTTCCTGCATAGGTTTTGGTCTGTAGATTCTTTTACTCAAGCTTACTCATCAACAGGCTCCCATCTACTTTCTCTTCTACAAATTTATTACAAGCCCTTATCTGATGATATCCCCACTCCTGGTTTTTGATTCTTTAATGAATATATTTTCCTATTAACTTCTTCACTAATATTTCAGTAGAATTCTGGAAGGACCAGGAGCTAAATCGTTTCACCTAGTTTTCCATAGTGAAAAAGAACCAACCCTATCTATCTAGAAGATAGTTGATGGATGCTTATCGGATATTTAAAATAATAATGTTTTGAGGTGGAATATGATCATATTAGTTTTCTAGTGTAGTGACATAAATTACCACAAACTAGGTTTAAAACAACAGAAATGTATTATCTTATAGTTCTGGAGGTCAGAAGCTCAAAATGGGTCTCACCAGGGCTAAAACTAAGGTACTAAAAGAGCCAAATTCCTTTCTAGAGAATCTAGGGGAGAATTCATGTCTATGCCCAAGAAAGTCATTGGCAAAGTCCATATGTTTGCTGTTGTAGACAGATTCCCATTTCTTCTTCTTGTCAGCTCAAGGCTTGTTCCAGCTTCTAGAAACCACTCACATGCCTAGGCTCACAGCCCTGTTCTCCATTTTCAAAACCAGCAAGAGCAGATCAAGTCTCTCATGCTTCATATCTTGTCTGCTTCCTCATGTATCATCACATCTGTCACGCACTCTTCAGTCTTCCCTCCCTGCTTTTAAGGGTCCACTTCAATAATTAAGTATAACCTCCATATTGTAAAGTCAACAGATAAGCAACTTTAATCTGTACCCTTAGTTTTCTTTTGCCATGTAAGGTAACATATTCACATATTCCAGAAATTAGGACATGGACATCTTTGGTGGGCCATTACTCTGCCTTCCACAGCAGTTAATATCTGCTGCCATTTACCAGGAAAAGTGATTGTACAATTCTACTTATGTGGGAAAAGTCTGTAGAAGAATGATGGAACTTCAGGAAGTCTATGAACAAGGTGAGCAAGTATACTTGACTGAGAAGAGAAAGGTATTATTTAGGAAGTGGTGAAAAAGAAAATATGGAACATTAATTCTTAATCATATGAGCAGAATAAGTAACTGGTATCAGAATGTCCCATGTCTCAGGACATTCTACTTAGAAGTACCTAAAATACTCTTATTGCAGAACTTACATATTTGCCTTATTTACAAATTAAGGCAGATAGTTAACTGAAAGAAATGTATATTACTGGAACTAAAAATAGGTGTGGAAAAAATAAATGTGGTATGATTTGTAAGATATTTCTGCTTAAACTGAAGATATACGCAGAACTACAATGAACCTTGAGATTTCAAAATACGTTTCCTTAGAGAGTCAACATATGCATTGAAGATAGTGAAAAATAACAGTTGCTTGGAATATATCGAAAGTGGCAACTTTGTTACACAAAATTTAACTATCCCCTAAAATCTGAAAACAGAACCATTCATAAAATCCTTGTTTCCACATTTGCAGTATGATAACGCCAAATGTCATGCTCTGTAAAGTAGTAAATATCATTCTCATTATCATAAAGAGAAAAAGATGTTTTTCCACACAATATTTCCACTAATGCATTTTGAGAATTTCATTGCTAATGCATGTAGCTTAGAATGGAAAGAAACTTGGCAAATGAAAAAAGTGGATTTTTCACAATGCTCAGTAGCTTATTTTTTTCTATTTTACATGACATAGGGAAAATACACTTCTTGAATGCCCATTTATTGTTATGCTATCATTTGTGTGATTAAATATAGGAGTAGTAAATAAGTTTGCAGTTCCATTGCATATTTCCTCTTTATACAAACTTTATCACTAATTGATTCTTGCTTCTAATGCCAAAGTGAAGCTAAGGGATAGGTTCAAACGTTCATTTAAAGGTTGACTGCCTGTCCAGATTGTTGTGCTATGCAAACAAAAATAAGTAAATATGCATGTTCTCTACTTTACTGATGAACATATAGATGAATACAATTCAGCCACCGTGGTAAGTCGGCTACATGTAGTGCCTCTTGAGGTGTCATCTTGCTAAGAAATGTATCTTTAACATTTAAATACGCACATAAACATTGAAAACTGTTCTGAATATAAATCTGATACTATTTCCTACAAATTGCAGAACTCAATATGTGATTAAAATAAAAAGTCAACGTAACTCACCAAGTTTAAACATGTACTTAGTGTTCGTATTTACAGTTCACAATCACAAAGTTACTCAAAGTGGATTTCAACATCTTTAGGAATGCTAATTTTATTTAATAAAGTTCTTCTATCTAACGTCTTTGTTCAGAATAGAATTTCTGGGTAATATTATTTTTTAATGACTACAATATCATCTTGACATCAAATGACGGTTGTAGGTTTATGAGCATTTTTATAATGTCAGAATTTTAATATTTTAATTGTGAATTCTTAATAACATGAATCCATTCTTCTGTGCTAACTCTGACATCTTTTCTTTTACAAGAGAATATGTAATTTTATTTTAAGCAGAACAGAGTCAGTATTTATTCTCTTAAAATTACCATTTGTTTCATTTTTGTGCTGCTTATAAAGGGTGCTAGATAAATTAAAAACTTGGTTTGTTCTAGGACTTTAAAGTGAAAAAAAATAACACCTAGGTCTCTCTTCCTTTTTCTTTCTAATTTTGCACTTTTGAAGACTTCTCTTATGTGTTATCTACAACTGTAACAAAACTAAAATCCTATGAGAAAAATCTTTTATGTTTTACAGCCTTAGATTTGCAACTGTAGTGGACCCTCACCATATCTTTGCAAATCCCTCCATTTGTAAATAACACCATTATGCATAATTGTTGTCATAAAATGACTGTATGAATCATTACACACAAAGGTTTTGTGTTTATGTTTCGCTTTGTGTATGGCCATAAAAGTTGCTAAACACAAAGCTGATTTGAATGTGAATGTAGGATAGTAAGCTAGCCTCACTCAGGAGCTGAAGAACAGCTATCTTGTAACACAAAGAATTAAAACTAGCACCCCCAGGTAAATGACAAATTACTAGTATGACATAAAAACTTGGGGTCATTCATAATTAGTCACAAGTGGAAAAGTCGAATTTGTGAATGTTTGAGAATAACTTATTACATGTGATTTCCCAAAGTAAAGGTTTGTAACTTATGAATACAGTTGCCCCTTGAACAACATGAGTTTGAAATGTATGGGTCCACTTACATGCAGATTTTTTGATAGATATAGTGCAGTACTGTAAATGTATTTTGTCTTCCTTATGACCTTCTTAATGACATTTTCTTTTCTTTAGCTTACTTTATTATAAGGATACAGTTTATAATACATATAACTTATAAAATATGTGTTTATGTTGTGGATAAGGCTTCCACTCAACAACTTCTCCTGAGCCTCTTTTATCTACCTATCAACTGAAATGTTGTACTCAATTCTCTTGGACCACATCCCTAGAAGAACCTTCATGAACTAAGAACCCATTGAGATACCAGCAAGAGAGTGTCTGTTCAGCATGAAGTTTGAGGACTCCTGAATTAAGATTTGGGAAGAAGAGCTAGGTCTTGAATCAGTCTAGCCATGTTATTTGTTTGTTTTCTGTGTTAAGCTCTCTTTATTACCCTGATTTCCTGTCTGCCCTTTCCCTGATAGAATATCAACTCTTCTGACTTTTGGCTTTGCCTGTTCTCAAAACCGCCACACACAGAGAATGTATTTCATGGCTATTGGCTTGTCGGCTGTGTTAATATCTTCTATTCACCCATCTAGATCCACTCTTGATCCTTCTCCATCCACCTCTGTGTCCTAGAGCTGCATAGACTATCTGTGAATTCCTTTGCCTCCTGGCTTTCAGTTATTTTCAACTAACGAGAGACCTTATGACTTTCGACAAAAGAAATATGGTGAACTTGAAGTACTAATTCTCCCACCTCTCCCTCATCACAGAAACTCTACATAGAGACAATAATAACCCTGTAGGGAGTGAAAATTGATATTTTGGGCCCAAAAAATTATATCTAGTTGCAATGGTTTGTGGCTTTCCAAAGGGCCACAGTACAGATCTATATATACACTAAATCTGTAGTATTAAACTTTTATAAGGGAGAGGCGATTAGGTATAAAATGTCTATGAAGGCTCCTTGGGGTAGTGATAATGAGACATCATCCTACAGAGTAGATATGACCTGGCTGCATTGTCTAGCTCAAGGTCAAAGCTATTATGAGATGATAGAGTAGGTAGAAAGAAAACATTCCACTTTCAGAAATGAAAAAAAGAAAACCAAAGTTTCCAAGAGTAGAACAGGAAGCTCCTTTCTTTTTTCTTTTCCTTTCTCCAACTTTTTCCCTCCTTTCTCCAATCTCATTTCCTGCTCCTAGTCTAATTTTAATGTATACACTTTCCCTAGATCAAATTTTACCTAGAAACCAATTAACATCACATTTTCTGATCCCCTACATAAACGAAGAGGGGGTTTTAATAAAAATTAATTTATGCAGAGTGTATTACAATTTACATAATTCCTTCAAGAATATGCACTTATTTTATTCTCAAAATTACTTCTTATAATTAATATGATAGACCACATTAATAAAGCAAATGATAAAAATCTAATGATCATCTCATTAGATGCAGAAAAACATGACATTGATGAAAGAAATTGAAGACAACACAAATACATGAAAAGACATTTTATGCTCATGGATTGGGAAGATTTAATATTGTTAAAATGTACATGCTATCCAAGGTAATCTACCAATTCAATGCAATTTCTGTCAAAATACCAATGGTATTTTTCAGAGAACTAGAGAAAATAATTCTAAAATCTCTGTGGAACCACAAAAGACCAAATAACCAAAGGAATCTTGAGAAAGAAGAACAAAGCTAGAGGTATCACAGTCCCAAATTTCAACATATACTACAAAGCTGTAGTAATCAAAACAGTGTGACACTGGTACAAAACAGACTCAAAGATCAGTGGAACAGAATACAGAACCCACAAATAAAGCCATGATTATACAGTAAATTGATCTATGACAGAGGCAAGAATATACAATGAGGAAAAGACAGCCTCTTCAACAAATGATGTTGGAAAAACTGGACAGCCACATGCAAAAGAATGAAGATAGACTATATTCTTTTTTTAAAATTTTTTTTACATTTATTTATTTTTGAGAGACAGAGCACAAGTGGGGAGGGGCAGAGAGAGAAGGAGACACATAATCCAAAGCAGGCTCCAGGCTCTGAGCTGTCAGCACAGAGCCTGACACGGGGCTCGAACTCACAGACTGTGAGATCATGACCTGAGCTGAAGTTGGACGCTTAACCAACTGAGCCACCCAGGCACCCCAGGATAGACTACATTCTTATACCATACACAAAAATACACAAAAATAAACTTAAAATAGGTTAAACATTTAAGTATAAGACCTGAAGCCATAAAACTCCTAGAAGACAACATAGGCAATATGTTTGCTCTTTAACATTTATCTTAATGATAGATATATATCTTTTGATCTGTCTCTTCAAGCAAGGGCAACAAAAGCAAAAATAAACAAACAGGACTACATCAAACTAAAAAGCTTTCTCACAGCGAAGGAAACCATCAAAAAATGAAAAGGCAACCTACTGAACGGGAGAAGATATTTGCAAATGCTATATCCAATAAGGGGTTAACATCCAAACTATAACAACTCATAAAAGTCAATCAAAAAAATCCAACTAAAAAATGGGCAGAGGATCTGAATAGATATTTTTCCAAAGAAGACACACAAATGGCCAACATGCACTTGAAAAGATGCTAAACATCACCAATTATCAGGAAAAGAAAAGCAAAAGCACAATGAGACATCACCTCATGTCTACCAGAATGGCTAAAATCAAAAAGACAAGAAATAACATTGCTGGCAGGGATGTAGAGAAAGGAGAACCCTCTTGCACTGTGGGTGGGAATGCTAACTGGTATAGCCACTCTGGAAAATACTATGGAGTTTCCTCAAAAAGTTAAAAATAGACCTGCTCTACAACCCAGAAATTTCTCTACGAGGTATCTACCCAAAGGATACAAAAATAATTCTTCAAAGGGATACCTACACCCCGATAGTTATAGCAACATTGCAATTGCCAAATTATAGAAATAGCCCAAGTGTCCATCGACTGATGAATGGATGAAGATGATGTGCTGTGTGTGTGTGTGTGTGTGTGTGTGTGTATACATATATACACACACATATACATGCCTACATTATGGAATATTACTCAGCCACAAAAAAGAATGAAATCTTGCCATTTGCAATGACATGGATAGAACTAGAGACAACTAGGCTAAGCAAAATCAGTCAGAGAAGAACAAAATACCGTATGATATCACTCACATGTGGAATTTAAGAAACAAAACAAATGAATGAAAGCTTAAAAAAAGAGAGAAGCAAACCAAGAAACAGACTCTTAACTGTGGAGAACTGATGGTTACCAGCGGGGAGGTGGGTAGGGGGATGGGTGAAATAGGTGATGGGATTAAGGAGTGCACTAGTTGTGATGAGTACCAGGTGTTGTACAGAAGTGTTGAATCACTATATTGTACCCTTGAAATTAATATTATACTGTATGTTAACTAACTGGAATTTAGACAAAAACTTAAAAAAACAAAAGATACTTTGTTGATGAAATATATATAAGTGTTTTATAGACTACTATGGATATAAAAACAGATATCATGCAGAAAATCATTGATTCCAGTATAATAGTAGAGACGAGTGTATAATAATTCACACACACACAAAATCTCAAATAACCCAGGTGTTCAGGAAAAAAAAAGTATGAAAATGAAGCAGTGTGGAGGAATGATTCAGTTTAAAAGATTTTAATGAAAATCCAGCCTATCTTTTAATTCCTTCTGGAGTAAGAAGTCTGTAGAACAGTACATACCACTAAGAGATTTTGACAAATAAAATCTGTTTGACAAATAAGAAGATGAGAAGGAAGCCAAGTGAACACATCACATAAGGAGACAACTTTCATTGACAAGATATGTGTTTGCAAGGAAGCAAAATATTCTAATAATATAAAGGATTAACACTATTCAGTGGGGTGTTAACAAATATATCAGGGGAAGGAGACACAAAAAAAGGAAACAAGCTTGCTGATAAATGAGGACAAGCATGAAATTAATTATGTCCCTTAAATGTCTACAATACTGAAATTGGGTTTTAAAAAATCTTTCTTTAACAAGAGAAATGAAAAGGAATTTGCGCAATTTGGAAATGGAAATGATCTTGCCAAAGTAACAATTGATAACAAGCATAAAGAATTTAAGTCTTCTGGACACACATAAATGAGCGGCCAAAAATGACAAGTTGGTCAGAGATGAAAAGCAATTAGACAGAAGGCTTATTGGGTTCCTAAGAAATCTCATTGTCAAAAGCTAGTGGATATCTTTAGAAAGAATCTGTTGAAAAGAATTTTGCACTGTTGAAGAAAAAGGTCAAGGAACCAAAGCAGAGGGTATGACCATCTGGAAGATACATTGTTAACTATTAGCAAAATAGTGGTTTTACCACCACAGGAGAAAAACTGTATAGATCAGGAGAAAATAGTTCCAAGAAAAATGAATAACAGCACATTATCAAGATAAAAAAATCCTATTCAGAATTATCTTTTCTATAGAATTATCTAGAAAATGTCTGGTATTTCAACATTAAAATTCTGTGCAGCCTTCCTGAACTTTTTGTTGGACAAAATGAATTTGATTTAGATAGAATGTGGTCAAGAGGAACCAAAGCTTTCTGAATGTCTATAGAAAAGATTATAAGATGAAAATATATCAGATATTTTTCATACAAGCTACTTGAATTTATCAGGGGAAAAAACACAGTACCAATGGACTCAATTTTTAACCAAGGTGTTTTAGAAAAATCAAATTAAAGATTTCTAGCATTCCAGATATCTGACATTTGAAAATATTCAATGTAATATTTTTGAGCCAGAAGTTATTATTTAAAAAAAAATTAATGTGTTGGTTTTGCTTCCATTCATAGTATACCAAGTCTTGAGTGTTTATCAGTTGGACTTAGTAAGTTTCACTTGGTAGGAGTACATTAAGGAAAAAAAAAAAACCTCAACAAATAAGAGTTTTAAATTTATGTTTATTCTTTTTAATGGTTGTGTAATATTCTGCAGTATCTTTAACTTCGTTATTTTAAGTGGGGACATTTAAGTTATCTGGAACATAATTACAATAGTGTTTATTTAGAGAATTGTTTATTAATACAAGTTGATCAAGAATGTCTTTGAAGCGGGGCGCCTGGGTGGCGCAGTCGGTTAAGCGGCCGACTTCAGCCAGGTCACGATCTCGCGGTCCATGGCTTCGAGCCCCGCGTCAGGCTCTGGGCTGATGGCTCAGAGCCTGGAGCCTGTTTCCGATTCTGTGTCTCCCTCTCTCTCTGCCCCTCCCCCGTTCATGCTCTGTCTCTCTCTGTCCCAGAAATAAATAAACGTTGAAAAAAAAAAAAAAAGAATGTCTTTGAAGGAATTACTGATACTTGAAAAAAAATCCCATGTTAAAACACTTTTACCTATAAAACAATTACATGCATGGATTTCTCTCTTTACCACCTGTCTCTCCCCAACACACACACACACACACACTCCCGATACCAAGGGTGACAGTGTGTTGAAATAAAACATGAGGGCGATGACAACGATTTCAATTTTTAAAAATCCAAAATAGAGTTTGTATTCACAAAATACCAAATCACTGCTTGTTTCCATTAATTCACACAAACAACTGCTCGAGTTACTGCCAATTAAAGCACCTAACTGAATTGATTGTTCATTTTAGTCAGAATGTTTGATCTGGTAATCTGGTATAAACACTGTCACAGGGTTTCCCCCTGGTTACTTTAGAGGCCACATTTCCCTCAAAGATGTGAGATACACACCTCCTTAACACAGCAGTCTAACATCTCAGTGGACACAATAACTCTGGTAGGCTCAACAGTGATTCCACTCTGTCACCTAAGTCTAAATAGCAAGAGGCTACGTTGAGAGAAAAGGTCTAGAGACTAAGTGCTCCAAATTCTCTCGAAAATCCAAACAATTCCGGAAAGAACAGGCACAGCAGAAAGGGAAATCTCATGAATGGGTTTTAGAAAGTGTATTAGTTTGTAGAAGGAAAAGGTGCCAAATGTGAAGCATAAGTCATTAGTTGAATCCCAAAATAAAATGACTGTGCTTTCTTGGGGACAAGCTGTTATAAATATTACTGTATAACTTCAGAAAGTCATTCGGTTATGCCTGACAGCATTTAAAGACCTTGAATCTTCAGTTAACTCAAAGTACATTTATTTATTTATTATGAAATAAAGCCTGTTGACATGTGTCACTGAAATTTTTTTTCTTTTTAAACGTGCCTACTTAATCCAAACATTCAGATATCACATGCTGCAAATCACAAACAGAACCAATATTAAAAGCTGGAGGATGACCTAAATCAGAACATTTAAAGGAATGATTGACATACTTGACAATCTCATGTGGCAGAGTAACCATAAATGTAAAATAAAAAATTTGTAGAGTCTAAAAAACAAAGCAGAAACAGACCTATAAATACAGAGAACAAACTGATAGTTGCCAGAAGGAAGGGGGTTGGGGGACGGGCAAAATGGGTGAAGGGGACTAGGAGATACAGGCTTCCTGTTATGGAATGAACATGTCATAGGAATAAAAGGCACAGCATAGGGAACCCAGTCAATGGTATTGTTATAGTGGATGGCGACCGATGGTAGGTACACTTGTGGTGAGAACAGACTAACAGAGATGTTGAATCACTATGTTGTATACCGGAAACTAATGTAACGTTGTGTGTCAACTATACTTTGACAAACAAACAAACAAAATAAGGAAGAAAAGTAAAATGAAAAAGTGAAAATAAATACAAAGTAAAAAGGTAAGTGACAAGCATGGGGAAAATTGTGATGGTATACAAAGGCTAATCTGAAAAAGATGTAGAAAAATGGGCTGAGAATATGATTGGTGAATCTAGAGAAAGAATAAAAATGTCCAACAGACATTAAAAAAGATTATTAACCTGACTAATAAAGATACACAAAGTAAAATACCAATTTTATATTATTTTTGGTCCACTGAGGATAAAGAAAAAATGAATAATGCCTTTAATTGAACAGAGTGTGGACAAACTAGGTAGGCCCTCACACACTGGAGTATAGGTGAAAGCAAAAATTGGTCCAACCAAAGGGATGATTCCTCTTTTACTTCAACCATAAAAGAAAAGCAATCGGACAATAAGTTTCTAAATGTTAAGTGTGCATAAACTTGGACCTATGAAATCTGTTTCTTGGGTGTTTCCTTAAATGATTTTATAACTCTTCAAAAATGTAAATACAAGCATATTCATTTCTGCAAGTAAGTTCTGGAGTAACCATATAATGAAATAGTCTGCAAATATTAAAAGTGTTGATGGAGGTCTACATGAACAAGGTTAAAATGCAGTGATATTTGCCCAGCTTCTCTGTCTACAGATCCCTGAAGTGATGCATTCTTTGGCTCCGGAGAAGGACAAATAGAAAACATATATTTGTGAATGAAATTTTAAACTTAAATCAAGAAACTTTACATTTGTAAGAGTGTACTTCATGAGAGAAAGTGTTAAAACAAATGATAGATTTGGAAGAATCTGTCAGGGCAGGGAAACAGGTTTATTCTTTACAGAGAGTAAGATAATGGACTTGGCTGCTGGGGGTGATCTCTGGGAAGGAATGTAGTTCTCTACATCCCTCTTGACCAAACCTGGAAGGAGGGATGAGTAGGGACAATAGAAGTCCAGTTGAGCTTGGCACCAGGCTGGGGCAGCACCAATGGAGAGGATACCTATGTTTTATTTCCCTAGATAAAGCCCAGGGATACTGCAGGATTTTTAAAGAAACTCTATGTTTCAGGGCACCTGGCTGGCTGAGTCGGAGGAGCATGTGACAACTGATCTCAGGGTTGTGAGCTTGAGCTCACATAGGGCTTACATAGAGATTACATGAATACAAATTTTAAAAAATAAAGAAACTCTATGTTTCATATGTGTATTAGTTTCCTATTACTGCTGTAACAAATTACCACAAATTTAGTGGCTTAAAACAGTACATATTTAGGGGCACCTGGGTGGCTCAGTTGAGTGTCGGACTCTTGATTTCGGCTCAAGTCATGATCTATCTCACGGTTTGTGAGTTCGAGCCCCATATGGGAGTCTGTGCTGACAGCACAGAGCCTGCTTGGGATTCTCTCTCTCTCTCTCTCTCTCTCTCTCTCTGTCTCTGTCTCTGTCTCTCTCTCACTCTCGTTGCCCCTCCCCCTCTCACACATACATGCTCTCTGTCACTCAAAATAAACTTTAGGAGAAAAAATACATATTTATTATAAGTCTAGTGGTAAAAACTTTAAAATTAATCTCAATGGAATAAAACCAAGGTGGTTGAGAGGCCTGCATTCCTTTTGAAGGCTATAGGGAGGAATCTGTTCTTGACTCTTCTAATGTCTAGAGTTCGTCTACATTCCTTGACTCATGACTCTTTCCTCCATCTCTAAAGCCAGCAGCATATCATCTACCAGTCTTCCTTTCTCTCTTCTTCCATCATTTCTCCTTTTCTGCTTCTGAACCTTCTGCTTTCCCCTTATAAAGGCTTTGTGATTTACTGGGCCCACCAAGAGAATCCACTATAATCTCTCCTTGTCAAGATATTTAATTGATTCCATCTGCAAAGTCTATTTTACCATATGAGGTAACATATTCACAAGTTCTGGGGAGAAGAATGTGAATATTTGGGGAGTTATTATTCAGCCTACCACAACACGGAACCCTAGTAGAATAGCAATGACTGTTAGATGTGTCAGC
The DNA here is from genome assembly GCF_014898765.1 of Herpailurus yagouaroundi. Taxonomy (NCBI): domain Eukaryota; kingdom Metazoa; phylum Chordata; class Mammalia; order Carnivora; family Felidae; genus Herpailurus; species Herpailurus yagouaroundi. The sequence continues at coordinate 47,394,041 of NW_024412405.1, read as the reverse complement.
CGGTGGCCCCAAAGGGAATGTCTTTTGGCATGGGGAGAGCAGTTGAGAGGGTACAGATAGTGTAATGGACTGAATATTTGTGTCCCTCCAAATGTGATGGTATTAGGAGGGGGGACTTTGAGAGGTGATTAAGTCATGAGGGTGAAGCCCTCACAAATGGGATTAGTGCCTTTCATAAAGGAGGCCACAGATTGCTCTCTTGCCCCTTCTGCCATGTGAGGACAGAGTGAGAAGACAGTTGTTTATGAACCAGGCAGTGGGATCTCACCAGAGACTTACACATCTGTTAGTGTCTGATCTTGGACTTCCCAGCCTCTAGAACCATGAGAAATAAATGTCTGCTGTCTAAGCTACCCAGTCTATGTTATTTTGGTTATATCTGACTGCACAGGCTGAGACAGATGGGATGGCGGGCAAACATGAAGAGACCTTGTGTTTGGAATAAGGTGGAGAGAGAATGTACAATCTGACAGCCAGATGTCAAAAAATGATTCTAACACTCTTTGCAGATGGGGCAACAATAAAACTGTTGACCAAAAGACAGATAAAGGGCAGCATCGAAGGGAAGAGGATCATCCAGGATCCAACTTTGTCTTCTCTGCTGCCTAGGTGATTCATAGCTCTTGCCCATTAAGTGACAGTTGCTCCAGGTGAAGGGAAAGAGAAAAGGAACAAAAATCCTGAAGTGATGTAACTATGTAAAACAATGAATAACCAAGAAAACATAGGAGTGACTAATTCCACTGTGAATCAGAAAGATTGACTTGTAGATCTTAGGAATAAATTAAGTAGTATTTCAGAAAGGTACAAGTCTTTTTTCACCACACTGAGTTATTACAATATTATTCGCTATATTCTCTATGCTTTACTTTTCATCCCCATGACTTATTTATTTTATAACTGGAAGTTTATACCTCTTAATCCCCTTTCCCTATTTCATCTACCCCCCAGAACCCCTCCAGTTTGACAACCACAAGTCCAGTGGCTCAGAATGATTCTGTTTCTGTTTTGTTTGTTTAAACATGGGAGGAGGGAAGGGGGGAAAAAAGTTGCAGAGAAGGAGGTGACCCATAAGAGACTCTTTAATGTGGAGAACAAACTGAGGGTTGATGGGGGGGGGCAGGAGAGGGGGGAAATGGGTGATGGGCATTGAGGAAGACACTTGTTGGGATGAGCACTGAGTATTGTATGTAAGTGATGAATCATGGGAATCTACCCCTAAAACCAAGACCACACTATATAATCTGTATGTTAGCTAACTTGACAATAAATTATATATTAAAAAAAGGTACAGTTTTGTACATATTAGTAAATACTTGGAAACTCATAACTAAAACATTTGTTTATTGATATGGAAATGTGTCTATATTTTATATGAAAAAACCCACACTATAGAACATGATATATATTATCCTACTTTAATTGTTACATTGTATTTACATGTGTTTATGCATGAAAAAATGTCTTAAAGATTATACTCCTGGGGCGCCTGGGTGGCGCAGTCGGTTGAGCGTCCGACTTCAGCCAGGTCACGATCTCGGGGTCCGGGAATTCGAGCCCCGCGTCAGGCTCTGGGCTGATGGCTCAGAGCCTGGAGCCTGTTTCCGATTCTGTGTCTCCCTCTCTCTCTGCCCCTCCCCCGTTCATGCTCTGTGTCTCTCTGTCCCAAAAATAAATAAACGTTGAAGATTATACTCCTAATTAACACAGTTCTCTTTGGGTGATTGGATGATGAGTGACTTTTTTGTACTTTTTTCTTTCTATCTGTCCAATTTTAGATCTGTGCAAACGTTTACATAATGAGTGTGTATTATTTGAATAATCACAAAAATAATAAAGCCATTTCCATGTTCAAACACTGTGGTAAAAGACACCATTATTTTTTTTTAACTTTTATTTATTTTTGATAGAGAGAGAGAGAGAATGAAAGGGGAGGAGCAGAGACAGAGGGAGACACAGAATCCGAAGCAGGCTCCAGACTCTGAGCTGTCAGCACAGAGCCCGACGTGGGGCTCAAACCCACGAACTGTGAGATCATGACCTGAGCCGAAGTCGGACTCTTAACCGACTGAGCCACCCAGGTGCCCCTAAAAGATACCAGTATTTATTTTAGATAGTGAGATGGTATAGAAAGAACACTGAACTTGTCATCAGCAAAATGAGATCAAGTGTCAGTTTTCCAGTTTACTAGTCACGTGATGTTGGGCGAGCCACCTACAATTTCTGGTCCTCATCTGAAAACTGAGGCCAATAGTGCTAAGGATACTATCTCACAGTGATATCCTGTGGCATGTGTTGGGATTGACATTTGATGTGTTATCCAATCTGCAAAACAACTCCTGATGTGCCTATTATTATCCCCATTATGCAAAATGAAATATGGAGAGTATATATTGCAGTTCTTTGAAAAACATAATGTAAACCTTAGCTGTTCCTGCAATGTAATCAAGAAGAAATGCCTGCAGTGCCCAGTGTAGATATAGATGCCACATACAAGCTCTTTAAATAATATATACATTAGATTCCATGAACATCAGGGTCCTCTAAGATCTTCAGCAATTTGAGGAGAAACCTAGGAGTTCTCTGCCTGAAGATAGTGTCTGTGAAGACAGACATGTCAGTGATGCTCCATCCTACCTGCTGCCAGGTCTCTTGATTAAAGCCTTGCCTCTGAGAAATAGATTGCTGATTTATATATATTATCCTGTGGTAATACATATGAAAGTTTCAGTTACATACCTTTGTGTTTACTAAATTCAAGGTGTTTGCCATGCCAGTTTTGTGTGTATATGTTTGTATATACATAAATATATATATGTTTTATATATGTATATGCAAACATATTATTTTAAGTGCTTAGTTATCATTAATTACCTAGTACTCTCATTTAGATATGTTATAATTTATGGATACAGATGAGGAAACTGGGGTCAGGAACATGAGCCATGTGTAATACCATATTTAAAAAAATGTCCAGGGGCGCCTGGGTGGCTCAGTCGGTTGGGCGTCCGACTTTGGCTCAGGTCATGATCTCACGGTACGTGAGTTCGAGCCTCGTGTCGGGCTCTGTGCTGACAGCTCAGAGCCTGGAGCCTGCTTCAGATTCTGTGTCTCCCTCTCTCTCTGACCCTCCCCCATTCATGCTCTGTCTCTCTCTGTCTCAAAAATAAATAAACAATAAAAAAAAAATTAAAAAAAAATGTCCAGAGTAATTCTATACAACCTAAGTGGAAAAACTAGTCCTAATCCACACTATTTCTTAGTTTTATTTATTTTTTTATTTTTAGACAGAGAGAGAGCAAGCAGGGGTAGGGGCTGAGAGAGAGCGAGAGGGAGAATCTTAAGCAGGCTCCATGCTGAGTGAAGAGCCCAACGTGGGTCTCATGACCGGAGCCAAAATCAAGAGTAGGCCACTTAACCGACTAAGCCACCCAGGTGCCCCTAATTCACACTTCTTTACCTAAAACCTTTGAGGCTAGAAGTGGTTTAGAGTTCAGGAACTTCTGATTTCCAGAAAAGTAATTACATGCTTATAGCTTATGTAATGTGCGCAGATATAGATACAACATCTTCAACAGGTATGTTCTCTGTAATCAAGCACATTGTTATTTGTGCACAGAAATCAATGGATATTCATACTAAGTAGGATAAATAGTCTTTAAACAGTCTTATATCAGTTTAAGTTTTGCTGCCAAATGAATTTGCACCAAACTTAGAGAAAACTTTTTGGTTCAATTAAACTCTGTAACGAGACAGGAGGTGCTTCCGTTTTCTTCGAGTTGTTTTCAGGTTTTCATTTGCTCTTCATTTGCTTGCTCTTGCTGATGTGCTGGGAAGGTTCTCACAGTTGTAGAAAGAGATAATGTGAAGGCGCAGTGTTGACTCTTATCAGGAAGCATCATCACTAATGGCGCTAAAGAAGTTGCCTTTGGGGAGGGAAGTTTTTCCTTCCCAGCATCAGTATGTACTCCCCAGATGAATAAAACGTATCCACGTGACTGGATGTAAAGAGCTGATAAATAGTTTCCTATGTAAAAGCTTTTAGAAGTCTTTAGTTTGCATGAAAACTTAACTCCTGACCTCTGCTCTCTGGGCTCTTGCTAATGGTAATGCTTATTACTATTTGAAGTTCCGCTGACCCACTTGGGAGTTATTTGTAATGTTGATATACTTATAGTCAGGACTGTAGATATTTTCATAATCTGGTGATTATATGAGGAAGGGGAGTAAAGGGTACATTTTTTCCTGGACTTTAGATAGACTATTCCTATTAGAAATAGGGAAAATAAATAGTGGTTTTAGTTGGAGAAGTTTCCAAAAAGTGACTCACAGATTTTCCTGTTCAAAAGGAAGCAGATACCTAAAAGCTGATGTCAACACTTAGAATAAAATAATTGGATAGGGTTGCCTGGGTGGCTCAGTCGGTTAAGCGTCCGACTTCGACTCAGGTCATGATCTCGCGGTTTGTGGGTTCAAGTCCCGCATCTGGCTCTGTACTGACAGCTTGGAGCCTGGAAGCTGCTTCAAATTCTGTGTCTCCCTCTCTCTGCCTTACCTGCCTTGTGCTCTCTCTCTCTCTCTAATATAAATACAGAAACATTAAAAATGGATATGATATCTATGAAGGATATAATAAGGAGAAAGGGTATAAAAACAGTCTTTAAAACACCTCCTCTCCAAATCTTCCAGCGATTCCCTCAAGCTACATCCAACTATGATTGAAGAGAATTCTGAGGATTGAGGCATTTATCAAACTATAAGGAAGGAGACTTATAACTGCAGGTTAATGAAGAAAAGTCAGTCTGGCCAGTTCGTGATAGACTCGGGCACTCCTTTGTCTTCTTGGTTTATTCGTGGTTTTACATAGTCACATTATTTCAGGATTTTTTCTCTTTTTTCTCCTTCCCTTCACTTGTAGTCATTTTTCAGTTAATGGGCATGGGCTATAAATAATCTGGGCAGGAGAGAAGACAAGGTTGGGTCTTTAATGATGCTCCTCTGTCCTATGCTGTCTTTTATCTTTCCTTTGCCCAATGGCTTCTATTCTTTCAACATATGCTAAGGGGGCCAGAGCAAACATTTGGTGGACTCTCAACAATCTCAAAGGGAAAGAATTATCCTCTTTAAGAATGGGGAAATTGAGCCCAGAAAGGTTAGGTACCTTGTACAAGGATCATGTAGACATAAATAATAGAGCTTGCAGTCTTGCCTAATTCAAAACATGGAATCAGAACAACTTAGGAAAAAAAGGATTTTTCTGAATATATTGTCCAGCAAGCTTCTAGCAATAACTATACGCAATTAAATCGCACATATAGATATGCATTCTGTGGAGATATTTCTTAAAGGAATATAATTTATAGGAATAGTAACATTAATGATCAAGAGAAATGAACCAAAGAGTAAGGAAAACATATGAATGATTAAAACAAACTCCCCCCCACCAACTTCCATATAGTCAGCATGGGCATTGCTTGTGTATAAATGGAATGAAAAGATGTTGTATAACTGTGCACATACCCATATAAGGTGACAAGAGTAGGAGATAAAAAATTTCCTAACACAGATGGCTATTTTGTATTTGGTGACAATTCAAAGAGACAAACAAAAAACAAACAAACAAAACACACAAAAACTGTCTACACTAGCTAGTTCAAATCTGCTTTCTTAAAGCAGACTCTAAGGGAGATTTGGTTCCTAATCTGTTCTATCAAAAATGTATCTTTTTGCCTCTGGGTGTTTTATTTACTTTTCCTGCATTTAAAGTCACATACCCACATTCCTTCCTCCCCATCTCTCTCTCTCTCTCTCTCTCTTCCTCTCCCCCCCCAGTCCAGTCTCCCTCCCCCCCCCTCACACACACACACACACCTCACATGAAATATATTTGGAATAAGACATTTCCAGATCTAATCATAAATAATACATTTCTAATGGAAGATGTCCAAAGCACTGTGATAGGCCTGTGGGGAATGCTATTATAGCTTAAAATCCTCTAATGAGACTTTATGACAACTGGTCTTATTAATCAAATGTTTGACAATACAGAGGACTCATCAAGTCCTCTTCTTTAGCATGGTAAACAAAACTAATTTTTAATGTACATATTGACTCTCATTTTGATGTCTTGCTGGGGTAAAAAAGTCAGAATTTGATGTTGAACTGAGTGTGTAAGTATGTACTCAATAAGTCGAACCCACACACAAAACTATCAGCAAGAACTCAGAGGAAGAATAAAACCATATAGATCTGATATGTCTGATATATAGGTGTAGTAAAAACAAATAAATATTCAAGAAATAAAGTTTTAAAAATTGGTCTGGGCATCAAGGAATATAAAAATGTTAATTAGATTTGTGACCTCCTGTTTCCCCTGTTAAATATGAAATAATTTTGTATGTCAACAGGATAAAATTGAAAGAAAATTATTGAAAACAGGAGTTTTTAAAACCTGACTTATCCCCCTTATGCCTAAAATACATTACTATTTCCAGATAATGAAAAATTACTGGAATTAAATACAATGGTCTGAAAGTTACGATTATAAAAAGCTCATTAAAATTGATAAGAAAAACACTGAGACCCCAATATGAAAATGAGCAAAGGACATGAACAAACAATACATGCCAGCAGAGATAATTAGCAAGCAAACATATGGGAAAATATTTAACCTTGCTAGTTATAAAAAAAAAAAAAGAAACTAAAATAACACTGTGTTCATACCATATCATTTAAATGTGTAGAAGAATTATATTCTGGTGAATTCTACCAAATGTTTAAAAAAGAATTAACATCAATCCTTCACAAACTCTTCCAAAACACAGAAGAGGAAGAAATACTTCCCAGTTCCTTCTATGAGCTTCTATTATCCTTACACTGAAGCCAGATGAAAACATCGCAAGAATGTTCATATTCATGAGATATTCATAACCAATATCTCTTATGAATATAAATGTGAAAATCCTCAACAAGATCCTAGCAAACCAAATCCTGTAACATATAAAAAGACTATATGCCATGATCAAGTAGGTTTTATCCCAGGAATGCATGGGTAGTTTAACATATAAAAATCAATCTATGTAGCATAACACATTAATAGAATGAAAGGGGAAAAAATTACATGATAATCTCAGTAGACACAGAAAAAACATTTGACAAAACCCAATACACTTTCATGAGAAAAACACTCAAAACCTAAAAATAGAAGGGAACTCCCTTTCTATTTTTATATCTTTTATATCTTAATATTTTTAGATCTTTGTATTTTTAACTTTATTAAGGAACTCCCATATACTTAATAAAGACCATTTATAAAAACCCATAGCTAACATAATACTCAGTGGTGAACGACTAGATGCTTTCCCCCAAGATCAGGAACAAGACAAGAATGTTTGCTCTCACCACTTCAATTTGATATTATAATAGAGATTTGGTAAAATAGGCAGGAAAAACAAAGTGGAAAGGAAGAAGTAAAATTATATGTATTGCATATGATATAATCTTATATGTAGGAAATCTAAAGGAATTCACAAAAGCGATCAGAACTTATAAATAAGTTTAGCAAGGTTGTAGGATATATGATCAATAGCCAAAAATCAATTGTATTTCTACAGACTATCATGAACAATCTGTAAATGAAATTCACAAAGCCATCATATTTGTGATAGCATCAAGAAGAATAAAGTGCTAAGAAATAAATCTAACAAAATGTATGCAAGACTTGTACACTGAAATCCAGAAAATATTGTTAAAAAAAAAGATGACCTAAACAAATGGAAAGATACTTTGTATTCATGGGTTAGAAGAGTTAATATTGTTAACATGGCAACACACCCCAAATTAATTTGCAGATCCAACATAATACCTATCAAAACCTCAGCTAACTTTTTTGGGTAGAAATTGACAACTTAATATAAAAGTCATACGGAAATCTATGAAACCTAGAATAGCCAAAAAAATCTTGATAAAGTTGGAAGACACACTCTTCTAGATTTCAAAATTAACTGCAAAGATACAGTAATCAAGACAGTGTAGGGGTTCCTGGGTGGCTCAGTCAATTAAGCATCCGACTCTTGATTTCAGTTCAGGACATGATCTCACGGTTCATGGGTTGGAGCCCTGCATCAGGCTCTGCACTGACAGTGTGGATCCTGCTTACAATCCTCTCTCTCCCTCTCTCTCTGCCCCTCCCCTGCTTGTGCTCTCTCTCTCTCTCTCTCAAAGTAAATAAACTTAAAACTTTTTGTTTTAAAAGTGTGTAACTGGCATAGGATAGAAATATAGATCAATGGAATTGAATTAACAATCCAGAAATAAACCCTTGTACTTAAGGTCAACTGATTTTCATTAAGAATGCCAAGAAATTCAACAGGGGAAAGAACAGTCTTTCAACAAACAGTGTTGGAACAACTGGATATCCACATAAAAAGAAGAGAGTTGGATCATACTTCACACAAAAATTAACTCAAAGTGGTTCATCTACTTAAATGTAAGAGCTAAGACTGTAAAACTCTTAGAAGAAAACATAGGCATAAATCTATAATCTGGGATTAGGGAATGGTTTCTTAGATACTACAGCAACAGCATAAGTGACATAAAGATAAAATAAGTAAATTGGACTCCATCAAAATTAAAAACATGTGTGCCTCAAAGGATACCATTAAGAAAGTGAAAAGACAACCCAAGAAGTGAAAGAAAACACTAACGAATCATATATGAAGTGTATTCAAAATATATAAAGAACTCTCACAATTCAACAAAAAAAGAAAAATGACCCAATCAAAAATGGCCAACACATGAAAAAAATTTTCAACATCTTCATTCATTTGACAAATTGAAATTAAACCACAATAAGATACCACTTCACATGCACTAGGATGGCTATAATAAAAAAGACTGATAATGAGTGTTTGCCAGGATGTGGAGAAATTAGAATTCTCAGACATTGCCTGTGGGAATGTGAAATGGTACATTTTCCAAAACAGTTTACCAATTTCTCATAAAGTTAAACATAGAGTTACCATCATCCAGCAATCCCACTCCTGGTTATGTATGCAAGAGGATGTGAAATATATCCACATAAAAGCCTTTACACAAATGCTCATAGCAGCATTATTGTTAATAGCCCCAAAGTGGAAACAACCCAATTGTCCATCAACTGAAGAATCAATAAAAACATGTATCTTGTCCATACAATGGAATATTATTCGGCCATAAAAAGGAAGGAAACATCAATTCATGCTACGACATGGATGAACCTAAAAAACAAGACTTAGTGAAAGAAGACAGACATGAAAGATCACGTGATGTATGATTCCAGTTACAGGAAATGTCCACAATAGGAAAATCCATAGACACAGAAAGTAGATTAGTGGCTGTCAAGATCTGAGAGGAGGGGAAAATTGGGAGTGACTGCTAATGGATATGGGTGGTATATGAATATCTCAATAAAGCTTTCATTGAAAAAAATTAATGTTGGCAAGACTGGTGAAATTGGTCTTATACAATATATAATATATGTTATACATTGCTAACACTTTAGAAATTAGTACAATCATTTTCTAAAACAAATTTGCCTATATGTTCCAAGAGCCATACCAGTCTTCCCATCCAGTAATCCTCTCCTTGGGAAATCAGGGCACGCTCAGTATCAAAACAGTGAAAAAGTTACATGCTCAAATATATTCTTTCCAAAAGATCTGAAAACACATCAAACGTCTTATAAAATGAGAATAAGTAGAGGCACCTGGGTGACTCAGTCAGTTGAGTGTCTGACTCTTGATTTCAGCTCAGGTCATGATCCCAGGGTCATCAGATCGAATTCCATGTAGGGCTCCGTGCTGAGTGTGGAGCCTGCTTAAAATTTTCTTTCCCTCTGCCCTCTCCCCTGCTCGCTCTCTAAATACATAAATAAATAACAAAAACAAAAAAACAAAAAACAAAAACCTTACCGAAAATGAGAATAGGTAGCTAAATAATAGTATATCAATTTAATGAAATATTTTTTCAAAAGGAAAATTGATACAGATATGATTACACTTTAAATTATTGATACCTATAGGAACAGATGGACAAAGAAAATGGACACAGGAGAAGTGATATGTTAGTGTGCTTTAATCACTGGGATCTCACTCCTGCATTTCTCATATTAGCTTGTGAGGAGTATGAATTTACTACAATGTTCTTTGCTACTATGATGCTGTTATATTGAAAATAATTTTGAAATATTTGAAGGAGGATTTAAGAGTGTTCTTTTGGCTATGTGTGGCACATCCAAAAAGATGGTGAGTACTGTGGATTTCTAGAAGATGTTTCTGACCGGTGGAACACAGCAACACCGGAAGAACAAACTGGGTGAAGTGAGGAGGTGAGGAACCTACCCTGTCTGCACAGCAGCCTGGCTTGGACTGTCCCCGGAGGAGCATCCATGCGGGGGGTAAGCCATGAACCTCTCCACGGACAAAAGCTAAGACTACACACTATGTATCCTGAGAAGGAAATTTGTAATTACAGGAATGATGAGCTTAAAGAATGTTCCTTATATGAATCTGAGACTGAAACATGTCATGAGATATTTTTTAAAAAACTTAAAAAAAAAGAAAAAAGAGATGGGGGCTTCTGGGTGGTTCAGTGGGTCAAGCTTCTGACTCTTGACTTCTGTTCAGGTCATCATGTAGCAGTGGTGAGATCTAGCCCCCCATCGGGGCTGTCAGTGCAGAGCCTGCTTAGGATTCTCTCTGTCTATCTCTCTCTGTCTCTCTCTGTCTCTCTCCCACTCTCTCCACTCCTTGCCCACACTCCCCCCACATCAAAATAAATAAATAAAACTTAGACAAAAGAGATATAATATACTTCTACAATTTTAAAGATTAAAGCATTCTATATATACATTTATACACAGTAAGTGTATACTTACATATAGTATATACAAATAAGTCTAGTATATATTATATACAAATAAGCATGTGTTTACATACTTATATAAACATATACATTCATATATAGTAAAATATACAAATCCTAAGTCTATAACTGGGTGGATATTTACATAAGTATAAATTAATTTTGTCACCGTCCAGATCAAGACAGAACTCTCCTGGAGGCAGCACAGTGCTCATGTGCAGCTGAGAGCCCTGTGGACAGCAGTTGCTATCTGACCTGTATCATCAGCGATTAGGTTTGTTGCTTTTGAACTTGATAAAAACGGAATTATTCAGCATGCATTCTTTTGTGTCCCCCTTTTCTTGCTCACCATTATATCTGGGAGATTCATCCATGATGTGCATGTAGTTAGAATTCATTCTTTTTTTCATTGCTTTGTAGAACTGTCACTGGATTTACAATTTCTGTAATCCGTCTCCCGCAGAACATACAAAGGTTAGTGAATTTCCTTTTATTTAAATTTCACTCTGATGTTAAACAAATGCTTGATTAAGTAAACTATCTGAAGAGGAGAAAATTTGAAATAATAATAATAATAAAAAAATCCCCTTGAATGCAATTGGTCCCCATAGGCAGTCAGACTATCAGCTAGAGACCTGTTACTTCTGAATAAATTCAATGGACAGATGTTTGAAAAAAATCAGTAGCATTGTATGGTGATCCTGTGTAGGGCAGGCAGAGCTGGATAGCAGAGGGATTGACCAGCTGGCCAAAATGGTTCCACAAGGGAAATTTGCAAGCCTGGAAGGGTTTTCAGGATGCACACAGTGATCACACCATGTTTTGAATTCCTGGGTGTGAGGCACATGCAGTACGATTCTAGTGGCCTTGTTCTGTCCTATCATAAAGCCATCTCCCTGTTTCGGGCAGAAGATCAGGTTAGGTTCCAGTGAGAGTGACCTCAGGGTTCTGTAAACCTCAGGCTTCCAGGTAACAGCAGACAGGCACTGGTCAGGAAGGGAGGAGAAAGTCCTAAGAGCGGCAAACGTTCTGTGTGTTCACGGCATGTTTTTGGAGGACACCAGAAGCTAGATTATGTTAATTAATAATAGTAATGGTAAAAATAATATCAGTAGTGTAAGTCTGTTGTTGTTTAACAGGGAGATTGGGGCAGGTGTTTTCTGCATCTACAGCTGGTGACCTTCTCAGTGGTTTTTCTCCCTCTCTGCACTGCCTTCACCCCCCTCAGAGTTTGGTGTCCTGAATCCTTATTTCCTAGAAAGGTAAGGTAATTACTGACTTGTGAATCTAGGGAAACTGGCAGGTAAGCTGGCTGGCTGCTTGCCAATCTAGCTTTCTATTGACAGGGGAAAAAACTCTTTGTTTTTCATAACTAAACATATTAAAATGTATAGAACATATTTGGAACAGTTAAATAGTTTCACTTTCTCCATAATTAAGGTAAAACAAAATTATGTTCTAGCATAAGTTAGCACTGTTCCTAAGATCTGTGCGACCTTGGGGAAATTACTTCTTGGAATCTGAGTTTCCTCAACTGTAAAACTATGAGCTTAAATTAAGAGATATCTAAAGTGCATTTTTAAATGCTAATATCATTTATTTCTAGTTCAAGTCATGAGAGAATCTTTAAAAAAAAAAAGTTTGCCTTCGATGTTAGCTTTAGTTAGTCAATACTACATTAGTATTGACCCCAAGAACCAAGCATTTGATTTAGAATGCCTTAGAATTATATTCTGCTTGAGTTTGGGTGCTACAGTTGGAGATCACAATGTATCGTATGGAAGCAGCAGGTGAGCACCAGGAGGCAAAATAACAATTGCCTCTTGAAAAAGAATGATGAGACCCCGATCAAAGAGTGGTCTTTTGGGTTTAGATAGAAAAAGGACCAAATGTCAGATAACATTAGATTAATTTGAGATCCTGCAAACATTTAGGTCAGGCTAACAAATTTATCTTCATTTGAGCTCTAAGCAACCTGTGTGCCAGGTGTTTATTACTCTCGGGCAAGTGCTTTCTGTTTATCTGGGAAGAGTTGATTGAGACATGAGTCTCCATTATATAGGTGTGGCATTAAGTGATAGGACGTTGGCATGCCAAACCCATGTTGTAAGGAACCATTTTTTTATGAAGAAGAAATGTTCATGATTAAGAATTTCTTAGGCAAGGGGCGCCTGGGTGGCACAGTAGGTTAAGTGTCTGACTTCGGCTCAGGTCATGATCTTGTGATTCATGAGTTCAAGCCCCACGTAGGGCTCTGTGCTGACAGCTCGGAGCCTGGAGCCTGCTTTGGATTCTGTGTCTCCCTTTCTCTGCCCCTCCCCTGCTCTCTCTCTCTCTGTCTGTGTCTCTCTCAAAAATAAATAAACATTAAAAAAATTAAATATAAAAAAATAATTTCTTAGATAAAATGTGGGTTAGATTCATGCTTACATTATGTGCAATTGTAAGGCCATCACCAGAGAAAAATGTGGTCATCCTCCATAGAATTATGCGTATTCAGGCAAAAGTATTCCTGATGAACATCCCTCATTTTTGGTGCCCACTATACAATAACCCCAGCTGTCAAGTGCTGATGCAAGGCATGGAAATTCCATTTTTCTTTTCCTTTACAGAAAACACAAAGATCCTCCCATGCAATCTTCCAGGCTATTGTCATATGGTATGATTTATGTATTTCTTGTATGTCTCTTTCTTTTTAAATTTGGAAGTATATTCTTTTGTTTTATTGGGCTATTTATTCTCTTGACATCCTTGGGTGTGAGTTAATGGAACCATGATAAAAGGATAGAGAAGTAGAACAAACAAGTCTGATGGTATAGATTCAGGACTACCTGACAGATTAGGGATGGCAAGGATAGGAATAAGAGATAAAATCACCTGATTCATGTGCACTGAGATGGTCCAAATAAACCAGTGCTTGAAGGTTTTGCTCTGCTGTGACTCTGAAAAATAAATGCAGGAAAAACTGGGTTATGATTATAGGGTTTAAGAAAAGACATTTGTTTCCCTTTATTAGGTTAATTTTGATACCTAAAACATAAATGCTTAGCCTAAGAGCTTAGCACAGTGCTTTACACTAAATGAGTATTTGGTAAGTATTTGTTAAATAAAGTCAAGAAGAGAAGTTGATGGATGTGAACATGAGGGGGTAGAGGGGCTGACATCTATTATTTTGTCTGCCCAGAAGAGCCCCTACCCCCTTTCTGACCATGTCCCATCCATGTGGCTGAGATTGGAAGTTGCTACCGTCCTACAGATATTACTGGTCATGATCCAAACTAAAATAATCCCAGTGCTTTCCCTCCACTGTAATTGGTCCCGAAAAGTACACTGAACACAAGCTGAACCAGCTGGGGGAGTGGGATTCCCCGGGATTTTTCCCCAAAGTAGAACTATGGAAAATCATGATAAAGCTGGAATAACATAAATGTTGAGAACTGTTGGTGGTTACTCTCACATACCCAGGAGGAAATAAGATTTACATGGTAAAACCAACCCACAGTTAAAAACAGGAAAGGGAAAAGAATTCTGACCATATCTGCCTCTGGTTGCAGGTATCCCGAAAGGCCCAGTTTTTCCACTGTGAGATTTGGTCACTTGAGCCAACACTGCCCCCTTTACTAAAGCTCAAAGATTCCAACCTAGTACAAGGGACGATTGAAACTGAAGTCGAACTGGGCTGACTCTAAACAGTGTAAGATCAAGGATCATGTCTTTCATCTTTACAACAGCATTACACAAAATAGTGTTTGGTACACAGTTGGCAGGCATTCAAAATATATTTATTCAATGTCCAGGAAACATGCGAGGTGCTGAGAATAAAACAGTGAGCAAAACAAATGCATTCCTTGCCCTTAAGAAGCTTTCAGTCAAGTGGAAAGTACAGACAAGATAACTGGCAATGAAAATAAAAAGTGATGCTTCTTGATAGAGGAATACTTCAATTAAGTTTATTGGATGACAAGTAAATAGACTAGCTAATCTAAGTTTGAAAAAGGGAATTGTTAGGTAATGGGCTATTTCACAGAGCACTAGGGATGGACTACAGCCCGACCCTTAGAGAGAACAGAAATCAGGAATTGGAGAGCCATTGTCTACCCAAGAATTATTCTCTTTCTCACTCTCCTCTCTAATGCTCTTTATTTTTCTCCCAAAGATTGACTCCTTCACTCATCAATCAGTGCTATTAGAAAATTGGTCACAGCTTCCAAGTACAAATCTATCATTATATTGACCGGAACTCCCCTGAGGAGGGAAATCTTCCTTGGAAGTAATATTTTGATAAGCTGATTGGCTTAGTGAGTCAGCTCAAATTGCAAAAGATGATTACTCTAAACTACTATGCAGACACAAGGAGAAGAGTGAGTGGGACCCAGGAAAGACAGTTAAAAAGGAGAGGGAAAGAAGAGTCTGAATGACCTCTCTCCCTTTTACCTTACTGCAGAGACTACAAAAATTATAAGATACTCAGAATGACCAGATATTTTAAAGGAAACTAGCGAGAGAGCTGAATTCTGTCTGTGTTGCAGCAAAACACAACAGTATGTGACTAGGCCAGGAGCAAGAACTTGGCTGTCCTTGAGGGGATCATGTTGTACAAAATGACTGTCAAGTCCACACTTATGGGGGTGTAAGGGACAGTTAAAGGGATTCTTGTGACCTGGTCAAATGTTCTAAAAAGTACTCAATATGGGGAAGAAAAGAGTCAAGCGAACATATAGGGGAGATGACTAATCCAAGCTGGATATTCTTTGAATGAAAGAATAAATAAAATAGACTTTCTTTGCCATAAACTGTGACCTACACAGAAATAAGCCAAAGCCAGGAGGCTGCTGAAGTTACAAGTAAGAAAAAGCCACGATGTAGGAAGGAGAGAAGAGTCAGTGGTTCCCAGAGAAGTGAAAGTCGACACAGAGGCACTGGAGGGCTGCTGGAGACGAGGGCAAATAATGAGATACTACCATGTTAGCAGCTCAGTGCTGTTCCAGTTCTCCTTGAGGTTTGACTTTGTGCACAAAGGTCTATGATCTGCAAGACCTGTTTGTTTAGCTGCTAGACTTTTTTCTGTTTTTCCTTACTTTCTTAACTTCCATATTTTTTCAGTACCCTTATAAATATCATAACTGAGATGCCCTGGGCATGTTTATGATCCTGAGACTCTGAAAGAGCTTTATTATAAAACAAGGAAGGAAGGAAAGGAAAGGAAAGGAAAGGAAAGGAAAGGAAAGGAAAGGAAAGAAGAGAAGTGAGCAGGATCCAGGCTAGCATGTGCATTTGTGCCATTAAGAGTTAACTTGTTCTCTCCAATTGCTGTTCCCTTCATAATTTCTGTTTTCCTTCTAATTCCCACATCTTTATTCTGTATAATACTTGCCCTGTGAGCCTCCAAATAAAAAACCTATCCTACCGATATCTCTCCTTTCCCTTTCTATTTAGTTACAGCATAATGATATACAGATGCTCACTGGGTTACTCAACACTTGACTTACGCAAACTTGACCTTATACAAATGATTACATAAGGCACATAATAAAATTTCAGAGATGCAGGAAATTTCACGTTATGTATGGAAACAGAAAGAAGTCGAATGCATAGATGAATGCTCAGACGCAAGGCCCCAAATAGGCCCTTCTGGGACAAGAGCAATTGCTCTTCACCTTCTGCTGTCTTTCAATCCCTGCATGGGTATCTGTGGCAGTTACACTTGCCCACTGATATGGTCTAAAGTGTTGGGATTCAGGGGCGCCTGGGTGGCTCAGTTGGTTTAGCGTCTGACTTTAGCTCGGGTCATGAACTTGCAGTCTGTGAGTTCAAGCCCCACATTGGGCTCTGTGCTGACAGCTCAGAGCCTGGAGCCTGCTTGGGATTCTGTGTCTCCCTCTCTCTCTGTTCCTCCCCCGCTCCCCATCCCCCGTGTCTGCCTCAAAAATAACAAATATAAAAAAAAAATTAAAGTGTTGGGGTTCAGAGCCAACAGCCAAGAAAGAATTCTTGAAATGTTTCCAGTACAAAAAGGTGGTTTTACTAAAGCACGGGGACAGGACCAGTGGGCAGAAAGAGCTGCACTGGGGTTGTGACCAGTGACTGATTATATACCTTCAAGTTGGGAGGGGGTTAGGGATAGCGTAAGTCTCTAAGGTATTTTGAAAGCAAGGTTTCCAGGATCCTGAGGGGGCTAGCCATTGTTAGGAAAAGGTCATTTATTGCTGTTTAGTAAAAACTCAGTCATGAGATCCTTCAGGTGTGTATCCATGGGGCCACATGCTTGGAGTACGGTTGCCAACATATGTCTTGGGGAGTACTGATAAAGGAAGTGTCCAAAGCAATTTTTACATGTTAAAGTAGACTTACAGGATCTTGGAGGTTGGGTTAGTGTTAAGCTAAGATTGCTCTTTGCCCTTAGCAGACTGTCATCAAAGAGGGAGCTGAGCTCTCAGAGGAAGGTCACTCTGCTGTCTCCAGGACTTGTCATTGGGCAATATCAAGGAAAGTATGTAAGTATATAAGTAGCAAAGGAATTTAATTTTTCATTTGTCTTTCTTTCCCACATCACCCACCATTTCCTTTGACTCTACTATATACAGTGGGCAGTTCAGTGCTCAGACCTTAGCATCCCACTCCCTAGATCTGTAGCCTTTTTCTATTGTTTACCAGCTAAGTGACCTTGAGTAAGTTTTGAAATCTCTCTAACCTTCAATTTCCTACTCAACAAAGTAGGGGTAATAAGGTTTCCTTCTTCAGTGTTGTTATAAGAAATAAATCAGGGGGGGAGGAGAGGGAAGATGGCAGCGTAGGAGGACGCTGGGCTCACCGTGCGTCCTGCTGATCACTTAGATTCCACCTACACCAGCCTAAATAACACAGAAAACCGCCAGAGGATTAGCAGAACGGAGTTGCCGGAGCCAAGCGCAGACGAGAGGCCCACGGAAGAGGGTAGGAAGGGCGGCGAGGCGGTGCGCGCTCCACGGACTGGCGGGAGGGAGCCGGGGCGGAGGGGCGGCTCGCCCGCCAAGCAGAGCCCCCAAGTCTGGCTTGCAAAAAGCGGAGGGGCCTGACGGACTGTGTTCCGACAGCAAGCGCGACTTAGCGGCTGGGAGGTCATAAGTTAACAGCTCTGCTCAGAAAGCGGGAAGGCTGGAGGACAAAGGGAAGGAGAGCTGCTGAGCCCCCTGACCACAGAGCTCAGTTTCGTGGGGAACAAAGGCGCTCGCCAGCGCCATCTCCCCCGCCCATCCCCCAGCCAAAATCCCAAAGAGAACCAGTTCCTGCCAGGGAACTTGCTCGCTCCACGCAAACACCCAACTCTGCGCTTCTGCGGAGCCAAACCTCCGGCAGCGGATCTGACTCCCTCCTGCTGCCACAGGGCCCCTCCTGAAGTGGATCACCTAAGGAGAAGCAAGCTAAGCCTGCCCCTCCTGCCCCTGTGCACCTTGCCTACCCACCCCAGCTAAGACGCCAGATCCCCAGCATCACAAGCCTGGCAGTGTGCAAGTAGCCCAGACAGGCCACCCCACCCCACAGTGAATCCCGCCCCTAGGAGAGGGGAAGAGAAGGCACACACCAGTCTGACTGTGGCCCCAGTGGTGGGCTGGGGGCAGACATCAGGTCTGACTGCGGCTCCACCCACCAACTCCAGTTATACACCACAGCACAGGGGAAGTGCCCTGCAGGTCCTCACCACGCCAGGGACTATCCAAAATGACCAAGCGGAAGAATTCCCCTCAGAAGAATCTCCAGGAAATAACAACAGCTAATGAGCTGATCAAAAAGGATTTAAATAATATAACAGAAAGTGAATTTAGAATAATAGTCATAAAATTAATCGCTGGGCTTGAAAACAGTATAGCTGACAGCAGAGAATCTCTTGCTACAGAGATCAAGGGACTAAGGAACAGTCACGAGGAGCTGAAAAATGCTTTAAACGAAATGCATAACAAAATGGAAACCACCACAGCTCGGATTGAAGAGGCAGAGGAGAGAATAGGTGAACTAGAAGATAAAGTTATGGAAAAAGAGGAAGCTGAGAAAAAGAGAGATAAAAAAATCCAGGAGTATGAGGGGAAAATTAGAGAACTAAGTGATACACTAAAAAGAAATAATATACGCATCATTGGTATCCCAGAGGAGGAAGAGAGAGGGAAAGGTGCTGAAGGGGTACTTGAAGAAATCATAGCTGAGAACTTCCCTGAAGTGGGGAAGGAAAAAGGCATTGAAATCCAAGAGGCACAGAGAACTCCCTTCAGACGTAACTTGAATCGATCTTCTGCACGACATATCAGAGTGAAACTGGCAAAATACAAGGATAAAGAGAAAATTCTGAAAGCAGCAAGGGGTAAACGTGCCCTCACATATAAAGGGAGACCTATAAGACTCGTGACTGATCTCTCTTTTGAAACTTGGCAGGCCAGAAAGAATTGGCACGAGATTTTCAGTGTGCTAGACAGAAAAAAGATGCAGCCGAGAATCCTTTATCCAGCAAGTCTGTCATTTAGAATAGGAGAGATAAAGGTCTTCCCAAACAAACAAAAACTGAAGGAATTTGTCACCACTAAACCAGCCCTACAAGAGATCCTAAGGGGGACCCTGTGAGACAAAGTACCAGAGACATCACTACAAGCATAAAACATACAGACATCACAATGACCCTAAACCCATATCTTTCTATAATAACACTGAATGTAAATGGATTAAATGCGCCAACCAAAAGACATAGGGTATCAGAATGGATAAAAAAACAAGACCCATCTATTTGCTGTCTACAAGAGACTCATTTTAGACCTGAGGACACCTTTAGATTGAGAGTGAGGGGATGGAGAACTATTTATCATGCTACTGGAAGCCAAAAGAAAGCAGGAGTACCCATACTTATATCAGACAAACTAGACTTTATTTTTTTTTTTAATTTTTTTTTTTCAACATTTATTTATTTTTGGGAGAGAGAGACAGAGCATGAACGGGGGAGGGGCAGAGAGAGAGGGAGACACAGAATCGGAAGCAGGCTCTGGGCTGCGGGCCATCAGCCCAGAGCCCGACGCGGGGCTCGAACTCACGGACCGCGAGATCGTGACCTGGCTGAAGTCGGACGCTCAACCGACTGCGCCACCCAGGCGCCCCCAAACTAGACTTTAAATTAAAGGCTGTAACAAGAGATGAAGAAGGACATTATATAATAGTGACAGGGTCTATCCATCAGGAAGAGCTAACAATTATAAATGTCTATGCGCCGAATACCGGAGCACCCAAATATATAAAACAATTACTCATAAACATAAGCAACCTTATTGACAAGAATGTGGTAATTGCAGGGGACTTTAACACCCCACTTACAGCAATGGATAGATCATCTAGACACACGGTCAATAAAGAAACAAGGGCCCTGAATGAGACATTGGATCAGATGGACTTGACAGATATATTTAGAACTCTGCATCCCAAAGCAACAGAATATACTTTCTTCTCAAGTGCACATGGAACATTCTCCAAGATAGATCATATACTGGGTCACAAAACAGCCCTTCATAAGTTTACAAGAATTGAAATCATACCATGCATACTTTCAGACCACAATGCTATGAAGCTTGAAATCAACCACAGAAAAAAGTCTGGAAAACCTCCAAAAGCATGGAGGTTAAAGAACACCCTACTAACGAATGAGTGGGTCAACCAGGCAATTCGAGAAGAAATTAAAAAATATATGGAAACAAACGAAAATGAAAATACAACAATCCAAACGCTTTGGGACGCAGCGAAGGCAGTCCTGAGAGGAAAATACATTGCAATCCAGGCCTATCTCAAGAAACAAGAAAAATCCCAAATACAAAATCTAACAGCACACCTAAAGGAAATAGAAGCAGAACAGCAAAGGCAGCCTAAACCCAGCAGAAGAAGAGAAATAATAAAGATCAGAGCAGAAATAAACAATATAGAATCTAAAAAAACTGTAGAGCAGATCAACGAAACCAAGAGTTGGTTTTTTGAAAAAATAAACAAAATTGACAAACCTCTAGCCAGGCTTCTCAAAAAGAAAAGGGAGATGACCCAAATAGATAAAATCATGAATGAAAATGGAATGATTACAACCAATCCCTCAGAGATACAAACAATTATCAGGGAATACTATGAAAAATTATATGCCAACAAATTGGACAACCTGGAAGAAATGGACAAATTCCTGAACACCCACACTCTTCCAAAACTCAATCAGGAGGAAAGAGAAACCTTGAACAGACCCATCACCAGCGAAGAAATTGAATCGGTTATCAAAAATCTCCCAACAAATAAGAGTCCAGGACCAGATGGCTTCCCAGGGGAGTTCTACCAGACGTTTAAAGCAGAGATAATACCTATCCTTCTCAAGCTATTCCAAGAAATAGAAAGGGAAGGAAAACTTCCAGACTCATTCTATGAAGCCAGTATTACTTTGATTCCTAAACCAGACAGAGACCCAGTAAAAAAAGAGAACTACAGGCCAATATCCCTGATGAATATGGATGCCAAAATTCTCAATAAGATACTAGCAAATCGAATTCAACGGCATATAAAAAGAATTATTCACCATGATCAAGTGGGATTCATTCCTGGGATGCAGGGCTGGTTCAACATTCGCAAATCAATCAACGTGATACATCACATTAACAAAAAAAAAGAGAAGAACCATATGATCCTGTCAATCGATGCAGAAAAGGCCTTTGACAAAATCCAGCACCCTTTCTTAATAAAAACCCTTGAGAAAGTCGGGATAGAAGGAACATACTTAAAGATCATAAAAGCCATTTCTGAAAAGCCCACAGCTAACATCATCCTCAACGGGGAAAAACTGAGAGCTTTTTCCCTGAGATCAGGAACACGACAGGGATGCCCACTCTCACCGCTGCTGTTTAACATAGTGCCGGAAGTTCTAGCATCAGCAATCAGACAACAAAAGGAAATCAAAGGCATCAAAACTGGCAAAGATGAAGTCAAGCTTTCGCTTTTTGCAGATGACATGATATTATACATGGAAAATCCGATAGACTCCACCAGAAATCTGCTAGAACTGATACATGAATTTAGCAAAGTTGCAGGATACAAAATCAATGTACAGAAATCAGTTGCATTCTTATACACTAACAATGAAGCAACAGAAAGACAAATAAAGAAACTGATCCCATTCACAATTGCACCAAGAAGCATAAAATACCTAGGAATAAATCTAACCAAAGATGTAAAGGATCTGTATGCTGAAAACTATAGAAAGCTTATGAAGGTAATTGAAGAAGATTTAAAGAAATGGAAAGACATTCCCTGCTCATGGATTGGAAGAATAAATATTGTCAAAATGTCAATAGTACCCAAAGCTATCTACACATTCAATGCAATCCCAATCAAAATCGCACCAGCATTCTTCTCGAAACTAGAACAAGCAATCCTAAAATTCATATGGAACCACAAAAGGCCCCGAATAGCCAAAGGAATTTTGAAGAAGAAGACCAAAGCAGGAGGCATCACAATCCCAGACTTTAGCCTCTACTACAAAGCTGTCATCATCAAGACAGCATGGTATTGGCACAAAAACAGACACATAGACCAATGGAATAGAATAGAAACCCCAGAACTAGACCCACAAACGTATGGCCAACTCATCTTTGACAAAGCAGGAAAGAACATCCAATGGAAAAAAGACAGTCTCTTTAACAAATGGTGCTGGGAGAACTGGACAGCAACATGCAGAAGGTTGAAACTAGACCACTTTCTCACACCATTCACAAAAATAAACTCAAAATGGATCAAGGACCTGAATGTGAGACAGGAAACCATCAAAACCTTAGAGGAGAAAGCAGGAAAAGACCTCTCTGACCTCAGCCGTAGCAATCTCTTACTCAACACGTCCCCAAAGGCAAGGGAATTAAAAGCAAAAGTGAATTACTGGGACCTTATGAAGATAAAAAGCTTCTGCACAGCAAAGGAAACAACCAACAAAACGAAAAGGCAACCAATGGAATGGGAAAAGATATTTGCAAATGACATATCGGACAAAGGGCTAGTATCCAAAATCTATAAAGAGCTCACCAAACTCCACACCCGAAAAGCAAATAACCCAGTGAAGAAATGGGCAGAAAACATGAATAGACACTTCTCTAAAGAAGACATCCGGATGGCCAACAGGCACATGAAAAGATGTTCAGCGTCGCTCCTCATCAGGGAAATACAAATCAAAACCACACTCAGGTATCACCTCACGCCAGTCAGAGTGGCCAAAATGAACAAATCAGGAGACTATAGATGCTGGAGAGGATGTGGAGAAACGGGAACCCTCTTGCACTGTTGGTGGGAATGCAAATTGGTGCAGCCACTCTGGAAAGCAGTGTGGAGGTTCCTCAGAAAATTAAAAATAGACCTACCCTATGACCCAGCAATAGCACTGCTAGGAATTTATCCAAGGGACACAGGAGTACTGATGCATAGGGGCACTTGTACCCCAATGTTCATAGCAGCACTCTCAACAATAGCCAAATTATGGAAAGAGCCTAAATGTCCATCAACTGATGAATGGATAAAGAAATTGTGGTTTATATACACTATGGAATATTACGTGACAATGAGAAAAAATGAAATATGGCCTTTTGTAGCAACATGGATGGAACTGGAGAGTGTGATGCTAAGTGAAATAAGCCATACAGAGAAAGACAGATACCACATGGTTTCACTCTTATGTGGATCCTGAGAAACTTAACAGGAACCCATGGGGGAGGGGAAGGAAAAAAAAAAAAAGAGGTTAGAGTGGGAGAGAGCCAAAGCATAAGAGACTGTTGAGAACTGAGAACAAACTAAGGGTTGATGGGGGGTGGGAGGGAGGAGAGGGTGGGTGATGGGTATTGAGGAGGGCACCTTTTGGGATGAGCACTGGGTGTTGTATGGAAACCAATTTGACAATAAATTTCATATATAAATAAAAAAAAAAAAGAAATAAATCAGGGGGTACCTGGGTGGCTCAATTGGTTAAGTGTCCACTCTTGATTTTTGGCTCAGGTCATGATCTTGGGGTTCATGGGATCAAGCCCCATGTGGGGCTCTGTGCTGATTGCACAAAGCCTGCTTCGGATTCTCTCTCTCCCTTTCTCTCTACCTCTCCCACTCTCTCTCTCCCAACAAAAATAAATAAACTTAAAAAAAAAGAGAAAGAAATCAGATAATCTGTAGTGAATACTCTTGCCAGTAATTTGAAAGCGTGATACTGCTCACCCCAATGACAGGCTTCTTGTTCTCCTGACCTACATGTTAAGCTCTTTCCAACTTTTGACTTATGAGAAAACAGAAGAGAACAACTGTACAAACTAGGAAGCATCAGTAGCTGAAAATGTGGTGCTGTCAGGCTACAGATTTAACACTACTCTCTCTCAATCTCTCTCTGTCTCTCTCTCTCTCTTTTTCTGAGTGAATTAGACTGATCTGAGTTAATACAGTGATAAGTGAGCTTGATATTCCAGACGTTTCATCCAGATGGTTGGCAGAGCTCTCAATTCCGTCTTTCCTGATGCCTGTCTGTCTTTCATTCTAGGATCTCTCAGATTACTAAATCTGGGTGGAAAAACACTCAAACCCTGTTTGGAGCAAAAGAAGAGAGGAGAATAATATTCAAAAGTTGTAACCTCAATATTCTCCCTATAAAAACAACTTTCTGCAGAACTCGGGTCAGATGTCTTTAAGCTACAGTACAGTGGAATCAAACATTCTCCAGCTCTCGTTGAATGGAAAATTTATCAGGCTGCATTTAAAAAAAAAATCTCCTTTTGTGGAACTAGTGAGAGTCTCCGGAACCATGTTCATATCCATAATAATGAAGCTAGATAAGGGTGCCTGACTCAGATTCTGCCCATCAAAATAAACCATCCAAGCACCATGTGAAAAGCTTTGATAAGGCCCTGTGAAGACAGTTTAGGCAGTCCATTTGTCATTGAATATGGTTTCATCCTTAGCACAACATTTTTAAACAGCTTGATTTAAAAAAAAAATCAATAGTCTTTGAGTAAGAATGGTATCAGGACAACAATCTTCAATTTAATATTAAGGGCTTTATTCACATCTCTTTTAGCTTTAGACAAACTGGCTTGTATCATAGTCTAAGTTCCAACAGTGACTTTCCAATGCTTCCAGATTAATTCTTTCTTACTTTTGTCATGTAGCATAGGAAGAGCCTCTTGTCTCTCTCATTGGTGGTTTTCAAACTTGACTTCTGAGCAATGAAAATTCTTTTATCAAATAGAATCTTACTCAGAACTCAACAGCAGAATGGAACTGTTCAGCAAGTGTCTCCTATCAGGAAGATCTTTGGAAAACCACTGCCCTATACCAAAAATGCTTGATTTGGCTGGCATATTTCACAGCCAGAATAGAGAAGCAATCAAAATGTAATTTGCCCACAGAATGGAAATTCATTAAGTAGCACATAAATAGAACATAATAATGTATAGTAGCTACATTCATGAAAAAGTTGCATTACAGTATTAGGCTTCATTATTAGAAATAGAAGTGGCAACAGGTCCGAGACTACATTTTCAAGTCCGCATTTCCCACTTTCCTCCAGGTGTGCTGAGCTGCAGCTCTGGAGCAACACAGAAGCAGTTGGCCTTCCCCCCAAACGCATGTGCTCTCAACAAATAGAATTTGTACATGCCCTGGGTCTGAGCCTTTCAATCCTGAATGACTGATCTAAACACTGGGAATGTGGGTCAAGAATATGGCCCAGCTGGAAGCACATAGAGCAGAGATAGTGCAAAGACAATCTCCTCAGTTGCTCTGACTTTGACATAAGACTGGGGAGGATGGAACTTTTCTTCCTATCCAAGCATGCCCAATCTTATTTCGTTAGAGAGAGAGAGAGAAAGAGAGAGTTTCGATCTTAGAAGCAATACTCTACAAATAATAACCCCCTACATTACTTTTAAGACTCACCAACTTTGTGATAAATCCTCATTTTCCAACTCCAGAATTAGATTTTTGGCTTAAATCTAAAAAGGAGTAACATTCCAGTTCCTAAACAAAGTTGTCCAGCAGAGTAGTAGAATGAGGCAGATCCAGGAGCATGGCCCTACTTGTGTACTGCAAAACGAGATGTGTCAAAGCATCATGAGTTTTTCAGAGGGCAAGACAGGCACGATAATATAATTTACGCTCGTACCTCTTGCACTGAAAGTTTCTTTTGCTAAGTTTTCCAGTTTCTCTATCATTGTTTCTTCAATGCTGGCAGCCACCAACCCTCAGAGCTGCAGCTAGTCTTATAAATAAGGAATTTTGTGCTTCAGGTCTGTCTCCTCATAAACCACTCCTTCCCACTAAGGTCAGTAAGGAGCAGTGCTGTACTGAAACTGTATAACACAGGCTCATTACAGCTGATTGTTAAAATTTCAGGCATTTTGCAAGTCACTATTAAAAATTAAATTGTGTAAACTTAGAACTAAGTAAAATTTGTTTTAAAAAAGAGTAGCAAAGGGGCGCCTGGGTGGCGCAGTCGGTTAAGCCTCCGACTTCAGCCAGGTCACGATCTCGCGGTCCATGAGTTCGAGCCCCGCGTCAGGCTCTGGGCTGATGGCTCAGAGCCTGGAGCCTGTTTCCGATTCTGTGTCTCCCTCTCTCTCTGCCCTTCCCCCGTTCATGCTCTGTCTCTCTCTGTCCCAAAAATAAATAAACGTTGAAAAAAAAATTAAAAAAAAAAAAGAGTAGCAAATATTCAAAACTCATCACTTCCTAGTTATTTTATGGCCACCTATATCCTTATGTATTCATTGTATCTGTATGGTGAAAATATCATATAATACTGTGCAATACTTCCTATTCCATATTCCACGATGTCAGGTTGGCAGCTTGAAATCAATCATAGCAAGAGCATTTATGACAGAGAAATTGATAAACACAAAAAAATGAGGGCTTTTTTATTTTCTGGAGAGCAAGTTTTTAAATGTTTACTATCACACCGTTGGCAAGGAGATTATGAATAGATGTCTACTCCTTTGCCAATACCCGAGAAAACAATTACTTGAGTTTACATGACTGGCTAGTGGGACATTTTGCCATCAACTAGCTATTTTTATAATGCTGTGAACTCTGATACTCACAAGTAGATTTCCTCGTTCTCTTTTTATCACCAGTGAAAACTGTAAGTCAGTAGCAATAAGGAATTAAGTTACGTTTCAACGAGAAATAAAAACTATGGCAATCAACTGTGTGGGTAGCACTTTATACGGTTAGAAAAGGAGTAAAGATATGAAACTCATAAATCTATTGCATGAATATATCAGACAGAGATGGAGAAAAAGCTATCACAAGAGGAAGAACATAAATTGTGCTGTGTGGAAAGAAAGGAATGTACTAAAATAAGGAAGTGTACTGCATGGGTTCATAATTTTGTAATGATATAAGCTCATTATCAACAGTCTGGGATATTTTTGCTGGGTAGTAAACAATTTGTCATCGGTAGAAAGAAGACCTTACGGGGGCACCTGGGAGGCCCAGTTGGTGCAGCTTCCAACTCGGTTTTGACTCAGGTCATGGTCTCATGTGTTCCTGGGTTTAAGTCCTATGTCAGACTCTGCGCTGACAGCAGAAAGCCTACTTGGTATCCTCACCACCCCTTCACCCTCCCACACTTGTGCTGTCTCTGTCTCTCTCAAAACAAATAAATAAACTTAAAAAACAAAAAGAAGGAAGACTTTACTGAAGATATGGGGGTTTTATCATAGAAGAATAACTTAGTGAACACTTAATGAATATCATACGTGCTCACATTCAAAGCCAAGCCCATCTGTCAGGGGGACACGGTCACTTGCATGTGCCTTTCTCTTCAGTGTCCTTCCAAGGAAGTCACTGAGGATTTCTACCTTCCTGGAATCCAGGCAGGCCTATCACACCCCTAAGTCTCAGTGTCCATCTCTGCATGTCCCTAGTCCCCAGTGCTTGTTCTAGAATTAACCTCTTTTTGAGATGATTAATCCTAACAACATTTTAATTGGTGGATAAAGTCCATGTCTGTGTAAAACAGGGCTGGGAGATAGGGCCAGGCAAATGGGGCACTTGCTTCTGGTTCAAAGTCTAAGGGGCACCAAAAACCTTTATGACCAAGATAAAAAAGTTTTAATCAACTTTAATCAAATTTTAATATTAAATTTCTATTTAATGTTTTAATTAGAAATTAACTTTTTTTAACTTTAAAAAAATCAAAATTAATGCAAATAACCCCTAATTTATGAAATCTCAAATTTTAAAATAATGGCAGGGTCATAATTTAGTAAAAAGGGTGGACGTTCTCACTTGTAAACCCGTCTTCCGAGTGGAACACTCTTGTTCTCATTCTCTCTTGGCTCCTGTGAGAGTGTGCTCAGCTAGCTAATTTCCTCTCTCTCCTAGAATGTCAGCTTCCTCTTAAAAGAAGTCTTGCTCTCCAAAGCCAACAAATTGTTCAAAGTTCAGCCACCTTAAAACAAAAACAAACACAAGCACTACCGTGCCTTGGTAACCTTGATTCCCTCCAACCTAACACCTCCCTCACATTTCCCTTTATACCAGAGCTTCCTGAAAACATAACCCATGCTCAATGTCATTATTTTCTCACCTCCCATTTGACATTTCCTCACTGGACAATGTTGATTATTCTTTTTTTTTTTTTAAGTTTATTTATTTTGAGAGACAGCACACAAATCAGGGAGGGGCAGAGAGAGAGGGAGAGAACCCAAGCAAATTAAGAGTTGGATGCTTAACCAACTGACCCAGGAACCCCGATTATTCTTGTCTTCTTGACAAATCTCTTCTCCTTTGACTTTTTTGATAGCACACTTCTATTATCTCTCCTCCTATGTCTCAGTATTCCTTCTCAGTCTTGTTTGCATGCTCATTTATTTTGGTCCTTTCTTAAAATGTTGGTAATCCTTAGGTAATGATTTCAGTCGTCTTCCCCTCCCCTGGTGAATACATCAACTCCCATGATATTACTGTCATAAATAAGTACATGACTCTCTTTTCCAGCTCTAGCGTCTTTCCTAGTACAGTTTCTTACATAAATCACTTGCTCACTTGCTACACATCTCCTCTTGGCCATCCCCTAGACACCTCAAACTCAATATACCCAAATTAAAGTCATTTGCCACCTTCCCAGTTTGCTTTCCATATACTACATGTTTGGTTAGATGGCATCAGGAATCCAACAAAGAAGCCTGAAGTCACTTTTTTTTTAGTTGAGAAAAAATTGACATACTGTGTTAGTTTTTAGGTATACAATATAACAAGTTGACATTTATATTAAAATGATCACCACAGGGGTGCCTGGGTGGCTCAGTCAGTTGAGTGTCCCACGCTTGATTTCAGTCCAGGTCATGATCCCAGGGGTGTGGGATTGAGCCCCGTGTCAGACTCTGTGCTGAGAGTGGAGCCTGCTTGAGATTCTCTCCCTCTCTCTCTCTCTCTTTCTCCCTCTGCCCCTTTCCCCCACTCACGCTGTCTCTCTAGAAAATAAAATAAAAAGATAACCACCATAAGTTTAACACTATCACCATATATGGTTACAAACATTTGTTTCCTCACGATAAAACTTTCAAGAACTCTTCCTTTAGGAACTTTCAAATAGACAACACTATATATAGACAATAGTATTAACTATAGTCACCATGCTATATATTATATCCCCAAAACTTATTTATAACTGAAAATTTGTACCTTTTTAACATCTTTGCCCATTTCATCCACTCCCCCACCTCCCCACCTCTGGCAACCACCAGTCTGTTCTCTGTATCTATGAGCTCAGCTTTTTTTAGATTCAACATATAAATAAAATCATAAGGTATTTGTCTAGCATAATGCCCTTAATGTTCATTCATATTGCTGCAAATAGCAGAATTTCTCTTTTTATGGCTGAATAATATTCCTGTGTGTGTGTGTGTGTGTGTGTGTGTGTGTGTACGTATGTATGTCATAGTTTTATCTACTTATCAATGGACACTTACTGGAGTCACTCTTTGGTTTTCCCTTCCTCAATGGTCTGGTGCTCTGGAGCCCTGTGTGCTCCCAGAGATGCCTCCACCATAAAATAAAGCTGTCAGTAGAGGCTCCAGAACACCCCTTCAATATCTGCTCACAGAGCCTTTAAGACACCCGCCCTCTTGAAAAGACATCCCACCACAATCTGCCCAAGAATCATAATGTTCCTCTCTGTCCTCCTCTGTTGCCTCTCTCTCTATAATCCCTCTGTGCCACAAATACTAGCCTTCCTATTTCTACCTGGACCTTCCTCCTCTCAGATACTCACATGGCTCCCCACCTTCCTTCATTCAGTTGTCTGTTGATATACACATCTATCAGAGAGGATCTCCATGACCACCTTAGATAAAATCAGCAACCCACTGCCCTCCTATTCTCTAGTGTTCCTATCCTGCTTCATTTCTCTTCATAGCACTTATATAGACTTGACTTATACATATTTATCTATTTGTTTATTTCCCTTCCCCATTAGAATGTAAATTTCCTGACAGCGGAGTCTGTTTTATTAACTCTATATCCTCATAACCTAGAGCAGTGTTTGACATTTAGTAGATGCACAATAAATACTTGTTAGGTGAATGAATGATTACTTCCTGTCACATCTACTTTAACATTTATTGTCTTAAGTTCTCTCTCTCCCACATATTTAATAAATATTTACTCAGCTCCTCCTGTGGGCCCTGCATAGTGATAGGTGCTCTCCATTCTGCTCTTCCAGGTCTCATGGTGTCTAGCCTGGGCTCTTGCAGTTATCCCCTAACTGGTCTCCCTGTTTGCAGTCACGTCTTTCCTTACTTGTTCTTCATGCTGCTGCTAGATGATCTTGCCAACTTGACTCAAATTGATCGTTTCTCTCTGGAGGCTTTCTCAACAATTTTAGTGGAATGACTTGACTTTCCTTGTGCCTTAGTGTATGCTGTACAGATGGTTATCATGGCACATACAGCATGACACTTTGCTGCACACATTTACACATCTGTCATGCTCTATTTGACTGCAAAACCACCGAGGGCAGATACTATCATTTACTTGCTTCTGAGTCTTATTCTTATCTTATTCAACACAGTGCCAGGGCCATCATGAATGCTTAGTAAACATTTGCTGAATAAATGAAGTAATACTATATTCAGTGAATTATCTGTCTTTATGCCAAAGAGTCCAAAGCACTTATACGTACATCATAGTATGTTTTTCTAACTTAAAAATGATGTGGTCAGACATCTCTATACAATAGGTAAAAATCAGGTAGTATTATCTCTCTCTAACGGAAGAATTGGATTTATATCTGTTTCCTACAGAAAAATTGGATTTATATCTGTTTTCTAAGATTAGTTTGCACCCAAAGCTGGATTGATAGCATCAAGTCCAGTGTGCAGATTATTACATCAGATGCTGAAGGATTAGCAAAGAAAAGTAGAAATATTCTCTGCCTTCAAGGATCGTACTGTCTGAAGACAATATACGTAGAAAATACAGATTCATCAAACATCTTACCAACCCTAAAAATGGACCACCCAAATATTAAGGCAGAAAAAAGAAAAATACTGAAAGGGCCAAGCTGAACTTCTTCCATGGGAGATCAGCACCTTTATGAAAATGACGGGTCCTCTACCAAGAGGACTGTTCCCCAAGGAGAAGACAGTCACCACTTCCAAGCCCTCAGTGCTCCCTCATAGCCAGCTGTCCAGGGCATGCACAGAATCACAGAGATCTGACTGTCAAGTCTGAGCATCACTCCACCACTTATCTGGAGGGAAGAAGAAGTCAGGGCTGGAATACATAGGGAGGTGAGAATGGATTCCCAGTGACTAGTCTAAGTTAACTATCATTAGCACCTCAATAGGTAGAAGGTACCATTTTGAAGGAGGTTCCTAAAAAAGACTAAGACCATGTTTCTAAAATGAAATCAAGACCCTACAAGTTATTTATCTGCAAAATTGTGATTCTGATTTCCTGGGAAAGGATTGTGTTCAAAGAAAGTGGGGTAGGAAAATAAGTCAACATTTACAGACACCGTCCGTATGTTTTGAACTATTCTCTTGAATCCCCTGTCTCAATGTATCCTTACAACAATATTGCAAGATAAATACTACTGTCTCTACTTTAATTTTTTTAAATATAATTTATTGTCAAGTTCGCTAACATACAGGGTATACAGTGTGCTCTTGGTTTTGGGGGTAGGCCCCTGTGATTCATTGATTACATACGACACCCAGTGTTCATCCCAACAAGTGCCCTCCTCAATGCCCATCACCCATTTTTCCTTCTCCTTGCCCCCCATAAACCCTCAGTTTGTTCTCTGTATTTAAGAGTCTCTTATGATTTGCCTCCCTCTCTACTGAAATGATTTTCCCTCCTTCTCCCATGGTCTTCTGTTAGGTTTCTCAAGTTCCACATATGAGTGAAAACATATGATATCTGTCTTTCTCTGACTGACTTATTTCACTTAGCATAATACCCGCCAGTTCCATCCATGTTGTTGCAAATGGCAGGATTTCATTCCTTCTCATTGCCTCATCTTCTTTATCCATCCATCAGTTGATTTGGGCTCTTCCCATGATTTGGTTATTGTTGAAAGTGCTACTATAAACATTGGGGTACAAGTGCCCCTATGAATCAGCACTCCTATATCCTTTGGATAAATTCCTAGTAGTGCTGTTTCTAGGCCATAGGAGAGTTTTAGTTTTAGTTTTTTGAGGAACCTCCACACTGGTTTCCAGAGTGACTGCACTAGTTTGCATTCCCACCAACAGTGGGTTCCCGTTTCTCCACATCCTTGCCAGCATCTGTTGTTTGCAGAGTTGTTAATTTTAGCCACTATGACTGGTGTGAAGTCGTATCTCAATTTGGTTTGATTTGTATTTCCCTGATGATGAGTGATGTTGAGCATCTTTGCATGCTGGATGTCTTCTTTGGAAAAGTGTCTATGCATGTCTTATGCCCATTTCTTCACTGGATTATTTGGTTTTCACGTGTTGAGTTTGATAAGTTCTTTATAGTATTTGGATACTAACCCTACTGGCCCTACTTGCTGATGAAGATATTGTGGAAAAGAAAGGCTTACATAAAAATATTAATTATTTATTTCTATCAGCAGGGACTCATGCAATTTATTTTATTCTATAGGTTATAATATATTATTAATCTTATTACATATCTTGTGGCTTTTTCCAGCTTTGACAGTATGAGTTCCCTCAAATGAACTCTTGTATCCTTTTTCCATGCCCCCATCAGTTTTTGAGCACTTCATTACTTTCTGGCACCACAAGATGCTTCTTTGTGTTTTTTTCTTGCCTCAGCCCTGGAATCAGCCAAGGAGCCTTGGCTCCCTTTACTGAAGAACCAAGTGCCAGTTGAGTTCACTGAGGTGTCACTGTTTCTGGGTTCTTGTAGAGAGAAGAGATAAGAAGTATGTGCCTGTATATATGTATATACATTCCATACACACTCATCTATATCTTTTTCTCTACCTCTAAATATACTAAAGACCATGAGTTCATACTGACACCTCTGATTCCAAACCACCACCTCGTGGTTCATTCCATCCCGCCTCATTCTTTCTCCAACAATGAGAAACTAGTCTTTGATGATCCACAGTATATTCATTTATTTGCTCAATTCTAGAATACACCTAGTTATTGAATTGCTACCCATTCCCCAGTGCAAAACAAATTTGGTAACTAGAAACCCAATGTTTTTTTTCTTTAGTCTTAACAGTATATAAGTTCAAATACTGTTTTCCAAATTTGTTGGTGTGTGTATTTTGAGTTCCCTCTGCTTCATGATTTATTTTAACTGTTTATTGAGTATAGATAACATTACTCATGGAATTGCCATGATTCCCAGAGTCATAACTATTAAAAAAAAATCGTATACTCAGAGAAGTGTAGCTTCTCTCAGCCCATCCACCCTATTCACGTTCTGTCCACCCAGACCGTACCCATTTTCTTTAGGTGACCAATCTTAGTTTTGGTTTATCCTTCCTGTATTTCTGTCTCTATGAGAACATATGTGTTCTCATACTATACTATATATATTATGATACTCTCTTGTACTTGGATGTTTCGCTTAAAAGTATAGCCTGGAAATTAATCCATATGAGTTAATAAAGATGTTCCTCACTTTTTTTTTTTTAACAGCCTCTTGATATTTTACTGTGTGGATATACTATACTTATTCAACTACCCTTTGATGCATGGGCACTTAGACACCTTCAAATACTTTGCAGTTGTAAGTAACGCTGAAATGAATAACTGTGTGCATGCACTTTTTCATATTGTTAAAGATATATCATCAGGGAAAATTTCTAGAAATGGGACTATCAGGTCAAAAGATAACAGCATATGTAATTTTGTTAGATATTGCCAAATTATTCCCCAACAGTAGTATTAGTTTACATTCTCCCAGCCACATCTGAGAGTGCCTGTTGCCCTACAGCATGACCAACACAATACGTTGTCATACTTTTTAACACCACCTATTACCTAGAGCTTGTATCCCAGGGTTGTTCTAGTTTGAATTTCTGTCATTACAAGAAACCTATTATTGAACATATTTTCACATATCATGGACCATTGTTATATCTTTTTGGTGAATTACTGTTTGTATCTTTTCCCATTTTTCTACTAAGTCTTTGTTCTTTGTCTCTTAACTTGCAAGAGTGACTTGCAAGAGTGACTATTTAGACATCTTTTTACTGATGTGTCATTTGAAATTCTATACACATTCTGTTGCTTATATGATAAATTTTCATTCATCTTATATAGTTTCATTTAATGTACATGTCCCATTTTTTTTTTCATTAGAAGAAATTTAGGGCACTTTACATATTTTATTGTAGTTATACTGTTTTCATTGTACAAATACATTTTAATCACAATGTGGCTAAATGACACAGCAGAACCAAAGAAACAAATTCATGCAAGAACTCCTTTATGCAATTCCTTCATGAAATATTTACTTAGAACAAACAAACATTTTTTAAAAGAAGGTATATCAACTTGGCCATTCTATGACTCTGACACTCATAAAAAGCAGGAGATAGCCTCATAAGTAATTTCACTCAAGGTAACAAATAAGGGGAAAGAGTGAAGCAATGGAGAAAAATACTAAAATGGAGAAGTACCTCGGGATTAAATAGCTTTGCTAAGGTCACATACCTAGTCATAGAGCTGAACTGTGCAACTTCTGATTTCTATTTAAAAGGTTTCATTTAATATTTTTGGTAGTTCTATGAAAGAACAAATAAAGAATTTATTAAACTTTGCAGATGGTACCAAATGAGGTGTTTTCAACAGAAGGAAGAATAGAAACACAGCACATATGGAACTAACAAGGTTCGAAATGTGTGGGTAGATGATTATGACATGCGATTCCTATTGGGAAAATACCTACTGATATTCATTGTGGGGAACAAACATTGTAGGGTATTGCAAGTCAAAGAAAATATAAGAGGATACAATTCCACAGGGCTTGGGAGTGATACATAGACCTGTTAATAACTAATATAATAAAATCAGTATTTGATCTGAGGGAGCTTGAGAAACAAATGGATAATAATAATCAATTATGCTAAGAAGCATTCACCTCCACACAAGAGCTCACAAGTTAGGTGTGTCTGGTCAAATTCAGTCAGTCAACATGTTTTGCTGGAGCCTTAATATTAAAAAAAAAAAAAATCTGCCTTTGAATGCATTTAAATCCTACCACTCATTCCTTCTTGTTTTATATGTGGCAAATTTTACTCCTCTGTTTTCCTCCTTGTCCCCTTGTAAGCATTTGTGTTTGTTAAGTCTCCTGTGTACTATCATCTCCTTCCCCTCTTTTTAATGCAGTTGATTTATTGAAGAAACTCGGGTAGAATGTGCCAGTCTGGATTTGGCTGATTGCATCACTGGTGTACAAATGTTGTATGTACAATGTTGTTGTTAAATTGCATCATTTAACTTGATCTAATATCTATTATATTTCATATATATTCTATTATATGAAAATTTTAAGATAGATATGGAGCAGAGGTTGGCAAGCTTTTTCTGCAAAGGGACGGATAGCAGATATCTTGTGTTTTATGGGCTGTAAGTTCTCTGTCACAACTACTCAACTTTGCCATTGTAGCAAAAAAGCAGCCATAGACAATATTTAAATGAATGGGCAAGACTGCATTTCAATAAAACAGTTTACAGAAACTGGTGATCCAGTGTCAGTTTTGGCAGATGGAATAATACGTGTGAAGACCTGGAGACAATGGGAACATGCCATGTTCAAGGAATAGAAAGAAATTCAATATGGTGGAGGGTAGAGTGGAGAAAAGGTTGAGTGAAGGCCACTTGCCTTCAGCAACCTTATCAGAGGGCTTCAGTTCCACCCGTGCTGCTTACATTCAGCAAATTCTACCCTTCTCTTCGTCTTCCATCTACAAGTCGCCTATAGCATTCTCGTAGGTCAAACACCTAGCAGCTGTTGTACAGTGAGGATCACATATATAATTATGGGTCAATCTCCCAAAAGATGGGAGTCAACTTGGCACTTACCCATCAAATATCTATTGAGCATTTACTATGTGCCAGGCTCTGCGCCAGACACTTGAAGCCATGGTGATGAACAAAAAGAGTTTTCCCTCATGGAGCTTATAGTCTAACAGGATGAAGAAATATGTTAAGGAAATAATCATAAAAATGAAACTGTATCATCTAAACTGATGTAATTGCGAACGTATAAGAGGAGCAATTCTTGGAGAGAACATAACAAAGAAACTTGACCCATTATGGGATAAGGGGAGGCATCCCTGACGTATTTGAATCTGCTCCTCATATTTTCAAGAACCTCCAACTGGACTGGAAAATCTCTGTCCTCAGTCACTGCTCCCAACATCAGTAATAATTCTGGCTGAGTGTTCCTGGTCATTCAGATAACAGGCTTCTGCTTTTCTTTTCAATTTTATTGCTGTCAAAGGCTCAGTTCTCCCAAAGAGTCGATCCCCTTGAGATCCCAAATTCTAAGGAGGCAATGTTTGTCCCTCTTCTATTTTTGTTCTTCTGAGAAGACACCTAGTCTCTCTCTCTCTCTCTCTCTCTCTCTCTCTCTCTCTCTCTCTCTCCCCTGGGATTTAGACAACCCTTTCCTCCAGGACTGTGTAAAGCCTGGAAATATCTTTGAATCCAGAGGACATTCAAGGGATCAGTGCTACTTCAAAGACCAAATTGCTAGGGTAATGTGTGCAAAAATGAAAAAGAATCCACTGGATAAGTGTATGGGCACAGAAAAAGCAGGTTAAAAAAAAAGGGCACTAGCCTGGGGCTGGCTTTACCCTCTACTGCACTGCTCGCTCCCTGCCATGCTGCCCTGTGCCTCTGTGCCATTTCTACCTCCACTTTCCCCTTTCAAAAGCAACTCTAATGTTTGCTTCAGCTGCTTTCCTCTATTCGCCAGTGTTGCAGGTGGGGATTAATTTTCTTCTCCAAGGTTTCCTCTTATCGGAAGAGGTGACTTGACAGGAAACCTTCCTAACACTCAACCAGCCCTGGCTTTTGCAAGTTTCTCTTTCTGGAATGGCTTTCCATGCCTTCACTACTTGGAGAACTCCAGCTCAGCTGATAAATACATCGCTTCCTCTGCCACATGGTCCCAGGCTCCTTCTTCCAAAAACCCAGCAGAATGGGTTCATCCTCCTTCTCTACTCCTACAGCTCCCAGCGAGGCATGGCTACAGCAGTTACCATATTATGTCATTATATTGTAATTGGGTGTTTGCAGATCTGTCTCCCCAACCAGACCTTGACTGCTTGAGGCCTGGCATAATTACATCTTACTCCTGTTTGTGTCTCCAGCACCATGTGGTATCTGCCACATCGTGGGTGCCGAGTAATGCTTAAATGATTTCATTAACTGTACTTCTTTGTCTCACATGCACATTTAGCACAGATACTAAAAAGGTACAAGTCTAAAGAGATTTCACACATTCTGTTAATGCAAAAGAGGAAACTAAAGCCCAGTGGTTAAGTGGGAATTTTCTGTTTTTCAGCTGTGAAGACTTGCCTCCCTAAAACTGAGAGGGGCACTGAAAAGAAACGGTCAGATTTTCCACAAGCTGAACGTGGGCCAGCTGGGGGAAGTTTCACTCTTTATCAGTCTGCCTCTTGCCTGGACTCTAAGATTTTAGGGTTGTAGTGACAGGTCGGCTTATGGAATATCTCTTCCTCTTCTAGGGAGAAACTGGATGTGTCTCAACAATGCAACTGGTCTATGAATTTGACCTTTCAATTACCAACAACCTGCTGACCAAAGATTCCCCAAGATCCTCAGGTCAAGGAAATAGTATTCCTCAGGAGAGAGAATAAAAACAAAATAAAATAAAACAAAAGGAAGTCTGATACCCAGCTATGTTGGTATCTTTCTAAAGTACTAACACCATAATAAAGGCTTTCCGCTTCTGTTTCATTATGTGACAGCCAGAGACTGTAAACACTGTCGGTGGCAGAGAAAACAGTGTCTAGAAACAAATAAGAGAAACTAAAGATGAAACTGGGAATATGTGCACAGCTTATGCTTTGGTATTCTGTGGTCATGACAGCTTTTGCTCTTATGAAAGTACTGCATGTGCTGTTCTTTTTCTCTGTAATGATTTCTGAAACCGTGTGACTTGTAGAATTTGCCTTTAAAAAAAAATGCAGTGAGTGTTTAATCGTTCAGGGTGTGAGTAACCACATTCTGTTCGAGTATGCTTCCAGCCTTCACTTTCCTCCTTATCAGCGACAGTACTCCAAACACTTGTCTCAATTTTCAGATCAAAGCTGATGAAAAACAGACCTCTAAAGGGTTGAATTGCTCTCTGCATTTTTGTGCATCAGAAGAAAATACCTTTACCACTTGAAAGGGCTGAATGTTTTTTAGTGCTTTATCTCTAGATGGTGAATTCTGCTTTACTTTTCTGCTTTGCTTATTTTTTACTCTGTCAATGTCATCTGCTTCATGAAATGTATCTTTTAATTAATTATTCTTGTCTCAAATTGTCTGCCGCAGCTCACGGTCAGGGCAAGAATTTATATTAGCAAAATAGGATCTGTCACTAAAGGGAAATATCTTGGCTCCTTTCAACATGAAATTAACCTCATTTAACCAATAATCACCTTAATTGATTTTCCAGATAAATCTTTGTGTTGTTTATATTTTCTTTGAAGCTGCATACAGCATGGCTTTTCTACAAAGAGCAGAAATTCAGAAGCATGAAAACACGACATTGTAGAATAGCTTCGAAGTCTGATTGAGAGAGCATTTGGAGAGAATTCTAAACCTAGAAGCCAAATCAAAACACAACAATAACAACCCATTCACATTCTGTTCTATGGGGGGATCTTCAAAAAACATCTCTCAAAAATGCATTATAAAAATATGGGTAGTTTTATACAGATTCCACATTGTCTGTGTGGATTTTTATTAAGACAATGGAAATAATTACAATACAGTAAATATTTATAAGGCAAGTGATAGTAAATAAAATTATAACAAATAGGAACAAGATGAGAGGTTAAATAAGTAGATATAATTTTTCCAAAGGCAATCTTAAAAACAATGGTAGATTTTCAAAGTTAAGGTATTTACCAAAGCAAATAGAAGCAAAATTTCCTATGCTTTGGAGAAAAATAATTTAGTCCTTTGGGGGATGAAATTGAGGTCTAAGGATTTACATTTATTTCTATACTCTTTCAATATAATCCTTCAGGAGTGAACGTGGATTCCTTTCTTAAGAATGGGGAATGAAGGTCATCTTTTTCCTTTTAGTCCAGATACTAAGAATACCATGACAATGTGTGATGTTTAGTCTTTAGACCCATTGCATGGTATAGAAAGATCAGTGGACTAGGGGCGCCTGGATGACTCAGTCAGTTGAGCGTCTGACTTCAGCTCAGGACATGATCTCGCGGTCTGTGAGTTCCAGCCCGCCGTCGGGCTCTGTGCTGACAGCTCAGAGCCTGGAGCCTGCTTCAGATTCTGTGTCTCGCTCTGTGCCCCTCCCCTGCTCATGGTGTGTGTGTGTGTGTGTGTGTGTGTGTGTGTGTGTGTGTGTGTCTCTGTCAAAAATAAATAAATATTAAAAAAAAATTTTTTTTTAAAAGAAAGATCATTGGACTAGAAATGACGAACTCTAGGTTCTTGTCCCAGATGCACCATTAACTGGTTTTGTGACCTTGGGAAAATCAATGTATTTGCCAAATATTCCTTAAGCACTTAAGTAGTATACAAGATGTTTCAGACACACTGGCAATAAGAAACTTTCCTTGACTTCCAAGTTCTTTCCCCTTAGTAAAGAGAGACTGACAGTAAAAAAAAAAAAAAAGAATCACAATAAAGAACTACAGGTACAATAACAAAAAATGGATGGGATGGGGTCAGGGGCAGGAGAAGCCATTTCAAAAACTTCAAGCCCTTTGGCTTTGCTTGCTCGGAGGGTGCTTGACCAGTTGGGGCAAAAGATAAAGCTGGAGTCATAGGAGAAAAACAAACCGTGGAATGGTTTTTCCATTATTGTAAGGAGTTAGACTTTAATATGTATTCAGTGATTCTCAAATCTTGATATACAACAGAATTATTTGGGAAGCTTGTTAAAACATATCTGTCTGCCCTTAGTGATGGCATCAGAATCTCCAATGGCAGGACCAAGACACTAATGTTTTTGACAAACCCCTCAGGTTCTCCTAATGTACACAAAAGTTTGAAAACAACTGGTATCGTCAGTGGGGAGTCACTGAAGGCCCTGAGGTAAGGGAATAACACCATATTTGTATTCTAGAAAGATCATTCTACCAAGTGTATAGAGAAAGGACTAGAGAGGTGTGAGCCTGGAGACAGGGAGGCCAATTAAAAGAATATTTTTCCCTGTGACCCACAAGCCAGCATCCCCTCTTGGGGATATGTCTCAGACAAAGTCTAATATATGGACCTCAGGAGACAAACACAAAATGTTCACAACTGCAGTGTGTATAGTAGCAAAAAACAGGGACACCCCAAATATCCACTAACAAAAGAATGGACACATTTTGGTGTCTTCCCACAAAAGAATATTCTACAACAGTGAATATGGGTGAGTCAAGTCTATATGCAACACAAGAAGTGAATCTTAAAAATAGAGTTGTGAGAGTAAAAATGCAAGAAACGGAAGACTATATACTATATACCATTGAAATAGAGTTTTAAAATGAGCAAAACTAAATAGTCTGTATACTCAGTTTTTCAACCACATGAGAGTATAAGAATGCACAACGCAGGATAGCATTTACCACTTGTAGAGCACAAGGGGATGGGTCAGGTGGAAATATTGATTGATGGCTGATGTTATTTTGAGTATACCTCACAACTTATATTTTGTAACCAGTTTGCAAAGATGGCTTTCCAATGCACCATGCTTCCTAATATTACACAAGTGTCCTGTGTAATCCCCTTGCACACTGAACCTGGGGGGGCAAAATCAAGAAGATGCAGAAGTGACACTGTATGACTTATAAGCTTAAGTCATAAGAAGCCTTGGGTCTGCTTTTCTTGGCCACCCTAGAATACACACTCTGGGGAAGCAAACCACCATGTAGGAAGTCCAACTATCTTAAGACCACCATCCTGTGAAGAAACCCAAGTTAGCCACATGGAGAGACTGCAGGGAGGCAGGGAGATGTCTAACCAGCTATCCCAAGGGAGGCACCAGATATGTGAGGGAAAAAGCCATCATGTGTATCCAGCACAGTTGAGCTTACAGATAATTCTAGCCCCAGACACCATCTTAGTGCAATGGCATGAGAAACCCAAGGGGAATGTGCCCTGCTGAGCTGAACAAATCCTTAGAACTGTGGGATTGTAATTGATTGCTGTATTAAGCCACATGATTTGAAGTGGTCTACTTTGCAATAGATAACCAGAATATTATATGTTACATATATGCTTTTTTATTTTATTTTTAATACAATTTATTGTCAAATTGGCTTCCATACAACACCCAGTGCTCATCCCAACAAGCGGTCTCCTCAATGCCCATCACCCACTTTCCCCTCTCCCCCACCCCTACCAACCCTCAGTTTGTTCTCTGTATTTAAGAGACTCTTATGGTTTGCCTCCCTCCTTCTCCGTTTGTAACTTTTTTTCCCCTTCCCTTCCCCCATGGTCTTCTGTTAAGTTTCTCAAGACCCACATATGAGTGAAAACATATGGTATCTATCTTTGTCTGACTGACTTATTTCACTTAGCATAACACCCTCCAGTTCCATCCACGTTGCTGCAAATGGCAGGATTTCATTCTTTTTCATTTCCAAGTAGTATTCCATTGTATATATAAACCATACCTTCTTTATCCATTATTCAGTTGATGGACGTTTAGGCTATTTCCATAATTTGGCTATTGTTGAAAGTGCTCCTATAAACATTGGGGTACAAGTGTCCCTATCCATCAGCACTCCTGCATCCCTTGTGTAAATTCCTAGTAGTGCTGTTGGTGGGTCATAGGATAGCTCTGTTTTTAATTTTTTGAGGATCATCCACACTGTTTTCCAGAGTGGCTGCACCAGTTTGCATTCCCACCAACAGTGCAAGAGGGTTCCCTTGTCTCCACATCCTCGCCAGCATCTATAGTCTCCTGATTTGTTCATTTCAGCCACTCTGACCAGTGTGAGGTGGTATCTCAGTTTGGTTTTGATTTGTGTTTCCCTGATGATGAGTGACATTGAGCATCATTTCATGTGTCTTTTGGCCATATGGATGTCTTCTTTGAAAAAGTGTCTATTCATGTCTTCTGCCCATTTCTTCACTGGATTTTTTGTTTTTCGGGTGTGGCGTTTGGTGAGTTCTTTATAGATTTTGGATACTAGCCCTTTATCCGATATATCATTTGCAAATATCTTTTCCCATTCCATTGGTTGCCTTTCAGTTTTGTTGATTGTTTCCTTTACAGTACAGAAGTTTTTTTTTTTTTTTTTTAATCTTGATGAGGTCCCAATAGTTCGTTTTTGCTTTTAATTCCCTTGCCTTTGGAGATGGGTCGAGTAAGAAATTGCTGCA
This sequence comes from Herpailurus yagouaroundi, assembly GCF_014898765.1. Taxonomy (NCBI): domain Eukaryota; kingdom Metazoa; phylum Chordata; class Mammalia; order Carnivora; family Felidae; genus Herpailurus; species Herpailurus yagouaroundi. Next base: position 47,351,103 of record NW_024412405.1, on the reverse strand, counting down.
GCTGAGGTCAAAGAGGTTGTTGCCTGCTTTCTCCTCTAGGGTTTTGATGGTTTCCTGTCTCACATTCAAGTCTTTCATCCATTTTGAGTTGATTTTTGTGTATGGTGTAAGAAAGTGAACTAGTTTCATTCTTCTACATGTTGTGGTCCAGTCCTCCCAGCACCATTTGTTAAAGAGACTGTCTCTTTTCCATTGGATACTCTTTCCTGCTTTGTCAAAGATTAGTTGGTCATACATTTGTAGGTCCAATTCTGGGCTTTTTATTCTATTCCATTGGTCTATGTCTGTTTTTGTACCAATACCCCTCCAGGAACCCTCCAGTAACCTTTACGGTCTTGTTGATTATAGCTTTGTAGCAGAGGCTGTAGTCTGGGATTGTGATGCCTCCCACTTTGGTTTTCTTCTTCAATATTACTTTGGCTATTCAGGGTCTTTTGTGGTTCCATACAAATTTTAGGATTGTTTGTTCTAGCTTGGAGAAGAATGCCAGTGCAATTGTGATTGGGATTGCATTAAATGTGTGTGTAGATTGCTTTGGGTCGTATTGACATTTTAACGATATTTATTCTTCCAATCCATGAACATGGAATGTTTTTCTATTTCTTTGTGTCTTCAATTTCCTTTATAAGCTTTCTATAGTTTTCAGCATACAGATCCTTTACATATTTGGTTAGGTTTATTCATAGGTATTTTATGGTTCTTGGTGCAATTGTAAATGGGATCAGTTCCTTTATTTCTCTTTCTGTTGCTTCATTATTGATGTATAAAAATGCAACCGATTTCTGTACATTAATTTTGTGCCCTGCGACTTTGCTGAATTCATGTATCAGTTCTAGCAGACTTTTGGTGGAGTCTGTTGGGTTTTCCATATGTTACGTATATTCTTTTGTACACATCAAAACATGTAATTTTTAATTTTTATTTTATTTATTTTATTTTATTATTTTATTTTTTAAATTTACATCCAAATTAGTTAGCATAGTGCAACATTGATTTCAGGAGTAGATTCCTTAGTGCCTCTTACCCATTTAGCCCATAACCCATAACCCCTCCGGTAATCCTCAGTTTGTTCTCCATATTTATGAGTCTCTTCTGTTTTGTCCCCCTCCCTGTTTTTATATTATTTTTGTTTCCCTTCCCTTATGTTCATCTGTTTTGTCTCTTAAAGTCCTCATATGAGTGAAGTCATATGATTTTTGTCTTTCTCTAATTTCACTTAGCATAATCCCCTCCAGTTCCATCCACATAGTTGCAAATGGCAAGATTTCATTGTTTTTGATTGCCAAGTAATACTCCATTGTACATATACACCACATCTTCTTTATCAATTCATCCATCGATGGACATTTGGGCTCTTTCCATACTTTGGCTATTGTTAATAGTGCTACTATAAACATGGGGATGCATGTGTCCCTTCAAAACAGCACACCTGTATCCCTTGGATAAATGCCTAGTAGTGCAATTGCTGGGTCATAGGGTAGTTCTATTTTTAGTTTTTTGAGGAACCTCCATACTGTTTTCCAGCATGACTGCACCAGCTTGAATTCCCATGCAATTATTTTTTAAATGAGAGTACTAAAATAATTGGTCAGAATTAGACAGTTCTGGCTTCAAATCCAGACTCAGCCACTAATAAACTGTGTGGCCCTGAGTAAGTGACTCAGCTTTCTAAGAATCCATTTTCTCATCTGAGAAACACAGAAAGTAATAGCTCCTAACTCATAAGGAGGTTGAGAGGTTTCAGAAATATAGAGTTCATACATCCTTATCCAGGGTGAGCACAAGGGCTTAAATTATAGGGTCTGGGTCATACTACACAAATTTGCTTCCTCTGGATTTAAGGGGAAAAAAGGAAAAAGAGCTTTTGTCAATGAAGAGTATGGATTATAGCTCAAGAACTTCTGTGAATAATCATGGTAAACAGGATTCAGCTGAAACAAATAACTACAGTCTTTTCTCACTCTGTGGTTTTATGAAGATTCATTGATTTCCTGGGGTTTATTTCAGGTATAAAACATTTGAATTCAGATATCCCAGGAACAGAGTTCCCTGCTAATTTCTCTATTTTTAGCAGTATCTCTGTCTTTGGCCTCTCTCTCCTGTGGCGCTCTCCATATTGTGCCCTCTTCTCATTTCAGGTGACAGCAAAAAACAAAAAAACAAAAAACGAAAGGGTAATTCAGTCAATCCATTTGATGGCTGGTTAATACATCTATAGGACAGTGGGGTGAGGAAGGAGGAGCATGAGACTGAATGTATGTTCTTTCTGCAGGGTAGGTGAAGTCTGGGAAGAGAAGCTGATAAGATGACTTTAAGGAGCCATCCTGTTTGAAAGATGATTATACTCTGGGAAGCGGTGAATTATGACCACTGTATGGCCCATAGATATCCTCAGAGTATAATGAAAGGCAGTGTCCGTCCTTTTGCATTTAGCTTGGTCCACAAACGATACAATTCAGGAGGATTAACACCACCAGCTGCGAGGTAAGCATTGCTGTCCTGAAGAACTTGTTGCCCGTGGAGCTTGTGAACCACGAAATATCAACATCCACACGGGCAGGAGGAGATCCACAGGGAGTCAGGCATGGCGTGGCTGCACCCTGCACAGGGGTCAGGCTCTCAATCTGTAGACCCTGGAGCTCACAGGATCAGAGGATGACTTCCATCTGTTCTCTATACCCACCAGGGCAGAACAAAAGGGATGGGGCTATCATCCAGCAGGAGGTATTTGGGTTAGATGAGCTCCAGAGGTCTCTTTAAGGTCTAATACAATGAACACCATGTTTTTCTTATCTCTGAGAGGAGGCAACATTAAAAAAAAAAAAAAACTTAGTGTACTTCTGAAAAAAATTGTGAAATATTTGTTGGAACTTCACAAATAACTGTACTTAAAATTTTTAACTACAGCTAAGTGTTTAAATTTGTTAGAGAGTTGCTGCAGAAATTTTGGGCTTTATGTACCTATCTTTCTCTTTAATCCTTCAGAAGGATTCTTTCCTTCTTCCACCAAATTTTGAGAAGGAAATAATAGTCATAGTCCTTATAAGAAGTACCTTTACTCCTAGAAGTCCTAAATGTTTGAAGCAAAGTAAGACCAGTGGTTGGAAACTCAAGGTTAGATATATTTATACTTACCTACCAAATCTCATATAGTTTAGCATATCTAGTAGCTAGAGGGTTGTTATTTTCTTGCTTTCCTTGGGGGAAAATATGTAAATTCACATATCTACCTCATTGAGCTTTCCTAATAAATTCCAGTATATTGAAATTTTTTGAAACAATTCCAAACTTACAGAAAAATTGCAAATACAACACAGAGATTTTTTTCCTGAGCCATTGGCTGACTTGATGTTGCTGACTTGATATTCTATAATCCCCAAATATTTAATTCAAAAGCATATTCCTATATAATAATAAGTACCCAAATCAGGAGATCAAAACTGACATTTTACTACCATCTAATCCTCAGCCCCCTTTCAGATTTTTCCGACTTCCCTAGTGATGTCCTTTACAAAAAAGGGATCTGGTTTGGAATCAAGTTAAATTTAGTTGTGATGCATCTTTAGTGTCCTTCAGTTTAGAATAGTTCCTCAGTCTTTTCTAGATTTTCATGACCGCAATAGTTATGAAGACCATGGAGCAATTTTTTTTAAAGTAGAGTCCCCCACATTTTGTTTCTTCATGATCAAATTCATGTTATGCATCATTGGCAGGAGTACCACAGAAGAGATGCTGTGTTCTCATCTCATCCTATCAGATGGATTCATCTCCTTACTGATGACGTTAACTTTGATCACCTGAGTAAACTGGTGTCTGCCTGCCTTGTCTCTAAAACCACATGCTTCCTGTTTAGTAAGTATTCTGTGGGGAGATACTTCAAGACCATGCAAATATCCTGTTCTTCATTTAACTTTTTTTTTAATTTTTAATTTTTTTTTTTTTTTGAGGGAAAGAGAGAGAGAAAGGGAACACACATGAGCAGGGGAGGGGGCAGAGGGAGAGAGAGAGAATCCCAAGAGGCTCCACACTCAGCATGGAGCGGGATGCGGAGGCCTGATCCCAAGATCCTGGGATCATGATCTGAAGGGAAATCAAGAGTCGGATGCTCAACCAACTGAGTCACCCAGGCACCCCTAACTTTCATTTTAAAAATTTGTATCAGTATGCGTTCATGGACTCCTATCTTATTAAATGGATTATAATAAGTTACTATATTTATCTGGGTGCTTAAATTGTCCCAGATTTAGGCAATGGGATTCTCTTGAACCTGGTTCCTGTGTCCTTTTGAAGTGTCATCATCATTCTTTGAGCATTCCCTTACTTTCTGGCACAACAATGTCCCAGGCTTATCTGGTTCTTTGCTCTTCTAGCACTGGACTCAGCCATTTCTCTAAGGAGCCTAGTTCCTTTTAATGAAGGATGGTATTTAGAAACCAAGATTTGTTTGCTAGATGTCTTCACTGAATTTGGGGTGTTGCTGCTCCCAGACCCCTCAACCATTTTAAACCATTTATATTTTAACAAAATGACATATTTGTCAACATGTGGCAAATAGCTTTTCTCAGTTGGCGAGTTTTCTTTTGACTTTTTGGTGATTTGGGCTATGCAAAAATAATGGATCCTATTGTAGCCCAATATATCAATTGTTTTTGTTTTGGCTTCTGGAATTCATGTCTAATTCATTCACTTCATACCTCAGAGTTATAAACATTTCCCCCCCCCCATGTTTTCTTCCTGCTGTATCACAGAAGAAGATTTTTAAAACTCTTGAAGTGCACCTACTGGCATGTTGGTGAGAAATTTGTGTTCCATTCAAAGAGCAAGCTCAGTGCCACAGACTGACATACCATCTGAGGAGAACAAAAGCCAGAACCATTCTGTTGGATATATAGGCATTTTATGACCTCCTTATCCAAACTATTGGCTTTATACCCTGGTTGATCATTATCATTACATTTGCAGCTTTTATAAAACACAGTGGTACCCAGTATCTACCACACAAAACAACTGAATAAGACCTCTGGGGATTGATGACTGAGGATTTTTTTTTTTAAAGCTCTACAGGTGATTCCAATGTGCTACCAACACTGAGAACCACTGATCTAATTATATGTCCTCACAGCTGCCTAAAATTCTATCACTAGTAACTGCTTCCTTTGGATTAAGCAATTCCTTTTTGGTTATCTTCTTTTATTTAAAAAAAAATTAATGTTTATTTATTCCTGAGAGAGAGAGACAGACAGACAGAGACAGAGACAGAGCATGAGAGGGGGAGGGGCAGAGAGAGAGGGGACCCGGAATCCAAAGCAGGTTCCAGGTTCTGAGCTGTCAGCATGGAGCCCTACATGGGGCTCGAACTCAGGACCTGTGAGATCATGACCTGAGCCAAAGTGCAACACTTAACTGACTGAGCCACCCAGGCACCCTGGTTATTTTCTTTTAAAACATAAATATTTTTCAAGGATTTAATCCTCAAGTTTCTAGTAATTTAGCACTAATAAGTTTAGCAGACTTTTTAAAAAATTTTTTATTTATTGCTGAGACAGAGAGAGACAGAGCATGAGCAGGGGAGGGGCAGAGAGAGGGAGACACAGAATCCGAAGCAGGCTCCAGGCTCTGAGCTGTCAGCACAGAGCCTGACGCGAGGCTCGAACTCACAGGCTGTGAGATCATGACCTGAGCTGAGGTCGGACACTTAACCAACTGAGCCACACAGGTGCCCCAATCATGACACAAGCATTTTAAATCATGACACAAGCATTATAATTACTTATGTGAAGAAACTGTACAGGCACTACACCCACTCCCCTGTGTTGACTGTATGCAAAAGGCAGCAGCTACCTAGATAAAATGATATGCTGTGAAAACAGGAAGAAGCTTTGCCATCAGAATGATCTGGACCTTAAAAACAAGAGCAATCTGGAAGGCATGTAATAGTAAAAGATATATATATATATCATATATATATATCATATATATATATGCATATATCATATATATATGATATATATATATATGGCTTATTATCTATGTGATAATGAGCACGATACTTCCCAGAATCTCAGTTTCCTTATTTGCAAACACTAGTAACTCATACTAATACTAACGCCTATTTCATGGGATTATTGTCAGGATTTAGTCATATTATAAAGCTAAAGTTCTTTACATGTATCTGATACATAACAAAAAGTCAGTAAATGGTTGCCTTTAAATAAGGGAGAGCTACTCTTATCCCTTCTAACCAGTACAACTTCTAACAGATAACTATTTATGAGCCAAGATGTAAATTGGCTTAAATTTGCTTCTTGAGTGGCCTATATATAATATTCAGTAATATCATTATTTAACACTAATCTTAGCATAAGAGTTTTGAGCTGAGACAGTTTTTTTTTTTTTTTTAAATAAATGAGCATGCATTTCTGGATTTCTAAGGAAAATCCAGTAAAACTACACTTAAGAAAACTTAATTTTTATTTTTTTTTTCAAAAAAATTTTTTTCAACGTTTATTTATTTTTGGGACAGAGAGAGACAGAGCATGAACGGGGGAGGGGCAGAGAGAGAGAGGGAGACACAGAATCGGAAACAGGCTCCAGGCTCTGAGCCATCAGCCCAGAGCCTGACGCGGGGCTCGAATTCACGGACCGCGAGATCGTGACCTGGCTGAAGTCGGACGCTTAACCGACTGCGCCACCCAGGCGCCCCAAGAAAACTTAATTTTTAAATAGATTACTCAGTAATTGTACTGAGGTGATGGACGAATTCAAAGTGGTAAATATGCTATAACTGTTTATTGCACTAAAATTCCAATGCTGTAACATTTGCTGTATCATGCGTAAGTAGTATATATTCTGGAAAAAAAAATGATGTTAGAACATGAGGTAGTCATGGATGATACTGAATATAGGAATTTATTATGGTGTTTAAATTGGTATGTATATACATATTTCTTATTTTACCTGATGCATGTAAAGAGTCAACCGACCTTGTGACAATTTGAAATAATAGACAAAGCATCCCAGAAATAAGCTCAGAATTATGTAGCCTGAGTCATGCACAATTTCCTGTAGTGTCAAGTAAAATGAATATGAAGTACATACTTAATGAGCAGAAACAAAAACTGATAGCCCTTACAAAGGAAGAATTCTCTTAAGAACACACACACACACACACACACACACACACAAACACACACACACACATATATATATATATACACACATACATATATTCATATATATGGCTATATCCTTATATATATATATATCCTATATTTATTCATACATATATGAAAAATATATCAATACCAGTTCTTCCATTTAAAGAAAATTAATGGTTTAGGGGCTTCTGGGTGGCTCTGTTGGTTAAGTGTTCGACTCTTGATTTCAGCTCAGGTCACGATCTCATGGTACATGAGCACTGACAGTGTAGGGACTGCTTGGGATACTCTCTCTCTCCCTCTCTCTCTCCCCTCCCCCCACTCCTGTGTGCATACACACACGCTCTCTCTCAAAATAAACAAACTTAAATTTTTTTTTAATAAAGGAAACTGATGGTTTAAGTAAACTGTATTCATATAGCCATCAATTATCTTTACAAAGATCTTCAACAGGGAAACTTGACTTGTTAATCAGTTCCAAGACAGTGTCAGTTGAGGGAGTTGGTATTGATACCTAAACCATGCCACAGGCTGGATGGGTGGGGAGAACAGCATATCTGTTTTCAGCTGGTAAATTTTTATGAAGCATCAAAAAATGAGCTAGCTCCATGTTAGGGGTTGAGATAACTCAGGGTTTGTATAACTGAATACAGGATACATGAAATATGACAGAGAAAAATGAAAAATGTGTTACTCAACTAAAGAGATATCTTTCTTTGGATTGTAGTCAAAGAAGACTTGGTGAGAAAGCACTTGACCTGGGTCTTAAAAGCAAACAGATGCAAGTGGAGGAAAGAGAAGGAGGCATTCTAGGAAAAACAACATATAAACTTAGAGCTGGCAATAAGCATGGAATGAATAGGGGCTACATTCCTTAGTTACTGATATTTAACAAATCACCCCCCAACTTAAAACAAGGGCTATTTGCTATTGCCTATTGTTCTAAGGTTGGCTGGGTGGTTCTGCAATGTGGGCTAGGCTCAGTGTCTCTTAACTGGGCTTGCTGTCAGTTGGACTGCAGTCAATTAGAAGGTCAGCTGGGGGCTGGCTGGTCTGGAATAACTCACTTACATGTTAGGCTTGATGGTTTGTTGGCTCATTGTTGGCTCAAGTGTCCAAGCTTGTCTCCACACAGTCTTGCATGCTTTGCCTGGCTACTGTGTGTTTCTTCTCATGTATCAGGGGATAGGGGTACAAGAGAGCAAGAGCAGAAGCATGCCAAGGACCCTTGAGGCCTAGACTTGCACTGGCACTCTATCATTTTGCCACATTATTTTGGTCAATACGTATCACAAAGCCGGATTGAAGTGGTAGGGAATTAGACTCTACCTCTCAATGGAAGGAGCTGCAAAGTCACATTGCAAATGGTATAGACTACAGGGAGCAGCCATCTTTGCAAATTGGCTTCCACATGGGCCAACGTCACTGAAGAATAGAAGCTGTGGGCGGGGGGGGGGCGGGTAGGGGGGGGGAGGAAATCCTAAGAATATCTTTTTAGGTAGATGGCTTGGCAAGAGTTCACACTTAAATGTGAGAAGTCATTGAAGAGACTGAAGGAGATGGGAGGCTGAGTCAGTAATCCTGATAAGAGGTATAAGGGTCATGTCTAAGTCCATTTGGGCTGCTGTAACAATAAAACACAGACTGAGTGGCTTAGAAACAACAGAAAGTTATTTCACACAGTTTTAAAGCCTGGAAAACCCAAGATTAAGGCACCAGCATGGTTTTATCCCAGTGAAGAGCCTCTTTCTGGTTTATAGCTTGCACCTTCTCATTGTGTCCTCATAAGGTGGAAGGAACCAGAAAGCTCCAAGGTATCTCTTTTATAAGGGCATGATTCCCATCCACAAGGGCTCCACGCTCATGACCTAAACATCTCCCAAAGGCTGCACCACCTAATACTGTCTGTTTTGGAGGTTAAGATTTCAACATATGAGTTATGGAGCAGCACAAACATTTGGCTCATAGCAGGTTAAGGACGGAGGCGGTATCGTAAGGATTTTTGTTTTGTTAAAAGCAACTACAAAACAAATGGTTCTATCCTTTTGAAAATATTTTTGGATATTTTTGAGTTGGTCATGGCTCACAGCTGTATGTTTCTGAACTGTGTCTTTTGCTGCCCATATCTTTGCGCTGCATCCTGTCCTTGGACTCTGGCAGTTCATGAGTATACAGCATGTGCTGACTCCCCAAAATAGTACCATATCCAGTAAATCTGCTGGTGTGGGCACTTCAGGTGCACATTCATCAGCATTCAGCTGTTCGACAACTGAAAGATTTTTTTATGGTGTTTGTACTCTCTTGAGCTGAAGGAGTTTCCCAGAAGATCTAAAACAAATTCCAATCTTGTTTTCCCAGATCCTGTTTGCAACCTTAAATATGCTTACTTGAAAACTAGATCTGTTAAGCACCTTGCTTCATTCTTTTGTTGATGGGACTGCTCCCGCATGAGACCATCAACTATGACCTGCCAAACATCATCACGTATTAACCTTAACTCTACTTAGAGCAGTGATGATGGTATCTAGCAACTCTAGATATTACACCAGGTTTAAAAAGAAGTGTATTTATAAATATTCTAGATTTATGTGACAGCTAACTACCATAAAAATTATATAAAATAAAACAAATACCATACTGATTTTTAAAAATATTTCTTTAGAAAGTCTGAGGGAAAATATAATAATTGAGTTAGGTTTCGCAGAAACCTCAAGAGGTCAGTCTGAGAATTCTTGTCTTAGGAGAGAAAAATCATTTAATACCAAGTAAAGATTTCAGATACTCATCATATTTCCCAAATTGATTAAAAAATTTATTGCTTTAATAACTCAAAAGTTCAATTGTTATTGGCTACCCTGATACAAATACCCCTTGCTTTTTGAAAGTTCATATTATGTCACGTTGCTTTTATAAAAGACCTACATGAGTATGTTTTTGCTAATGGAAAGAAATCTGAAAAGGATCTTTGCTTTTATGAAAAAAGGTGAAAAGTGAGAATAGCATTCAGCGTTTGTTTTGGAATGAGCCTTTATAGAGGCAGCATTCACTCTTACCAGCAAGAAGGGGACTGCCAAGCTCCTTCCTGGGAACTTCACTCAGCATCAGGCCACTATGGCTTTGAACTGTGTCCGTGAGCATCTGTGCTTTATCTCAATTTATTTTGTGCATCCGTTAGCAAGATGTGTCCTAAAGTAACAGAAAAGCCTAAGAGAGGTTATTATTTGAGTCTCAGAATGCTCAAAATTTTTCCATATAAATTATTGGTGATTGCTTCTTTCCTTGATGCCATTTCAGTTTACAAAACGTTTCATTGGAAGGCTCTACTTTTGGATAGTGGGGGAAATCTTTACTTTTTTCAAATGGCCACATGGATTTGCTCTGATGATTTTCCCTTTCCACAGACTTGCAAATCTTCTACACAAAGATTTAATTGCTTCCTATGAAGGAAGGAGGAGAGGATGAAAACCTGATGTGGAGTTCCAGAAAAACAAAGCATTTATCTCTACTTCTGTCTGTTGAGATGTTTTAAGGTTAATAATTGGGAACTGCTCATTTTAAAGCCACATTGCATTAAAAAAAGACACATGCTTCCTGCTGATAGGATTTTCAGACTGACTAGAATTTATTATAATTTTATGAGAGAAAAAACTTAATAGCTCAGCGATCAAATACATTATAAAATAATTTTAGAAAACCTAAGTATTTATAATTTTTCTAATTGTTCCTTGTAAGTCTCACTTTCCCCTCTTGTACAGTTATGTTATCAGGATTTGGAATTTTAAATTGCAGCTTTCATTCATTTTATAACAGTATGATGAACGTTTTATCTTCCCTGGGAATTATTATTTCCAGAGGTAATAAGAACACTCATCTGTTATATGGTCTTCATTTCTTGAGTTGTTTTCTATGCATTTTGTTGTCAGCCTAGCAAAATTAATTAGATTAATTCCCCAAATTCTAGAGAATATTATTAGATATCAATTAAGCATTCAGAAATGGGTATTTTACATACTAGTTTATAGACTAATTTTAAGAGAAAGTAAACCCATCTAGATTCATATATTTTAATGCTTAGTCTTCACAACACACCCTAAAATCTATTAATGTTGTCATTATTTTTCTAGGAATATAGTAGAAAGTCATTTATATGTATTTTGAATAAAATGTTAGCAGACCTTAAGCATTATTTTCCTGTTTATCTACATTTTCAAATAGGTCTAAGTACTGGTATACCTTCAAAAAAAATAAAACTTTAAAAAAGAAAATCACATACTCAAAACAGATTTGGTTGCCCATTCTAAATGGTTGACTGGGATGCCCATCTATTGTTATTTTTTTATTTAAAAAAATTTATTTTTTGAAATAATTTTCAAAAAAGCCCCATATACACAGTGTAACCATAAAGAAATATAAGAGTTCCCTGACCCACTTCTCAGCCTCCAGTCTTACTCAACAACGATACCAACTTCAAACTCAGCTTTTTATAAAATGTTGGTAGGTGACATTTCCCAGCCTCTCTTGCAGTTAGTTACAGTCAGATTGTCAGTTCAGGCTGACAGAATATGAGCAAAAGTGACGTGAACCACTTCCAGGCCTATCAAAAATCTCGCATGTACTATCCTCAACTTCTAGCTGAATGGAGAGGACTTTGGGACCTGGAGGAGGGAGTGCTTGAGTCACTATTTGAGATTTGATGAAATTGTTGCCATATTGCTTTCATGTAGTCTTTCAGCCATTTCTTACTCCACCAGAAGGAATAAGTCCTCTCCCAATAGGTGACTTTTTACCTCTGCTATCATGTAAAAAAATGTAAAACTGGTTTTTAAAAATGTATCATCAGATTTAATAAAATTGTGTCCCAAATTGAGTATTGCATGTCTTATTTTATCTTATTTTTTATTTTTATTTGAGAGAGAGAGAGAGCCTAGGAGCGGGGGAGAGGGGCAGAAGGAAAGAGAGATTGAGGGGGGGGGGGGAATCTTAAGCAGGATCCATGCTCAGTGCGGAGCCTAACTTGGGGCTCGATCCCATGACCCTGGGATCATGACCTGAACATCAATCAAGAGTCAGTTGTTCAACTGACTGAGTCACGCAACCCCCCCCCCCCCCCACCACCACCACTTCATGTCTTAAATGTAGCTGAAAAATAGTAAAGGTTTGCTTTATGGAGTTCTTTGTTTTAAAAATTCTTGCTAGGGACACCTGGGTGGCTCAGTCAGTTAAGCATCCTATTCTTGATTTCAGCCCAGGTTATGATCTCATGGTCATGAGACTGAGCCCTGCATCAGGCTCAGCACTGAGTGTGGAGTCTGCTTAAGATTTTCTTTCTCCTTCTCTCTTTGCCCCTTCCCTGATCACACACTTGTGTGCTCTTTCTCTCTCTCTTAAAAAAGAAAAAGGGAAAAGAAAAAAAAAAAAAGTCCTGTGAATCGCAATGGCTTCACTGATATCCCAAGGAACAATACACATTCATGGTGGAATTAGTTGCTAATATTAGATGCAAATCCATACTTCAAGTAGTCCTACTCTTCATTTTGATTTATTTTTAACCAACGTGGAGTCAGCTCTTGGAATCATTGTTTGGATGTCACTGTCGACTATCAAGAGTTCACTCCAGGAGTAGAAACATTCTTGCAAATGCTTTTTGTTCACTTGTATTTATATACATACCTAGTGTTTTTAATCAGTGGCTTGTGCATAGGAATCCTTTGAAGCCACTTGTTCATTTCATGAAGATGAATTAGCATTAGATTATATAACCCAGATATCCAGTGAAAAATATACTGTAACTGCAGTATGTAGCTGTAAGTTGAAATTTGATGTAGAATAAAAGGTGTCACTGTCAATGCCTCCAAATTATAGAATGCCTCTCCTGCCCCTCCTCACATATTACACATGTCAACTGTCTAGCAGACAGACTGAGACAGTTACCTCACATATTACACATGTCAACTGTCTAGCAGACAGACTGAGTGAAGGGGCCAGAGTTGATCTGTACATTATCATAGCAAAGTTTAATTTTCTTTTTAAAAAAAAATTTTTTTTTCTCAACATTTTTATTTATTTTTGGGACAGAGAGAGACAGAGCATGAACGGGGGAGGGGCAGAGAGAGAGGGAGACACAGAATCGGAAACAGGCTCCAGGCTACGAGCCATCAGCCCAGAGCCTGACGCGGGGCTCGAACTCATGGACCGTGAGATCGTGACCTGGCTGAAGTCGGACGCTTAACCGACTGCGCCACCCAGGCGCCCCAAATTTCTAACTTTTTGATAAAGACTATAAACGTAAGTTCTAACATTTTCTTCCCTCACTCCAAAGGAACGTTTCCACATCCACTGTAAAGACTCGTGCACTCTAAACCTCTACTGTTGACAGAGTGGTCCACGGACCAGTAGTATCAGCATTGTCATCCAGAGGCCTGTTAGAAAGGTAGCATCTCAGACCCCTCCCCAAACCTAACACATCAGAACATGTATTTTAGCAACATCCCAGAAGAATCATATGTACATTAAAGTTTGAGAATCACTGGTTGTAAGTCCCTGCCTAGGGCACTGAAACCTGGGAGCTGGCGTTTAGAACATAGAAAATAAACTTTTCTTTGTGCATTTTCCATTTCATGCCCTTACTTTCAGTTCTCTGTCTCACCCTCATCAGTGGCTCTATCTAGTGTCCCCCAAGGGCCCAGCTTTACCTGGTCAATTTCTTCAGAAATGAGATTTTTCTAGAGGCATCATGGTTTTCCAAGCCATAGTATCTCATGTAGATTCTTTTTCCTCTGCCTGACATTTCTTTCCCAACCCTTCTCTCCTTGAAAGGTTTTGTCCTTTCAAGACCCAGTTCAAGAAGCACGATCTTGGGAACATTTTCTGTGGCCTGCCTCCCTCTCTGTCCCTGTAGTGCCACCAACCCACAAAACAACACAAATACCTTTTTTGGGGGCACAAATCTCACCCCGTGCTCACCTCCAGCTTTTCACAGCCCTTGGTCATTGCTACCTTATCCTTCTCTTAAACAGAGCTGTAAGCACTTCATGTCCTTTGCTCCTCCAACACTTAGCACAAAGCCCAACATGTACAAGATGTTCTTAGTAAATATCGGTCAGATAAATGTGTCTGAACTGACCTGGAATCTTTAGCAGCTCTCTCACCTGTAGTGAAAACAAAAGTACCCTACAGAAGTATCTTCAGTGATGCCCCAATACTGTGAAAAATTTCCCTAAGCTTCTTCCGCTCTGGGTGGGATTTCTGCTACCCCCGGTTTCTGACTTGCAGCTCACATCTGGACTTTGCCTCTTAGCTTAGACTTCTTGGAATGCAGCTAGTTGGATTGCCTGCCTAACTTTCTATTTCATATTGAGCCCCGAGTGCTGATTCTCAATACAAGTTCAGCAATAGACAACACATTGTAAGCTCCTCTTATCCCAGCCCATATGCAAAGTCTGGCTTGTGCAAGAGTTCAGTCAGAACAAATGGACGAGTTACCTTCAGAAAAAGCTATACTGTGCAAATGGGCTGTTGGTTTTTGTTTTATTTTGTATTGTTTTCTTGCATGCAGTTTGTTTTCTCTTTGGTTTTTGCCAGAAATAACACAGTATTTATGTGACCTTGTATTCTTTACAATGGCATTTTATAGTGAATGGGAAATTGTCATTCATTCCCTCCCAGTATGACGCCAGGCCACACGTGTGTGATAGAATTTTTTCCCCCGGGCTTTTTACAGGATTATATGAAATGAACATGACATGTTTGCTTTATTCTAGATAGTGTATCACAAGATGATTCTAAAGTTGCTATTCTCAACCTGAGAAGATTATGCAAGGAGAATTTACCATTTTGAATATAGTCTATTAATTTCTAACTCAGTGACCTATTTCTACTGTAGTAATAAATGCTAAAAAATCATTAGCTTAAATTAGCCTTTGTGTCTTATGTTTACACTTTTTTTTTTTTGATTCATAATATAGTTCAACTGAAATAGTAACTGAATGAGTTAGTGAACTGACAAGTGATACAAGAGACTACCCAGGCTGATACCCTCTCTTTTTTTCTTTTTGAGACAACTATAAATCCACACATAGTTTTTTAAAAAAAATGCAGAGAGGTCCAGTGTATCCCTTATCCAGCTCCCCCGAAAGGTAACCACTCACAAAACTAAAATCCAATGTCATAATCAGGATATTAATATTGATACAGTCAAGTTACTGAACACTTCCATCATGTATATTTCATGTTGACTTTTATAGCCACTTCCTTCCACCATCACCCACTCCTTAACCCCACAGCAACTGATCTGTTCTTCATTTCTGTAATGTTCTCGTTTGAACAATGTTGTAGAAATCTAACCTTTTGAGATTGGCTTTTTTCCACTTAGCATAATTCTCTGGAGAGTTATCCAATTGTTAGATATATCAATGGCTTGTTCCTTTGTCTTGCTGAGCAGCATTATTTGCTATGGATGGGCCCACAGTTTGTTTACTTCCTCACTCACTGAAGGGCATCTGGACTGTTCCCAGCTTTTGTCTATCATGAAGAAAACTGCGATCTACTTTTGTGTACAGGTTTTTGGTTTTGTTTTTTTTTTTTGTATAAACATAAGTTTTCATTGTTCTGGGATAAATGCCCAGGAGTGTAATTGTTGGGTCATATGGTAGTTGCATGTTTATTTTATTTTTTTAAGAAACTGCCAAGCTGTTTTCCAGAGTGAAGTTACCATTTTACACTCCCACCAGCAATAAATGAGTGATTCAGTTTCTCCACATCCTCACCAACACTTTGTGTTGTCACTATTCTGTATGTTAGCCATTCTGATAGGTATACAGTGGCATAGAATTATGGTTTTAGTTTGCATTTCTCCAATGGCTAATATTGTTGAGTATTTCTTCACGTATTTATCTGCCATTTTATATCCTCTTTGGTGAAATGTCTCTCCATGTCTTTTGTTAATTTTCTAATAGGATTATTTGCCTTTTTTTTTTTTTTTTATCAGTTTTGAGAGTTCTTTTTATATTCTAAACACTAGACCTCTGTCAGGTGATTTACAAATATTTTCTGCCAGCCTGTAATTAGTCCTGTCATTTTCTTAGCAGGGTCCTAAGAAAACACAAAGTAAATATTTAAAAATACAAAGCAAATATTTTTAAATGTTTGATAATGTCCAATTTATCAATTTTTCCTTTTATGGATGTTTTTAGTATCAAGTCAAAGAAGTCTTTGCTTAGCCCTCATTATTGAATATTTTCTTAAAAGTTTAATGGTTTTACATTTATGTCTGTTATCCATTTTGACCTAATTTTTTTTATACAGTATGAGACTTAGGTCAAGGGTCTTTTCTTTTCTTTTCTTTTTAACCTAAGATGTCCAATTCCTACAGCACTATTTTTGCATGGACTATCTTTCTCCCACCTTTGCACCTTTGTCAAAAATCTATTGGGCATTTTTGTGTAGATGTATTCCTAGGTTCTCTGTTCCACTGATCTGTTTGTCTATTCCTACATCAATACCACAGTCTTGATTAATATGTAAAATAATACCGCTTTATTCTCTTTTCAAAATCGTTTTAGCTATTCTAGTTCTTTGGCCTATCCATATAAAGTTTAGAATAACATTATACCTATCTATAAAAAAAAACTTGGAATTTTTGTAGGAACGGTGTCAACTTTGTATGTCAATTTTGAGATGACTGATATCTTTATTATGTTGACTATTCTAAACTATGATCACTGTATTTCTATCCATTTATTTAGATCTTTGATGTCTTATATCAGCATTATGTAGTTTTAGCATACAATCATGTACATGTCTTATTAGATTTACACACACACACACACACACACACACACACAGCTACTATACAGGTGTTGTGTTTTTAATCTTTAGTGTCCATATGTTCATTGTTAGTATGGAAATGCAATAAACTTTTGTATGTAAATCTTGCATCGTCCCAAATTGCCAAATCCACTTAGTTCTAGGAGATTTTTTGGTAGATTTTGAGATTTTCTACATAGGCAATTATGGCTTCTGTAATAGAATATAGAGATAGTTCTATTTCTTCTTTTATGATCTGTATGCCTTTTATTTCCTTTTTTTGTCTTATTGCACTGGCTTATTAACACTATGTTGAATTATAGTGGGAAAAGCAGACATCCTTGTAATGTACCATTTAGTATGTTAGTTATGAGGTTTTTTTAGAAGGTTTCTTTATCAAGTTGTATAAATTCACCTCTACTCCTATTTTTCATGAATGAGTATTGAGTTTTGTCAAATGATAGTTCTGTATTTATTGATTTGATGGGATTTTTTTCTTCTTTCATATAGTAGATTACATCAAATTGATTAAATTAAATAAGCTTCAAATATTGAACCAGTCTTGCATTTCTGCAATGAATCTCACTTGCTCATGGTATAACAGTTCTGTTTTACATTGCTGAAATCTATTTGTTAATATTTTGTTAAATATTTTTTATTTATATTCATAAAGGATATTGGTGTGCAGTTTTCTTCTTTTGTACTATCCTCATCTGGTGTTGACATCTGAAAAATATTAGCTTCATAAAGTGAATTAGGAATGTTCTTTGTGCTTCTATTTTCTGGAAGAGATTGTGTGTAGAATTGGCATTAATTTTATAAACATTTTGATAGAATTCTCCATTGAACCATTTAGGAAAGGAACATTATTTGGGGGTAGTGTTTAAAATTATGAATTAAATTTTAATAGTTACAGAACTATTCAAATGATCTATTTTATGTTAGGTGAATTATGATAATTTGTGTTGTCTGAGGAATTGGTCCATTTCTTATAAATTGCCAGATTTGTGTGTACAGCTATCCTTAATATTCCCTTAATATTATTTGATGTCTGCAAGGTTTTTAGCGATAGCCTCTGTTTCATTTATGATATTGGTAATCTGCCTTCTTTCTCTTTTCTTTACCATATCAGAAATATGTCAGTGTTATTAATCTTTTAAGAGACCCTTGGGGCGCCTGGGTGGCGCAGTCGGTTGAACGTCCGACTTCAGCCAGGTCACGATCTCGCGGTCCGTGAGTTCGAGCCCCACGTCGGGCTCTGGGCTGATGGCTCAGAGCCTGGAGCCTGTTTCCGATTCTGTGTCTCCCTCTCTCTCTGCCCCTCCCCCGTTCATGCTCTGTCTCTCTCTGTCCCAAAAATAATAAACGTTAAAAAAAAAAAATTTAAAATCTTTTAAGAGACCCAGATCTTTGAAACTGAGAAAAAAAATCCCATTTACAAATTGCACCACAAAGACTAAAATACCTAGGAATAAACTTAACTGAGGAGGTGAACTCTGTACCCTGAAACTACAAAACACTGGGGAAGGAAGGGGCACCTGGGTGGCTCAGGCAGTTGAGCATCAGACTTTGGCACACGTCATGATCTCATGGCTCATGAGTTCAATCCCCACATCGGGTTCACTGCTGTCAGCCTGTCAGTGTGGAGCCTGCTTCAGATCCTCTGTCCCCCTCTCTTTGCCCCTCTCCCACTTGTGCTTTCCCAAAAAGAAATTTTAAAAAACATTGAGGAAGGAAACTGAAGTTGACATAAACAAATGGAAAGATGTTCCATGCTGATGAGGAAAAACCAATAATGTTAAAATGTCTATACTCCCCAAAATAATCTACAGATTTAATGTAATCCCTATCAAAATACCAACAATATTTTTCATAAAACCAGAACAAATTATACTAAAATTTATATGGAACTACAAAAAAAAAAAAAAAAAAAAAGCCCCAAAACCCAAAAGAAATCTTGAAAAAGAAAAACAAAGCTGAACACATCACAATCCCAGATTTCAAGAATCACTACGAAGCTATCGCAATCAAAACTGAAGGTACTGGCACAAAAATAGATGCATAGAACAATAAAACAGGATACAGAGTCCAGAAACCAACCCATGCTAATCTGGTCAATTCATCTATGAAAAGGAAGTGGCAATATCCAACAGGGAAAAGACAGCCTCTTCAATAAATAGTGCTGAGAAAGCTGGACAGCTACATGCAAAAGTGAAAACTGGACCACTTTCTTACATCATACACAAACATAAACTGAAATGGACCTAAATGTGAGAACTGACACCATAAAATTCCTAAAAGAAAACATAGGCAGTGGTCTTGTGGACATCAGCATTATCAGCATATCTATGAACATGCCTCCTCAGGCAAGAAACTAAAAGCAAAAACAAACTATTGGGATGACACCAAAATAAAAAGCTTTTGCATGGCAAATAAAACCATCAACAAAACAAAAAGGCAACCTACTGAATGAGAGAAGATATTTTCAAATGATGTATTTGATAAGGGGTTAATATCCAAACTACATAAAGAACTTATATACAATTCAACACACACAAAATCCTCAATTTGGTCAGAAAAATGGGCAGAGGACCTGAATAGACATTTTTACAACGAAGACATACATATGGCCAACAGACACATGAAAAGATGCTCAACATCACTAATCATCAGGAAAATGCAAATAAAAACCACAATGAGACACCACCCTATATCTGTCAGATGGCAAAAAGACAAAAAATAATAAGTGGTGGGAATGTGGAGAAAAAGGATCCTTCCTACACTGTTGGTTGGAATGAAAATTGGTACAGCCATTTTGGAAAATAGTATAGAGTTTCCTCAAAAGATTAAAAATAGAAATACCATATGATCCAGTAATTCTACTACTGGGTATTTACCCAAAGAAAATGAAAACACCAGTTTGAAAAGATATATGCACCCGTTTGTTGCCGCATTATTTACGATAGCCTACATACAGAAGTAACCTAAGTGTTTATCAGTAGATGAATGAATAAGGAAGATGTGGTGTACACACACACACACACACACACACACACACACATACACACACACACACAC
The DNA here is from genome assembly GCF_014898765.1 of Herpailurus yagouaroundi. Lineage (NCBI taxonomy): Eukaryota > Metazoa > Chordata > Mammalia > Carnivora > Felidae > Herpailurus > Herpailurus yagouaroundi. The sequence goes on along the minus strand of NW_024412405.1, from coordinate 47,331,064 downwards.
TGGAATATTACTCAGCTATAAAAATGAATAAAATCCTGCCATTTGCAACAACATGGATGAAACTCGAGGGTATAATGCTAATGGAAATAAGGCAGTCAAAAAAAGACAAATATGATTTCATTCACATGTGGAATATAAGAAACAAAACAAATGAACAAACTAAACAAGGGACAAACAAAAACCACTCTTAAATGCAGAGAACAAACTGCTGGTTACCAGAGGGCAGGTAGATGAGGAGATGGGTGAAATAGGTCAAGAGGATTAAGAGTACAATTATTTTGATAGGCACTGAGAAATGTATAGAATTGTTGAATCTCTATATTGTGCACCTGAAACTAATATAGCACTGTATGTTAATTATACTTGAATTAAAAAAAAAAAGAACTCTTTGTTCAATTCATTTTTCTGTTCTGAATTTCATTAACTTCTGCTCTTTATTATTTTTTTCCTTCTGCTTGCTTTGGGTTTATCTTGCTCTCCTTTTCCAGGTTCTTGAGGTGGGATATAATATTATTGATCTGAGAATGTTTCTTTTTAATAACATGCTATTAGTGTTACAAAGTTCCCTCTCAGCACTGCTTTAACTGTGTCATACAGGTTTTGGTGTGTTATAATTTCATTTTCATTCATTTCAATATATTTTTTTATTTTCACTTTCTTCTGACCTTCATTTTGATAAGCAACACACTGTCATGTGAATTTTTTCCCACGTTGGTAATGTGTCATCTTTATGTGGCTGCTTTCAAAATTTTCTCTTTGTCTTTCATTTTCAGAAGTTAATGATGATGTGTCTTGTCATGGATTTGATTGGGTTTTTCCTATTTGGGCTTCACTCGACTTCTTAAATTTGTAGGTATATATCTCTTGTCAAATATAGGCAGTTTCCAATCATTATTTCTCTGAGTACTTTTTCAATCTCATCCTTTTTCGCCTCTCCTCTGGGACTTGGATACCTCAAATGTTAGATCTTTTGTTATAGTTCCCCAGGTCTGTGAATTTCTGTTCATTTTATTTTTTTAGTCTATTGTCTTCCTGATGTTCAGATTGGGTAATTTCTATTGTTCTATCTTCCATTTCACTGATTCTTTCCATTGTATTTAGTGATTTGTATTTTACAGTTCTCAAGTTTCCCTTTGGTTCTTTTTATACCTTCCATTCTTTGATGAGGCATTCTATTTTTTCATTCATTTCTAAAGTGTTTTTAATTTTTCATCAAAGCATTTTTATGTTGGGCATAAAACATCTTAAAGCATTTAAGATCTTTGTCATATAATTCTAACATCTCTGTATCTTGGTATTGGTATCTATCAAGTCTTTTTAAGTTTTAGGTCTTCCTTATTATTGGTATGAATGATTTTTGATGGAAATCTGGACGTTTTTGTATTTTATAATGAGATAATAGATGTTATTTGCACCTTTTAACTCTCTTCCTCGGACACATTCTTTCAGGAACAGGGGAGAGTGCCTCCTTATCACTGCCAGGCAGGGTAATTTCTGTAGTCATTCAGCCTCTGTTGAGGGATCCTCATTATTGGTGGAAGAGTGGGACTTTTAGCTCCCCTTATGGTCTTTACTGACATCATTGTGGATATGGCCTTGTTACTGCTGGTTGATAGTAAAAGTCCTGATTCTCCTTTAGGCCTCCTCTGACATCACCCCAGGAGGGAGGAGGTAGGGGCACCTTATTACTGCTGGATGGTGGTGAAACTACAGACTCTCATATGGTCTTCAGTGATACTGAAGGGGTGAGGGAGACAGCTCATTACTGGTTGGCAGGGATGAATGTCCTGGCTTCCTACTTGGCCTTCTCAGACATTACCCTGGTGGGGTGTTGAGGCACCTTGTCAGAGCACTGTGTGAGTAGAAGTCTCAAGTCCTCATTCTACTCAGCCTTTTCTAGTGGGGGTGGGGGTGGGGCCACAGTCTTTTCTGTGATTCTTGGTTTTTACGGTCTAAATGTTTTCTGTCTTGCTGTGCTGCCTTTTTCTGGTCCTTTGACTACATTGAGAGCAGGTCTTAGCTGTGTATTTTTTCTCTTGCCCCCACTGACATTCCCATTTGACATCCCCACTGGCTTCTTCAACTCCAGGTCTGGGATATACGAAGCTAAAATAAAACATAGGGAACTCACCACCATGTCTTTTCTTAAGTCCCAAAGTCTCTTGTTGATCTGCCTTCTTTTCTCCACCTTTCAGTGTCTTATATTTTATATACAATGTCCAGGGTTTTTGAGTTGTATTTAACAGAATACATAGGGAAAACAATGCCTACTTTATTTTTCCAGAAGCAGAAATACAATACATTCATTTTAGGATAAGGAAATTGAAGGCTTGGGTAAAGATCCACAGCTAAGGGTGGCATGACCAAATTAGATCCTTGCTCTCTCAATTCTTTGTTCAGTGCTCTTATCATTGTAACAGTGAAATTCAGGCATCTGCCTTGAAGTGTGATGGTATAGAGAAAATGTCATGAGAATACTGTACTCCCACTGCCTCCCAGCCATTTATTCTATTTTGTATTCCTTTAGAATCTTGTATAATTTTAGTTATCTCACCATATTGCTGTCTCCAGTGGTGGGTCCAGAATCCCCATATATGAGCAGCGTAGAGGCAGCAATGTGAATTTAAGGGAGGGTAAACGACTTATAGCTACAGCCTAGTAAATACTCTGTTTTCACTTAATTATATATTATTGGAGGTAGATTGAGGGATGGTGAGTGGAAATAGGCGCTAAATCACCTCAAGCCATCCAAACACCATCTGCCTTGTATTAAACTACAATGGTAACAATATGTTGATTTGGTAGCCTCTGTTGATTTTAATAAGCTATTTTTGGACAGGGATGGGATATTTTATTTACTATGAATCTGAGGTTATCTTCGGTATTGGTAGATTAAGGATGATGTTAATAAGTTTGCTTGTTTCCCCCCTACTGTTGGCATTAGGGACACATAGTCATATCAACAGAAAAGCAGAGTCTGTCATGTCAGAGTTCCACTTATCCTTGCATCAGTCTCAAGTATCAAAATTGATTTTTTTTAAATGTTCATTTGAAAAGCAGCAGAGATAAGATTCAAGGATGCTTGCTCTCAGAAAAGGATTATTTATTAAGGGAAAGACTTGTCCTTTGAAAATTATTATCATAATTATCACTAAGAACCCAATTCTATATTTCTTATTAAGGCAAAATCCCTGTTGAGGCAAACACAAGAAGGATGTTGATTGCAGTGGGATATCTGTCTGAGTAGGGCTAAGTAATCAGCTTTGAAATGTCACTCAAAGGAATCAGTGGGACAGAGGCTATTCCCTGGCAGGTCACAATGCCTTTTGGGTTGTTTTTTATTTGTTTGTTTTTTGTTTTTGAAATGCCAAGGGTTTTATATCATCCTTGCATAGGTAATTATTCTGGATATCTCCAGAAACAATATTTAGGACTGGAGGAAAAATTGTATTAGAACAGAGAAAATGGCATAGAAATTCAAGGAGCCATATCAACTCATTGAATGTTGAGAGTCATTGAATCATAGATTCTCAGAGCTAAAGTTGTTTGGTCCCAACCCACACTGGTACATAATTCTCCCCTAGAGTCACCTTGCCATGATTTTTTCTGTCTCATGCTAGGAAAATTGGAGATGTACACAGACAGCTCACTTCATTCTCTGCATGCTGACTTTCTGTATTTGTTTATAGTATGGTTGACTCTATTCCTTGGGGCCATGCAAGTGTTTTGTGAGTAAATAATGAGCATGCAATTTAACTTAAATCATTTGAAAACATTAAAAACCTCAATACAATGGGCACTTGACATTTTGAAAGGCTACATTCCAAAACCTTTAATATTCTCTAGATATGGAAATATTGCTATAGGTCATAATTTCTTCCCTAAACTGTATTAAGTCCTCAAGAAGCAAACTACAGCCACTCACCATTGAATTTTCAGATACTAAGCAGTTGACTAGTTTCACTCTTTCACTAAGAATTTTGTAGAAAACTTCACCTCTGTAATTGCCCTCAGTTCAATTATTTGTTTCTTCATTCATTCTACAAATATTTGTTGAAGGTCTAATATGTGACAGGTACTGTACTAAGCTCTTTAGGTAATAAAACAGATACAGTCCCTGTCCTTAGGGTATTAGCAGTCTAGTAGAAAGGGTAGTCAATACACAAGTAAACAAAAAAACATATTAAATACAAATTATGATTCAGTGCTTTGAAGGAAACAGACAAGGTAGAGTGATACATGGTACATTACAGGGGAGAGCTTACACAGAACTGGTAGGCACTGAAGACCTCACTGAGAGAGGTCTGGCATTTGAGCTGATAATTCAGAGTCAGTTACATAAAAAGTTGGAAAGAGTATTTCCAGTAGAGGAAAAGCATGTGGAAAAGAGTCAGATGCTGGAAAAAGCATGGGACATTTGAAGGGCTGGGGGGAAGTCAGAAAGGTAGAAGGGGCAAGGGCTCTTTGTCAGGCAAGGGCCAGATCATGTGGGGTCCTTATGGACCATTTGCCTTAGTGCATTTGGGTTCCTATAGTGGACTACCATAGACTGGGTGGCTTAAACTGATAGTGAAAAATTATAAGATGGCGACAGGACTGATAGGGGAATTCCAGTCCCTGCCCAAAGACTCTCCTGGGTTCTTCTTCCTGCCCTGCTTGCCGCGCGCACCAAATTGCGACTAACGCAGAAGTAACAGACTATAAATTGCTCCCAGTGATTACACTTAGGGCTCAGACCTCTAGCGAGTGATCTCCTCTGAGCCCACCGGTGTAAAATAAAACTCCTACCTTCCAAGATCTCCAAATGCCGCTTGGTTCTTCTGCCAGGTGATCCAGATCAGGTTCCGTAACAAAACAACAAACATTAATTTCTCACAATTCTAGGGGGTGCGAAGTTCAATATCAAGGTGCCACAAGATTCAGTATTTACTGAGGGTCATAGATGGCTGTCTTTTTGCTGTGTCTTCACATGGCAAAAGTGAGTGAGGAAGCCGTCTGGGGTCTCTTTTATAAAAGCACGAATCACATTCATGAGGGCTCCACTCTCATGACCTAATTACCTCGCAAAGGCCCCACCTCCAAATACCATCACATTGGAGGCTAGGATTTCATCATATGAATGTTTTGGGAGGACACCAATATTCAGTCTCTAACACTATTGTAAAGAGTTTAGTTTTTATTCTTCTGCAATGGGAAGCCATTGAAAGGGTTTTAATAGAAAAGTGGCATGTTTATAGATCAGGTCAAAATTGCAACAACCCAGAGTAGCCATTTTGCAGTAGGGTGTAGAATCTGTTAATTTTAAGGAGAGGAAGCACAGAGATATTTGGGGCACAAAGATAGAATTTAAAGCCATGGAAACTGAAGAGCTCATCCAGAAGTAGGTGTGAGGAGAAAAAGAAAAGAAAGCCCAGGACTGAAGTAGAGGTCAACAGCTCAAGGTCAAAGAGAGAAAGAGGGAACTGCAAGAGAATGAAGAATTGGCAAAGAGACAGCCAGGAAACTGGAATAGAGAGTCCACTCAGCAGAGAGTTGAGGGGCGGAGGAGAAAGAGAAGGATGAAGTGGCTACCACACTAAATGCTGATAAAAGACTCCTTCCAGCCTTCAAAAAACATAAATGCATCTAATTTTGATTTGCTATTTATCACCTTAGTTATTTCACAGGTTTTCTCTACTCGCATGTTTTTCCTGCTCACCTGCAAAAATGACAACAGATATCCGAGTCATGGACCCTGTCAAATCCCACACTTTAAAGAAAAGTCTTTCATCTTTCTTTTTTATGCATTTTGATTCTCCCCAAATACTCCGGATAACTTCTACAATGCTTTCCATTTTACTATCCTAGGCAGACTCTGTAATCTTCAAAAGTCTCCACTTTCCAAATGTAAAACCATTTTAGATGCAGTTTATCATCTTTTGAAAATTATCCATGTTCATTTAAAAACATATTAGCTCTTCACCATCAATGTATTTGAATTGCCATGTTGTAGGAGCCCCGGAATATTAAGCTTATCGGAAAGTTAGGACAAGTTTTCCCTGGAGGATGGAGAAGTAGTTTTAAATTCAAAGTGGGAAAAAAAATTCCATATCTTAAAATAGAAGCAAATTTTTTCTCTGTTTCACATTCTCTCAAGATATCCGCAATCCTTTTTAAACTCTCTATTTATTATTAAATACAAGCAATTTAGCTCCTTTGTGAGGTTATGCAAATAACTCATCCAGAATTAGCATTTAACATGCAGTTCTTATATCCACACAAATGTTTTGTATAAAGTTGTTTTAAAAAGATTCAAATCTTTATAATTAGGAAGGGAAAATATATTAATAGGAATAAAGGGATACCCTGCTAATCTCCCATATGTAAATTAGCTTATAATTTCCATCACTTACTTTAGAGGCAACAGAACAATGGAACTTTTATTCTTCAATATTGCTGTCTCTCTCCTTCTCCTGCTAGAAAGTATGTGCTTATACTTGTGTATCTAAAGGAAAATGACAAGGAATGTTAAATGCTTTATTTTTATGGGAAGGACACGGCTGGTAAATTGTGAGTAGGATTGAAGTTGATACTCTGTGCTTTGACAGCCTAGAGGATAAACTGCAATGCAGACAGACCCTCTTGCGTTCTCATTTCAACTGGTTGTTTCTCCTCCTTTGCTTTTGGGGCTGGATCCACCCTTGCCCACTTGACTCTTCCTCCAGTCTCTCTGCCTCCTCCCCAAACTTTACATAAGAGGACACTGCTGTAGAATGTATGCGGAAGTTGTTCACTTCTTTGAAGGACTTTTTTTGGCTTTAGTCTCTAGCTTGGCCTTCGGAGGAAGGGATCATGCAGGTAGGAGTAGACATTGGCCAGCAGTACAGCGCTGGTTAGATTCTTCTCTCCACTTACCTTCTGGAGCTTGGCTTTTCTCTCTCAAGATTTCAGAAGTGCGATGCACAGTGCTAAAAATTTAGTATCACTAGATGAACTAGGATGGGGAAGGATTTAAAACCCAGTCAGATACACCACCATGGAAAACAGTAGGTTGTTGAGTCTGGAAGCAGACAGGGGAGCTCTGAAGCAACTATTTTCTTTAAGTTTGTTTGTTTGTTTGCTTATCATTTACTTATTTAGAGAGACAGAGAGAGAAAATCCCAAGCAGGTTCCATGCTCTCAACACAGAGCCCAATGTGGGGCTGGATCTCACGAACTTTGACGTTGTGACCTGAGCCAAAACCAAGAGTTGGACACGCAACTGACTGAGCCTCCGAGGTGCCCCCTGAAGAGACTTTAAACACAAAACACATTTAAATATGTTCCCTACAGCTGTGGTAGAGCTAGATAATTGGGTGAAATGCATAAAGAATACATATTTCTCCCTCAGCAAGCATCTAGGAAACTACCATGTGCCAGGCAAGGTTGGCAGACTGGACACAAGATGAAAATAAGCATTTATTCACTTCAGGAATGTCTCTGTCCATGGAGAAGTACACATGCAAGCCAATGTTCTAATAGGTCATGATACATGCAATCACAGAGGTAGGTCTCATACTCAGGACAGAGGAAAGCCACCTGTGTCTGCCTAGGGTGCCAAGGAAATCTTGAGAACAGCCTACTTTTCCCCATCTCCATAGCCACCACCTCATCTCAAAGTCTGTCAGCTCTCATATGACTTCCGGAGGGTCTCCAGCCTCCAGTCATCCACATGGCAGCCAGAGTCATTTTCCAAAAAGGAAACCTGATCATGTCATTTCCTCCCTTAAAAGCCTGCAATAACTGTCCATTACCACGTACTAAAATCCAAACCCTCAATCTGGCTAATTAGGCTTAACTGGCTTCTACTTCCACCTTTTCTCTCTTTGCTTCCCGCCTTATGCTCCAGCTACAGCCACTGACTTGTTTTCTTAAGTCACCATTGGTTTCTAAGCCCTGGGCCTCTCCACATGCGTGCTCTCTGCCTGAAACTGCTCTGCCCTCCGAATTCACACAAATATGCTAAGAGAGAAGTGTGCACACACATGCGTATACACACACACCCCAAGACTCGGTGCTATCCTCCCGTGGGTGCACTCTGTGCATGCCTTCTGCATGGACATCACTGATTAGCTCATCACACTGTATTGTGCTTGGCTGTTTACTTTTCCATCCTTTTTACTAGAGGGAAAGTTCCTTGAGTGTAGGGAGCATATCTTTTTCATCATTGTACTTCCAGAGGCTAACATGGTTCTGAGCACATCATCAAAAGCAACCATGTTTTTTTTAATAGATGAGTAAAGAAACTTTTGAACAATGCTATACCAAATATGTGAGGAAGAGCCCCTCACAGTCAGCATACAAATATATGTCCCACATCCCAGCGAAGGGACCATTTCAAAACTCTGAAAGTTTCTAGGAGACTATGATCCTATGAATCTTAGATCCTTCCTAGAAAGAGGCAATGTATAAGTAAATAAGCTATGAATGATTTCTTACCGTGAGCAGCAATGATCAGACTCCTTGATTCTTTCTCTGAATTGGGCAACATTCATGGTGTCCTATGATCACACCGACAGAAACCGTCAGTCTTATTTCAGGGTACAACATCAAGGGTGCATGCAGTTGTAAGGCAAAATATTCCTCCATGGGGAGAGGAGCCGAGTCTAGCAAGCTTCATCAAGCTGGCTGAAGGACTGCTAGAACACAGGGCCACTGAGCTGATCTTAGGACAATCAGGCTTTGACTCTCCCTTTTACATCTCGTTGAAGTGGGAAACTTCAGCATCCTCATAACAGAGCCAGTCTTCCCCCAATCCCAACTCCTTGCCCTTACTGCTCCAGCAGCTTCTCCCTGCAAGCTCCCATACGTTCCCTACGCTTTCTCTTGCTGCCAGAGCCCACTTTGTAGCCTACCAGTCAGGCTGGAGGGGCCGGGGAAGTGCCTCTCCTCATCAAACCTCAGGCAGAGACTGACCAGAGTGGGTCTATAACTGCTCCTCAGGTGGGATAACTTTCGGGCACGTGTCTTGCCCTGGCTCACGGGGCTTCCACTGAGACTTGGCTCCAGCTGCCCAGAGTGCAAGGTGGCTTGATAACAAAGCTTTGCGGTCTCCCTGCTTTACTCCCTTTCATGGTGTCCTGTGATCACGCCTATGTAAACTCCAAGTCTTATCTCAGGGTTTGCTTCTAGGAGAACCCCAAAAACTACTGGCAGGCTCATGTTCTCTATTTAGGAGCATGAATCTTTCGGAGAAGTCTTAAGACAGTTGGGAATTACCAGGAGGCGCTTTCCTCCTCATGAGATGTTATACTGGGCAGGTGGGAGATTGAGGACGGACGCTGGCCCAGAGGGCCAGGTTTACAGTAGTGATTTAACTGTGGGCAGCTGAAGCCAAATCCCCCCAAGGAAACTCTGGGACCCGGGATGGGACACCTGCGTTTAAGTTATCCTACCTGCGGGGCAGTTACGTACCAGCTCTGGCCAGTCTGTCCTGAGGGTTCCGGGGGGGGGGGGGGCCGGCGAGTCAATTCCCTGACCTTTCCAGCCTGCCCTATAGGCTGTTGTTTACACCGCCTACTAAGGAGAATTGTACCCTTTCTCACATGGATGCATCTTACACATTTGACAAGGCCAAAATATTATAGAGTCTGAGTAGACTGTGGCTCAATATTTACATCTCTATCCATAACCCCGGAAGTCACCATATGGTAATTAAAGCTAACAATTGCAAAGCTCGTAGAAAAATATTCCTTTCTATCCTGAGTCTGTGCCAGGGAGAGCAGGGCTCTAACCTATGGAAGTGTCAGAGTGAAAACAGAGACCCTCATCTTTTAAAATTGTGGTCTTCAGGGGTGCCTGGGTAGCTCAGTCAGCATTTAAGCATCTGAGTCTCAATTTCAGCTCAAGTCATAATCTCACGGTTCTTGAGTTCGAGCCTCGAGTCGGACTCTGTGCTGACAGCATGGAGCCTTCTGGGAATTCTCTCTCTCCCTTTCTCTCTCTGCCCCTCCCCTACTCTCTCTCTCTCTCTCTCAAAATAAATAAACAAACATTTAAAATTATAGTCTTCATGTTTATCTAGTCTCCCTTCCCAGTTTTACCCATGAAGGAACTGAGGCCCAGAGAAATGAACTTCAGTGCCCCCAATTATAAGTAGGTTCCCAATTCTTATCCTGTGTTCTTTCTACCACATCCGGCCACTGCATGAGTAAGGCTGGATGAGTTACCTGGAATTTTTTTCCTATTCTCTCAAGTATTTGAGACCAGATTTCTGCATAGAGAATGAAGTCCTAATGGGAAGCCAACACTGGTTGCAAGCAAATCTGTCCTATCAAGACTTCCAAGAGACTGTTACATTTTGGAGTCTTCCTTCTACACTCAGATAACCAAGAGAGAGGCCTCACAATGTGCTTTTGTCTAGAAAATCAAGTCTCTCCATGTCAGCCGGGGTAAGTCTAGGACCAGCGTTCACCCCCCAGCCCCTCGGGGCAGCTGTTCCCGTGCAACTGCCTGCATTCCTGTTGGGGCTGATGTAAGTCACACCCACACCAACCTCAGCTGCATCCATGCCCCCCAAAAAACCTGAACTTTCCTTAGGAATGCAACAACTGTCTTTAAGACTGTGTGATTCAACCTCTTGAGAGTCATGTGATCTCAAGTCCTCCCTCAGAAGATAAGTTTTGTGGGGCACCCGGGTGGCTCAGTCGGTTGGGCGGCCGACTTCGGCTCAGGTCATGATCTCACGGTCCGTGAGTTCGAGCCCCGCGTCGGGCTCTGTGCTGACGGCTCGGAGCCTGGAGCCTGTTTCAGATTCTGTGTCTCCCTCTCTCTGACCCTCCCCCGTTCATGCTCTGTCTCTCTCTGTCTCAAAAATAAATAAATGTTAAAAAAAAATAAAAAAAAAATAAAAAAAAAGAAGATAAGTTTTGTTAGTTTATCTCAAAGCCTCCCCTGGAGGCTCCCCAAGCCACCAGTGTGCCCCTGTTTTGTTGGGCCTGGCAGAGAACCCAGGTTATCTTGGTTAAGGAAGTGTGCAAAAACAGAGAATGAAGACAGCGAGTATTTCAGGGAATTAGGGAAAGGTTTACAAGCAGGCCTCACGGAGATGATTTTGATTCTGGTAATATGTAATTACTACAACTTAACTTCTCTCTCCTGATGTTTCAGAGGAATGTCTCTCTCATGCCCAGTTTCTACTTTATGACTCTGGCATTATCAGAGCTTCGGCTCCCTGACAACCTTTACTGCTACGTGGCCTCTGCCAACAGCCTTCTCCAGGTGTTATTTCACCTTCAGCTCCTCTGCCAATCACTCAGCTGTGTTGTTGTTGATCACTTGCAAATCTCTGAGAGAAAAATCTCCTTGCTCTACCTCATAAACATCATCCCTTTCTGAACAAAGCTGTTGTGTCAAACCACCTACTGAACTTCTAGAAAGCCTGTCTTTGCTGGCCTTTCATCACTTGCTCTAGGGGCTGGTGTGTTATATACTATGTTATATAAATGCTTATAAGGGAGCATCTAGATCAACCTTCCTTGGCCAGGAGTTGTGGATGGCGGCTTCGTAGGAGAGTGGTAAACTTTGGCCTATCAAGTCTATATCTCAGAGAGAGGTATGAATATGGTGATGACGCTGCCCTCTGCTTAGCGCACCTCACATTCCCGTGCAGGTGCAGCGGTCTCATGGCTTCCCGAAAAGAAGAAACCGTGACGCTCCCCCCAACCGCTGCCTCAGAAAGATTCCAGATCCCTGTTGAAAGATCCCTGTTTAGGTAGCCTAAAAGCGGGGGATGTGTTTACATTCCTTGGTAACCAATTTTATTCCATACAGCAACTTAGACAACAAAGAAAAACCGACCCTGGACCTCTTTGAACTGCACCTTGAATTCATTTTGGTACGTGATTCAGTTTCAGAAAAGGTGCTCATTGGCCAAAAAATCCTACCTCATGATAATTTGGACATGCATTTGTGTTTTGGCTACTTTATGGGCAAAGGTGCTCCCAAGTTATGGATGCTTCATCCCTCACTGTACAAAGCACTCGGCATTACTAAATGAAGTTTAAATTGGAGAGACACTATACATTACACATGGAAAAAATGTGCATTTTAACATCTCCAGAATGCTATTAAATATCTCAGAAAGATCCATAAAGAAAAGTGTGTCCTGGAGCTTGAAATAGAAAGTGATTGGAAAAAGTAGAAATCGAGTTCCTATTTTTCAAAAAGGAGCCATATCATCCCATAAATCTTTGAAAAGAAGTTTTCTTGGGCTCAGCTTTAAGCATTCAAATGCTTCCCAGGAGCACCTTGACCTTAAATTAACATTTATAGAGTTTAGCTGACATCAAGCTTTGCAGTTTAATGGAAGGTTTAAAGTTGAAGAAGGTACGTAGTCTAAATTGGTATTGTACATTAAGTTCTGAATAAGGATGCATTTCTACAACTACCACCATTTTCATTTATTTGCCCCTCTAGAACAATAATAACAATTGGCAAAATATATGAAATGCATTTTCTTTCATGAATAATACATTTTTATATGTTAACCTCATGGAAACAGGAACGGTTCAACAGTAACAGGAGCATTTTAATGCTGTCTTAAGAAAGGGTACGTGTGACAATATCTGTACTGTCTGACCTTGGTAGTGTTGTTTTCTGTAGACTCTGTGGTAGGTGGTAAGAAATATTAACCGAGTGTTCAAATAATAAAGAGGCATCTTCGCAAATGAAGAAGAAAATATTCAGTGTTACCTATAGATTCCATTACACATCAAATGAAAATGAGATACATTCCATTCTGTTCAAACCAGGAGTACCTTCTAAGTGGAATATGAATGTCTGGAGAGTAATATATAAAGCATGAAGATGGTGTTTTAATACTGTTAATGAGTTGCCCCTTGGTTGTACTGCAGATAAAAACTGCTTTCCTATACACACATATTTCTGCGCTGCATAAAGCCCAATTTGTAAACGCTTGGCATTAGCACACAAAGGGAAGTCCATTTCTCCAAGTGTTTGCCAGAATAACAGTGATTTGGTCTTTAGAAAAAAGGTGCTTTTGAAAAAGCAGAATAGGAAAACTAGTACTGCCCTTAGACCCTGGACCAAGGGGATCTCAGTTCCTCCTTCTCTTTCCCCCTTGTGTTTTGGAGCATCTTCCTCAGGATGTTCTAAGTCAGAATCATTCTGCCCCAGACCCTTCTGTGTGGGCCCCAGGCGGCATTGCTCCTCTTTGGCGTGCTCTGCAATCCTCTCCCCCGCTCTCCTGGGGCGGGGGTGGTTAACCAGATGCTCTGAGGAGCTCCCAGATGCACATGGGTGGAGTTGTCCTGTGCCCATTCCTGGATGGTAGCCTGGTGAGCAAATCATTCTTGCCCAAGGTTCAGTATTTCTTTTAAAAGAATGTGTGGGCCATCGGAAGGGTGCTAACAAGCTGATTTGGGGTAACTCAAATTGTTTATATCGACAGTTGCTTTTTGAAACAAAGTATTTGCCTCCCCTCCCAAAATACGGGTGGCCCCGTGGGGTGTTACGATAAACGGTAAGGATTAAAATCCTAGCCAGATTTTAAAAACACACACGAAAGTCTCCCTTTCTTCAAAGTTGAGGATCTATCACTTACACAAGAGCTAAGAAGTAAATTAATTCTTAGTAGTGAAATTTCTCGAGAAATTAGATGGTTTACAAATATAGGAAAATATAATCTAGCCCCTCCTGACCAGAACTTCCTTATTAAAACATTGATTGTAGCACATAGGGCCAAATCTCTTTTGCAGAGGACTTCCTTGTTTAAACCCTGTTGGGAGACAATTGACCCTGTCAGACTCCCCTTAGGCACTGCCCCATATCCTCTCCATCTTGCTTCCTATTGTAGCCATGGCCACTGTGAACCGATCTGCACAAGCTATGACTGATTTTATGCTGACGATATCAATTCTCTCACCTGCCCTGGGATCCTTGTGCTCTGGTATGGGACATCTATGCCCTTAGGAGTGAGAGGGAGTTAACTCTCAATGGGCAACCCTCAACCAAAAGAGATCCAAGGGAGATCTTAGAGCCAACGGATAAATGTTTCTCCCTGTGATCCTCTGCATGGACAGTTCTGTTCAGCAGAGGGTACCAGCAGGGTAGAGCTCCAGTTGCCCACGGTGGTGAGCAACTCAATAATGCACACTTGATTTGCCTTCTCTTCCTGGTTCGACTCTTCCCGGTCCTTCACTCCTGGTCCCTGGCATCACTTTCCAAAATAAACTGCCTGCAAAGCCTAAGTCTCAGGCTTTATTCTCCTGGGAGGAACTTAGGCTAAGAAAACAGAGTTCTATCACAGGTTACAGTAATTATTCTCCTGCCTCCACATGGCCTCACTACCAGAAATTATCTATCATTATGCACATCTAAGTGCAGCACAAAGAGCCCTCCACATGTGCATGTATTTACAAATTTTATCACACTGACGTAAAGACATGTGATTATCCCATTACTTTCTGCTGGAGACTATCGATAATAAAGCAGACCCATATCTTACATTCCCTCGGTACTCCTAGCATCCAAGATGTTGTTCTGCATTCACTGGATAGCTCATGGTGTTGGACCACTGGTAACCTGCAGAAAGGAGCCATATAAATAGCTTTATTAACTGCAGACCTAAGTGTGGTCAAGTGAATGAAGGCAAGAAAGCATTTTCCTCTAACATGAATCTTTTGAACAACGAGGTATTCCATTTTATGAGATGTCTAACTGGCTCTGTAAAGATACAATCATTTATTTATCTTCTCCCCACATACCAAATGTCATTGAAATTGGTATAAAATCACTAACTGCTGTGTTTATATAGAATAAAATGATTGTCAGAATATTCAGAAAATTTCAACGTTCCTAGGATTCTGGGTTTTAGAGAAAACATTTACAGTTATGTCACAGTATAATTTAGATGGCTGAAGCCAGGCTGCCAAAAATATTCAAATTTCTTTAAGACTTAAAAACATCAAGGATGTATAGAAAAACGCAGAGGTGTTTGTTAAAAATAAACAGGCAAGTCAGAAACTGAACAACCTCAGTTATACACAGTCACATATACATACTCACACATGATCAATTAGGCCTGCAGCATTTGCATGTGGCAATTTTCCATTGTCCCAAAGGGAGAGTGGGATGATTAAAGTGTTTCTCTCGGACAGGCATCATTGCTCTTTAAAGAGGAGAAAACTCTAGTTAACATCTGGTTGAGATACATTATTGAAATACATTCCAGACCTTGCTTCTTTTGGTTGAACAGCTGGAATTTGTTTTTTAAATCATTTTGATCCACCTAATCTTCTACTTCTTCTGGTAGAGGAAAAGGAAAACATAGAATGGCAAAGAAATATACCCTTTTTATGAGCACCTGTTCTGTTCCAAGCATGCTATGTCATGTTTTGCACATGTTATTTCTAATAGGGTCACTGAGAAATGCACAACTTAGAAACTGTATATAAAGGGGTGTAATCAGCCCACTAGTGTGCATTTTGTTGTTATACCTTATTTGTTGTAATAGCCTCTAGGTAGGTTCTAGTTAGGAAAATAGAAGCCAGAATAGGTATTTCAAGCAGAGGGGATTTCATACAGGAATTACTGACGCAAGAGTTTGAAGTCTGAAAGAGTGGAAAGGAAATGCTGAAGTAGCCCCACTATTAGTAACTGCTGAGAGCACCTACTGCCCCCAGGCCTGGGAGTACAAAAGAGAGGAGGTCTTCAGAACCTCCGAGTTCAGAGGGGGTCCCTTGTCAGCCAGGGCTGGTGTCAGTCCCCTGAGGGGATATAGCATGTCTGGTGCTGGAAGTGTCGAAAGAACCCAGAGGCTCCTGGAGCAGTGGTGTCTGGAAGCCGGAGAACGAAACAGAAATACCTTCCCTTCCTTCTGCTCTCCAATCTCCTGTGCTTCCATTAGAGAACCTAACAGAAGGTAGACGTCAAGGGAGCCTGCAAAATGTAGTTCGTAGAACTCTAGCCTCAGCGTCACAGAGCGGATCCTAGAAAGCTGGCTTTGGAGCTGAAAAACACTATGCAAGTCTTCAATCCGTACCTCTGCAATAATCACTCACTAATACAGTACCTTTATGTTCAACTTTTTGTACAGGGCAGGAAAATTGACTTTAAGATATTTAAAACCTCTGATAGCTGTTTTATGCCTTGGAGCTTGGGGATCACAAGGACCACAGAGTAACGTTGGGTTCTACCGTTTGTAATACTCCTAAAATATTATGAGATGGAAATATTACACTGATGTTTTATTAATTCATACGCTCACACATTGAAATGCTTCTAAGCATTTTTTCTTTTGCATCTGACATTATGAATCAATGGACATATATAGAAAATTTTAGAAAGCTAGATGAATTTCTACCAGCTTCAAATCTAAGGTGCTACAGGGCAAGTTAAGCTTTCCAAATTCCACACCAGAGGATGTAGTTCAAGATTTACTTTCACTAACATCGTTGAAGCCAACTTTCTACAGAACCACAATGTGCTTGTATCTTTAATTGGCTCTAAATTAGTAACATTGAGCAATTCTTCTCAACCTTTTCTATTTGTCACTCAATGGGCTGTTCCCCTAAGACCCCCGGAATATTAATTTTCTTATATTGTACCTTTATACCTAAAGACGTTATATTTATTGTGACTAAGTCAATGTCAAGAGTTAGAAGTAGGAATGCTTTCTTTCTGGTGGGGGAAAATGATGAGCAGAAAAAAAACTTAAAAGTCAGAAAAAACTTTAGTTCAAACTCAGTTATGGTATCTATTATCTATGATATAATCTAGATACAGTATCCTATTTTTAAAGCATGGTTTCTTACTAGTGACATCTTAGGACAGATAATTCTTTGTTGTGAGAAGCTGTCCTGGGCCTTGTATGGTGCTTAGTGCCATCCCTTGCGTGCCACCTCCCCTCTACGTGTCAGAAGACCACTCACATCTGTGACAACCCAAAATGTTTCCAGGCACTGCTAAGTGCCCAGTTGAGAAACACTACTCTGGAATACGTTTCCTTAACTGATTACAATTACCTCACGTGGTCGTTATAAGGTAAGATGAGATGTGGTATGGTCTTAGCATGCACCCAATTGGCAGACTGGTGCCTAATTGGTAAAGTGGGGCGGGGCGTGGGGGTGTGCGTAAGGGCTGGGGGGCGGGGTGTAACCTCTCAGAGGAAATTAAAATGTTTTGGGCTATGGGGCCTTGCTGCTGAAAATGTGGTCAACACTGCTTGGGGTCTTTAACCCTGTATTTAAAATCTGGATAGGGGCGCCTGGGTGGTTCAGCCCCTTAAGTGTCTGACTTCGGCTCAGGTAATGATCTCAGGTTGGTGAGTTGGAGCCTCCAGTCCCTAGTCCGGCTCTGCCCTGATGGCTCAGAGCCTGGAGCCTGCTTCGGATTCTGCGTCTCCCACTCTCTTTGCCCTTCCCCTACTTCTGTTCTGTCTCTCAAAAATAAATAAATGTAAAAACAATTTTTTTTAATAATAAAAAAATAAAAAATAAATAAAATCTGGATATTTTGTTCATCATGGATTTTTTGGGGGGTATTGATTTGTATTTTCCAAAATATTGCATTAAATATTATCAATATTGCATTAATTATTTATATAAATATTTTTCTATTAATATTTAATTGCCAATAAGCATTAATTTTAATATATTAAAATAAATATGACATTTCAAATATCGCATTAAATATGATTAATATTTCATTAGAATAGTATTTATCTTGAATGTTGAGTTTTTTGTAGCCCCCTTAAATTTCGAGCCTAATCCCCGCCCAGATAAATGCAGGCCCAGGGCAGGCTTACCAAATTAGAATTACATTTTAACAAGATCCCCAGGTGATTCGGCGGCATGAAAGTTCAAGACGCACTGCAGTAGCTGCCCCAAGACGCGGCAGTGGGGGCGGACGTACCAGGCGGGCGTGGGGGGGGGGGGGGGCGCAAGGCCTGGGAGGACAGCATCGAGCTCTTTTCAGATGTGGGTGGGATGTGGGATAGCGGCTGGCGGTGGGGGGGGGGGGGGCAGCCGAGGGAGCTGTTTTCACGCGGGTTTGGCGAGACCCTGCTCTTTGGATGCCTAGCTGAGAAAGGGTGAAACAAAGTGAGGAAGAGAGGCATTGCCTCCTCTCCTGGGGCAAACGCGGTGAAGCGTCCACGTGAAGGCAGGGACTGAGACGGTCCTCGGCACAGAGGAGCTTCCAGCTCCGAGGTCCGGGGGAGCGCGCCTTCTCAGGGAGGACGCTGGCTCCCTCCAGCGGATCTGTGGGCGCGGCGCGCGTGCGCCAGGGCCGGGGCGCAGCACGTGCCGGCCGCTGGTGAAGGCGCAGAGAGGAACCGTGCGTGGCTGGGGTGTTCAGGGGGAGGGCGGCCGTCAGTGAAGATGTCAGTCATTCAGAAGACCGCACGAGCAGCCATCAGCTGGGAGGAGGCAAGGAAACTTAGGTTACGCAGCTGCATCCATTAAATTGATTTTGATTTGAAATTTTGAGGGTCTGTTCTGTCCCAAGCAGCGAGGGGGTGAGTGCACAGTGGTGAATGCGTGTGGTTACCCTTCGACAATATTAATTACATAAATGCATGAATCCTGATTGTGAACACTTGACTTGGGCCACGTCAACAGTTTTCTGTGCCATGAGTGCCTTACCGGACCCAGAAATTGTTGTTGCCTGTTACAGACCTAGGCCAGTGATTCTTAAATCTGTGACACTGCTATTCTGAAGAATAGGCACATTTTTATGCGTGCTCAAATTGCGTGACCGTTGACACATCTCACACGTGTGTGTACTAGCCTGTTAAGGAGTATGTGGAGTTGCTGTGCTTAATCAAATACAAACTCACTGAAAATTTTATTAAGTATACTTTATGTCATTCTGCATTTTCTCCTTTAAGGTGTAGCAAATGGAGGGCGCCTGGGTGGCTCAGTCAGTTGAGCAACTGACTTCGGCTCAGGTCATGATCTCACTGTTTGTGAGTTCGAAACCTGCCCCTGCGTGGGGCTCTGTGCTGACAGCTCAGAGCCTGGAGCCTGCTTCGGATTCTGTGTCTCATTGTCTCTCTGCCCGTCCCCCACTTGTGCTCTCTGTGTCCCAAAAGTAAATAATTGTAAAAAAAAATTTTTTTTAAGATGCACCAAACGGATAATTAATTCTACATGGGAATGTGTGTGTGTGTGTGTGTGTGTGTGTGTGTGTGAAATGATTTTTTTTGTTTTTTAGGTCATCTTTCATAGTTAAAATAGTTTGCTTCCCTGTAGTTCACTTTTTATCTGCCAAGTAAAAATGGCAAAGATTGAACCAGAGCACAAGAGTCTGGAGCACAAAATTTTGATAACTGCTTCTAATGCTGCATATTCTTTAACCATCAGGGCTGAACTTTAATTTCTTACACTCACATATGTTAAAAGTAGATTGTGTGTAGGTAGTGTGTATTTATTTTTCAAGGGAAACTTAGGCTTAAAAAGTTGAAAATCCTATATTGTGGACTATACCTTTAAATAACGACATTTAGCAGTTGGGGACACTAAGAAATTAGAGTCATGCCCAGATGATTACAAAAATGACAGCGTTAAAAGCAGTTATCACAATTTTGTGCTCCAGACTCTCCCGTCCTCAAGCTCAATCCTCTGGCCGCTCTCACTCAGCAGACGAAAAGTAAACTCTAAGAAAGCAAACTATTTTAACTATGAAAGGTGACCTAAAGAAAAATCATTTCGAGACCAAGTTGGTTGCAGCAAAATTCATTAGCCTCCTCCAGGATGAAAGCTGGTGTCTGGGTGACATTCCAAGGTTACTAATGCTTGTCAGCCCCACAGCTTGCAGACTGTACATGATGGGGAATCTTTGGGGTTTGGCATCAAAGGAGAAAGGATGTAAAAATGGCCCTGATGGATGTTCTGAGGTTGTTTGATCTAAATCCAGAGAAAATAGCAGCTATCACAGCTGATGGAGTACCGCTATGACTGGGAAGATGAATAGTACGCAGAAAAAAAATTAAAGTCAGGAAAGCTTGTGCCAGACATTTTATCATATCTTTTTATTTTATTTTTTACAAACCAAGCTTGACAACTTGGAAATCCCTTTGTGCAGTTTATAAAATAATGAATTCTAAATGAAGGCCTGGATTCACCAACAGACCAAGCGATTTTGTAAACAATTTCTGTTCCCCAATATGGCTCCCTGTCATTGCATTTTCAAGTCAGATCACTTCCATGAGGTGGAACAGTAATACATATGATGCATATCTTTGAAGTGTTCGCTATCAGACATGGTAGGATGCCAGTTACTCGATGTCCCAATGACAAGAAAGGTATCCTGTGTTATATTTCCACTTCTGATTTATACTCACCGAAGAGTCAACTGAAAGACAAAAGTGCTACGGGATAATTTGTATTCTTGTATCATTTCTCCTGTGTTCAGGGGCGTTCATTCTCTGATTTTATTACCATGGCTGTTTCTTACTTTCCAGCTCCCTTTAAACACGCACAAACACAAATGTGCGTGTGCGTGTGAACGTGCTTGCACACACAGGCACAGACACAAAGTCACACACAAGTCTTCAAAGTTGCAATTAATCGTATTCTTTGAAAGTGTTATCCTCCTGTTAATGCCTGTCCTTCCGTCAGATTCCACGCTCCCAGAGAACAAGCACTGAGTATATTATGCCCTTTGTGTTCTCCCCACACAGTGAGTGTTCAATAAATACTATTGACTGACTGACACGTCTCCCTCTTTTTCTCTTTGTCTCTGACACCTCTGCTTTCTTTCAGAAATAGTATTTTTTAAGTGGCAATATTTTCCCACTCTGGACTTATAAAAAGCTCTTCTAGGCCTCTAACTTTTTCTTTATGTAAGATTCTCAACAATAGACAAAATACAGGTGGAGGAAAACCGATAATCTACAACCTCTTAACAATAAATCTGTTTTTAATTGGAGTGTGACAAGTATCTCACAGAATGGAAGCTTTTTTCCCCAAGAACAATGCTAGCGTGAACATCTTTGCTGAAGTGGCCATTAAAAAATAATAATACCTCCTGCCTGTCCTACCCACTCCAACTACTCCTGAATTCAAGGCAGGTATTAATGGACAGCCCCAGCTTTATTTTTCTTTTGCTACACAATGGGTCAGAGACACCGTCTATATTCAGGGTCTCTGTTGTTCTCTCACAGAACTCAAATAGCGGTTTGTTCTCCTTTTCAAGTAGACGCCTAAACCACAATTATTTTTTTAACCTTACCTTAGGAAAAGTCTTGGTAGTTCAGTGATATCCAGAAATATGGACTTTTCAGGAGACATGAAAGTGTACCCTCCATCAACCTGAGCATTGTTTGATCTCAGAGGCAAGGTAATAATGTGCCTTTATTACTGTTTGCTTTCTCTATTACAGCCATTATGGATTGTACAGTTGTGGCGGATGATTGTTACAGGGAGATTGCTCTCATGTCACATCCTCCCTCTCATGTCAGCCTCCTGGAAAAGGTGCAGGTGAGAAAAATCTCAACCCAGTGTGGCATCTGTTCTTCACAGTCTGTCTCCACACTCACGGCAATTACAGTACAAAGCAACGTTTCTCTTTGGTGCCATTTCAATATCCTGTTTCTTTTCTTCTAATCCTCGTTGAAAGCCTCTTGGAAAACAAGAATAGTCAGAAAAAGGGTAGGCCGGAATAAAAGTCATCAAGATTAGCATAAGATACCAATGTTTCTGGTCATTTCCTACTTTGTTCACCTGCTGACAGGTGTCTGCTTTTGTTGTTGTTGACGCAGTATCTGTAACACCTACACAGTGCAACCACTAGAATTTTAGGCTCTTATTCCTACATCAGAAAAGACACCCACTAGGTGTCTTACCTTGGATTTCCCCCCAGAACACCCGGGGGCAAGAATTCTAACGCAAATTATTTATTTAGGAGGTGATCCAAGGAAACCAGTGGAGATGGTGGTAGCCAACTTCAGAAAACTGGTACTTTCTGTAGTGACAGGGAAAGGGGGGCAACAGGTGTTCGCAGTGGGATGGCTCCACGTTCCGCATGGTGCTAAGTGTATGTTCCTGTGCTTGGAAGCAGAGTCACTTGTGGGAAGATGTAGTTCAAAGAAAGGCAGTATGGGCAAAAGGTGTCTGTGGCCCCAGCTTACTACCCAGGTGTCCACTCCCGGTCGAGAAGGCACCTGTGGAGGAGCATGGCTGTCTGGACCCAGCTGCGTCAGGAGCAGCAGGTCCAGGGTGTGGAGCCAGAGCAGA
Organism: Herpailurus yagouaroundi; assembly: GCF_014898765.1. Lineage (NCBI taxonomy): Eukaryota > Metazoa > Chordata > Mammalia > Carnivora > Felidae > Herpailurus > Herpailurus yagouaroundi. The sequence goes on along the minus strand of NW_024412405.1, from coordinate 47,308,847 downwards.
AACAGCCGAAGGGGGTTATGAGAGAGTCTCAAAACTTCTCTTCTCACTTTTGAACCACCATTGGACTCTTACATTGCTCCCTAAAAGCATCCTTAGACTGTTCTAGGACCAGAAGACAATAATACAAGGTAGTAGCTATGGCACATTTACCAGGCTCCGACCTGAAAGGTAGCTCCATTTTACAGAGGAAAGCTAAAGCCCAGAGATTAAGTAACCTGCCCAATGCCACACAGCTGGTAGGTGGCAGAGCCAGGACTTGAAATCCACCAGCCTTTCTCCAGAGTTTATTCTTGTGACCCCTGCACACAGTGTCACGGACAAACGACACCTGTTTACATCTGCGCCATCTTCACTTCTTGCCTTTGGCCCAGAATACAAGAAGAAATGGTGGTGCGGTGTCTTGGGAATTACATAGTTTCTCCCGCGGAGATTCTTGGAATGAGGACTCGTGCCTGGAGCCATCAGTGTACGCTCTCTTACCTGTTCTGTATTATTAATTTCTATAAGTAAAACACGATTTACCAAAGGAAGCAGACCCGGAGCAGTATTCTTAGCTGATGGCAGAGGGCCCCATGCTTGGGATTATAAACTCCTCATTGATTCCTCTCCTACCTCTTGTGTAACTTTATATTCTCCTTCTCCATGTTAACATACGTGTTTTCCCCATCCGAAGTATCCGAGTCAAGAAGTTGAAACCATCCCTCTTTCCAAGGCAATGACTATAATACTTAAGGGAACTCCAGCCATCATAACCCTTTGATATTTCTGTTGGGAAAATATGCTGGGCAAGGTAATTATTCAGGTAAATTTTTCCTCCCAGGAGGACAGGCAGTTATTTTGACAGCTTATTTCACCGTTACAGATAAAGTTTACATTGTCAATTAATGGGAATACACCAGGTAATAGTCATGAGTTCTCGGGGGATAATCTGGAAGCCATTTCCAAATGTCCTTTATGGAAGCATATGGTCCTATCCTCCACTTCATCACCGGGTCAATCAGCAGTTGCTCTTTAATATGATATGTTCTTCATGCACCAGTGCAATTTCCAAGCTCCATCACATTTGTTTTTTTCCCCATGGTGCTCGAAAGTTGCTTAAGCCGCCGATTATTGCCTTGCCATGAGCGCTGATTGCTCTTCTGGATAGTAGACATTCCGATGTCATCTTTAATTTGCGATATTAATATTGAACCCCATCACCGTTCAGTGGTTTTAGTGAAGTATTTACATATAGACTAGCAAAGTGTTTGAGCAGCGCATTGAAAACTGTCCATTCCTAATTGGAACCGTAAAGTTTACCACAGCATCTGCATGACATGGATATGATTTCTGGTTATAAAGCGGCCTCGGAGGTTTGCTTTCAAAAACAAATGGGACGTGTTTTCGCAGCTCTGTATTTCCTCGCCCGCTCAGACCGTTAATGATCAGTGCTGACAGTGCTCCGAGAACTGTTTTTTACAACCTCACACACTTTGAAGAGAGATTAAACTCTCTCAAAGAGTTTTTGCTGGGAATCACATTTAAAATTAATGAACTAATTAGTTAAGAACTGTATTACTTTATTATGGAAAGGGAAGCCCAGCACCATAATGACAGTATGAAATGCACGAAATGTCCTTTTCTTTTATGACATTTGAGGAAGGTGGACTTGTTAAGGAACATTTGGACTGCTGTTCTTAATTATCCGATTTAAGGATCACCTCACCCTGTGAGAAGGATGGATTTCCATCGGTCTTTGAGAGATTCAAAAGGAAGAAAGAGAGACGAACAGAAAAGGGAACATCTTCCTAGTTGTGTTGTTAGATGACCTTGTGACCCGGTATGTTTAAATTGCTTACTTCCTATAACTCTATAAACTTCTGTGTTTTCATTTGCTGGATTAGATTGAAGTGTCAACTATATTTGATGAATGGCATTGGTAATATATGTTCATGTTCGTCTTTGCTCTTTCTGCTTTTATTTATATAGAGTCAGTATAATTTATTTCTCCTGAAAAAGCTTTCAGCAAAAAAAGATTTTTTAAAGTACAAATACTTTTTAACAGGGCTCTGGGGTTTGTGATGATCAAATCACTCATCTTTCCTTCTTTCTAGCTTTTTTTTTTTTTTGCCTGATTGCTTTTCTTTTAAATCTAGCAACTGAAAAAGAATAGAGGAGAGACAGCTCAGTGGTTGCATCTAAGCACATAAGTGGTTGCATGAAATGCTAGTCTTGTAGACAAGCCTTTAGCTTGGTCCATGTGTATATTAGCATAATGATATCAAGAATTGTGCAATTATCTGGATGATGTCATGTAAAAATACTGGTCTGCATCCTTTCCTATTCAAACACTTTATTCTCTCGCATAGCAGGCCAAGCGTAAGACTGCAGATTTACTGCAGTTCTCACTGACTGAGAGGAGTCTGTTCTTTCTTTCCTTCTGTTGGGAAGGAATCCCTGGTAATGTTGAGGTTAAAATGGAGCATGTTAGGGGCGCCTGGGTGGCGCAGTCGGTTAAGCGTCCGACTTCAGCCAGGTCACGATCTCGCTGTCCGTGAGTTCGAGCCCCGCGTCGGGCTCTGGGCTGATGGCTCAGAGCCTGGAGCCTGTTTCCGATTCTGTGTCTCCCTCTCTCTCTGCCCCTTCCCTGTTCATGCTCTGTCTCTCTCTGTCCCAAAAATAAATAAACGTTGAAAAAAAAATAAAAAATAAAATGGAGCATGTTAATTGTATACTGAGCTACTCACGGTGGATTTTTATTTAGATCAAAATGTTATGTTTAGGTTGATAGGCATGCCTATCTCTGTCAAAGCTCTCTGAGGGTTAATATATAAAAGGGGAGTGGGAAGAGGAAGAAAAAGGAGGGAGATCACAAAGTCAGCCTAGTCAGAATCTGAAAACTACCTACCACAATACTAGCTAGGAAATTGGAGGACTATAAAAGTTGGGGAAAATACAATAAACACAAAGCTGGATTTGGGGAGTCACTGGTTGCTTGCCTGCCTGCCTGACTCCCTCCCTCCCTCCCTCCCTCCCTTCCTTCCTTCTTTCCTTCCTTCCTCCCTCCCTTCCTTCCTCCCTCCCTGCCTTCCTTCTTTCCTTCCTCCCTTCCTCCCTTCCTTCCTTCCTTCCTCCCTCCTTCCCTTCTTTCCTCCCTTCCTTCCTTAAAAATATCCTGTCCTTATCCTGCACTGCATCTTTCCTTCATTTCTCTTTTTATTCTTTTTGCCATCCAAGAATTTCTCCTGTTAATTGAAATCCAGGGTCTTTTTATTGTTTATTGAGAGGCTGTTGAAACAAATGATAGATGTGATAAAATGCCCAAGTTGAACCAATTCAATCACAGAAATAATAACATGCATATAACTGTATTTCTGCTTCACATATCCATTTGTCTCTGATCCACAGTCATGGTGATTACCACAGCACGCTAGCCTGGGGTCAGCACAACCTGTGTTCTCAGTGCCCGGGGCTCAGATCCTGACTTCTCTGGGACTCTATAAAAGAAAAAAGGATGATGTGCATGCTTTGGGAAGACACTGGACACATTTGTTCTGACACCAGAGAGTCAAAGAAGCTCAACATTAAAAAAAAAAAAAAAATGAAGCGAACATAAGAGTAGCAAATTACAATCGTGCATGACTGAATGCCAGATATAAGCTCATGAATTTTTTAAAAATAGAAATAAGCCAGATTTTATTTCTCATGTACATGTGGATAAAGTAGAATCAATAGATTTTAATTGTTATAGTACGGAAAACACACAGATGACTTCGAGAGTGAAATCCACATTAGCCAGAATGGAAGAATGTGTTCATGTTTGTTTCTTTTTAATGCAAAGGTTTCCAAATTATGTGATTAATATGCTAAATAAATTGGATCAAATTCTACTTTTGTTGATTCTTGTATAACACTCTTGGCTGTCGGTTGCTGTCATTCCTGTTCATTTGGAAAAAAAATATGTTAACATATGGGATGACATAAAAATAAAGTTAATTTTAAGTAACTAGGTATTTATATAGCCACACAATCATTTGAAGGGGCTTAAAAATTATACTTATATAAAAATGTTTATGGCTTTGGCTCTGGACTGAACACGATTGTATTATGACCCCCAGATGTCTAGCAGACATCTCGCATTTAACACAATCTAAACTCGACTCTTCACAGTCCATCTCCCAGTAACTGCTGCCGCTGTAGTTTTTCCCACTGTACTCGTTCAGTCAGTCATTCAGACCAAACATTTCAGTCTTCCTTACCCCCACCCCGATTCTCTCACGTCTCATGTCCAACCTTTCAGCAAACCTATTCATCCTACCCTCTCACTTATACCTCAAATCTGACCACTCCTCCTCACCTCCACCACTATCACCTGCCCTGTCCCCTCAATTCCTCTGAATTAATAATTGTCTAACTGGGTCCTGCTGCTTCCACCCCTTGCTCCTACAGAGCCTCTTCTCAATACAGCAGTCAGAGTGATTCTCTACAAATGTAAGTCAGAGCTTGGTCCTCTTCTGCTCAAAACCCTCCGATGGCTCTATTGCCACTTCAACTAAAAGACAAAGCTTTTTTTTTTTTTTTTTTTTTTTTTTTAAAGAAAGGCGGACTGCCATGTGCAGCGCCTCATTTGGCTGTGTCTGGAGTCTTGGAAGCTCGACTACCCTACGTTCTCCTACAAATGGACCTTGAGAGCTTGTTTGGAGGTTCTAGCTGGGGAGCACAGCTGCTCGTATACCCTTGACCGAAGAACGGTCCTCCTCTATCGGGAAGGTCATCCTCTTCAACCCAGCGCGCAGCTTCAGGAGGGACGCACATGGAGCGGTGAGGGAGGAAGGGGACACTTGCCTAGCCAACCAGACCAGCCGAATCAACCCTAGAGATCAACGGAGTGACAGATGTCGCAGCCACATCACCCTCACATCCAAAGACAAAGATTTACCATGCCATATATGATATGGCTCCCATTACTGGTTTGACTTCTCCTGTTATGCTCCCGTTTGCTCTATTTGTGCCGCCTTGATATTTTTATTGTTTCCTCTTCCTGAAAGTTCTTTTTCCGGATATTTTCATGGATTACTCAATTGTCTTCTTAAGATGTTTGATCAAAGGTCAAATATCAGTGAAGCCCTCTTATTCACCTTATTTACAATAGCATACCATATCTGCCGTCCCTCCCTGTCATTCTTTCCCATGTATTTTTCTTCGTAAGACACACACATACATACATGCATATAAAATGTTAGGTCTATGTTAGATAGTAATACTATGGTAGATAGTAATATTTTATGTACATATATAATGCTAACATAATGTATATTCACTACTTGTGTGAATGCATGTGCTCATACACACACACACACACACACACACACACACACACACAATTTGTTAAGTGTCTGTCTTTCTCTACCAGAATGTCAACTCTGTGAGGACAGAGATTTGGGGATGTCCTGCTTACCATATAAGCGGTATTATTCCTTGTGCCCGGAACAATCCCTGGCACACAGTAGAGGCTCAATAAATATTAAATGAATGAATAAACTAATCAATGACATTATATAGCTTATTTATTTCTTGAAAAATATTATAAGCCATACCAAACTTCTTTTTATTGGCTAAACACTGTTAAATTGCTGTTATTTTGTTTTGATCTACCCAAATGTCTGTGGTTAATATGTGTACATTTCCCTTCCATTTCTTGTTTTTTTTCCCCCTTCTGTCTTCTCACAGCTAACGTCTTCTCTGGTTTGTATTCCTCACACTCACCCAACACTTCTCACTGCCACCATCACAGTGAAGAACTGGCTTGGCCAGTAGGTTTCACAACACTCTTTCATTGCTTTATCCATAACTCATCTGGGATCTTTCCCACATCAGCCACACATGGTGACTAAGCAGTAGAGATATTGTGGGAATCAGATGCACATGGAGATGAGAACACTTACCTCTCCTATTGATCTCTCTTGCATATTTCTGGAGACTCAGGATCAGTGTCCAAACTGGCCAAAGCGCCTAGACAGCTGACAAGCATGGTTATTATGCTTTCCTCTACATACCTTTGATGAATTGCCCATGTGGAACAGGTGATCCAAGCAACTGTATAATGATTTCAAGTGGAATGGTCGCAAGCAGGATAGGCCAAATTTTAAAAGTTAAAGACACAGTTAGACTCTAACAAGGCCTTGTCTTAGTCTGGAGGGAAATTAGAGAAAGGGTTGGTCATTGTGGGGCTGCGTTACTGATCAGTGGGGATTACATGGGAGCATAACTGGTCTGCATTACCCAGTTGAGAGGATTCTTTCTAGTCAGGCTTTGGGTAGATGCATAAGCCAGTGAGACCTGGGCCTGGGCTTGTTTTGTCTAGCTGGCAGGGATGGGGAAGAAAGGTATATAAATAGAGAAGGTAAAAGGGCTGGAAGGTTGGCCTTCCTTCTCTCCTTGACCCTGGAGAAGGATGCCAGTTCCTGGGCTAAACCAAGGGCCCACTTCAGGTATGAGTCATAAATTGTGTGCCCAACTTGGGCCCAGCTGCACCATAGCCTCATAAACCAGGGCCTTTGTGAGCTTTGTTTCCCCACATACAACAAATATCCAAAAGTCCTAATACATTTATGTCCCAACACTGCACCTGCATAGACTGGACCTAGTCTTCATACCTCCTCTATTACTACTTTTAAACAGTAGGTAAGGAAGAAATCTGGAAGAAGGATAGAAAGGGAAGCACTTCCTCTGCTAATAATGTAGATCATCTTTTTCTGATAGGTCATTGGAAACAGATTGAGACAAATTTGTATACAGAAGGATCTTTTTGTTTTGGTTGATTTTCAAAAATCTTTTATAGAAGACTCATAAGAAGTTGCAAGAGTTCCTATGTATATCCTACCCAGGTTTCACCAACAATAGCCTCTTATGTAACTATAATATACTGTTAAAATCATGAAATTGACACTGATACACTACTAAGAACAGACAGAAGGATGTTCTTTTATAATAACAAAGGGAAAATGTCTTAGATTACATTTATTTTCACCTAGGATAAAACAAAGTGACTCACAGTAGCAGCCTTTTTTGTGCATTTTCCTCTCCTATTGTCCTCTTCAAGAGCTACAATTATTAATTGTTGGATGGTTGGAAGGTGAGTTAGTAAATGTGCTTAAATCCAATCATGCCATCCCATTTTGCCTGTCCTTGGGTATTCACGTTTGATTGGTTCCTGGGTCTTTGCTGATCTCTGAGATGCATAATTTTCAACTCAATGATCACTATCAAACCGCAGATTCTCAGTGCTCTGACACATGTAGGAGGAGCTCCATCAACAGCCTTTCATGGGCTGGTTGTTAGTAAGAAGACAAGCTGTGCTCTGGGTAATAGAACCTCTATTTCTTTGAAACAGTCGTGGCTATTTCCAGGGCATCGTACAGCTTCATCATTTCTTTTCCCCTGGCCATACATCTAGGGCTTTATTATTGTGGTGTATACAACCCACAAATTTGATTTTCCATCTGGATTGGCTATGGATAAGAGTAGGTGATAAAATCGTGCTTTCAGTATCAGTTAGGCTTAGCAGACATCTATTCTCCTGTCTTCTTTATATATGTATGGTATTTAAACCTAAGAGTTTCATACATTCCAGCCCCAGGAATCCAAAATCCTTCTTGACCAGCTGTTTTGAACAGCACTTCTGGGACTTAATGAAGATTAATCAAAGATTAAAGGGGGCTCCCGTATAGAATTGGCAGCAGACTTCCTTCCTAGAGATTCCACCAACATGTTTGCCTAAAATGTAGCAATAAACCAATGCAACTATTTTGGATTCACCTGGAGGAATTGTCCGAAAGTAAGACAATTATTTCACCAGATGCTGTGATATTATGGGTCTTACTTCACTGTGTTAAGTGGACTGAAGCATTGATCACATTTGTAAGTCTACATTTAACTGTTGATATTTGAAAAAAAAAATTCATGATAGAGAGGATAGAGAGTTAAGATGGCAGAGTTGTAGGGGGACCCTAGACTTGCCTCATTCCTTGAACACAGCTAGATTAACATCAAATCATTTTGAACATCTAGGGAATTGATCTGAGGATTAAGAGAACAATCTGCACAATTAGAGGGAGAGAATGTGGCAGGTATGAGGTGAAGAGACATGAATTGGAGGAGAGAAAAGCCAAAGAGCTGCAGAGGGAAGGGACCCCTTTTTGCAAAAAGAGGAGAAAGAGAGAAAGAGAGAGGGGGAAAGAGGAACTGACTATTGCAAGTTTTTAAAAGCAGGGGAGCTCAAATTCTGAGTCTTAGAAGTCTGCACCATTTGCCGGAGTTGAGCTGGGAAAGTGGCAGTGTTCCTGTGGAGGAGGAGGGCAGAGGTCTAGGAGTGGAGTGGACAGTTTGGTAGAGATCTCCTGGGTTGCACTGGGAGAGAACTTTCCACTTCCTGGAGTATATTTGGAAGAGGGTATATTGCCTCTCCAAAGACAAAAATCCTGGTGGGTGCCATTGAGTGGCCGTTCATTAGCAAGGGACAGAAGCTTGTGCAGAGAGGGCAGATAACCTGGTTGCTGCTTTTTGCTGTGCTTCACCATAAACTCTAAGCACCTGATCAGCCATGCGACTGCTTTTCTTGGACAAAATGGCACCAGACACAACATAGTGAGGCTCTCCAGAGGAAGAGGGGAGCAAGTTTGTGCCATACTGGCTCCTTTAAGATTTGGAGTTTTGAATCCCAGCTGCATGCCAGAGATAAAACACAGGAAACTGTAGTGCTGGGCATGTTGACGGCCCAGGCACAGACAGGTGAGGGCAGGGATCTGATGGAAGTCTGGGACACAAGAGAGGAGATTGTTCGCTTTTCTGTGAGGGCTTCCTGAACAGTGGCAGGCATGAGCTCCCCTCTCCAGTGAGGAGAGAGCAAGGAGATGCCATCTTCCCCACCGCTCCCCACACTGGCATGGTCAGACTCCAGTGAGCAACACAGTTCCCCCAGTGGAGTCTGGGCTGCCTAAGCCAAACCCCACTCTCCTGCACCCTACAAGGGCGTCTTTGTAAGGGCAGGTCTGATTGTTAACACACTTAGCAGAGGACCAGCCCAGGCCCCCCACATGCACCAAATCTACTGATCATAGAGTGCTCCAAAGTGTCAGCTTTAGTTCTGGTGGAAATAGGACCAGACTTTCTTTCTTTCTTTCTTTCTTTCTTTCTTTCTTTCTTTCTTTCGGATCAGGCTTATAGTTTTTTGTTTGTTTGTTTTTTTCATTTCCTTTTCTCTTTTTTTTTGGATCAGACTTCTCCCCCCCCCCCCCCTTCTTTCTTATTCTTTGAAATCAGGTTTATAGTTTTTCATTTGTTTGCCTGTTTGGGTTTTTGCTTTCTTTTGTTTTTGGTTCATTTTCCTTTTCTCATTTTTTGGATCAGGTTTTTTTGGTTTGTTTTTTGGTTTTTTAATCAAACTTATTTTAGCAAACAAATCAAAGCACCCCCTACTTAAAGGTCCAAACATTTGCCACTGCAAGCAAGGAGGAACTCTGCAGAGGACTGACTTGGGAGGAAAAACAGCCATATCACAACAGCAGAGTGCACACAGCATACAGCAGAAACACTTTCTGAAGTGGTAGGCCCTGGACAGTGTAGGACCCATTCTTAATATAGCATTACTCTCAGGAGTAGGAAATATAACAAGCTTTAGTAATATGCAAAAGACAGAAACCTAAACAAAATGACAAGACAGAGGAATTCTCACCAAAAGAAAGATCAATAAGAAATCACAGTCAGGGATTTACTAAAAAAAGAAATAAGCAATATATCTAAACAAGAATTTAGAACAACAGTCATAAGAATGGGCTGGAAAGAAGCATAGAAGATACCGGAGAAGATCTTGCTGCAGAGATAAAAGACCTACAAAGTAAGCTAAAATAAAAAATGCCATAACTCAGATGCAAAACTGACTGGCTGTAATGACTACAAGGATGGAAAAAGGCAAAGGATTGAATAAGTTATATAGAAACTTATGGAAAATAAGGAAACTGAAAAGAAGAGGGAAAGAAAACTATTAGATCACAAATATAGACAGGAAACTCAGCGATTCCATAAAGTGTAATAATATCCGTATCATTAAGAGTCCCAGAAAAAGGAGAGCAGGAAAAGACGGAAGAAGGTTTATTTGAACAAATTGTAGCTGAGAACTTCCCTAATCTGGGGAAGGAAGCAGGCATTCAGGTCTGAGAGGCCTAGGGAACTCCCCTCAAAATCAACAAAAACAGGTCAACACCAAGACATATCATAGTGAAACTTGCAAAAATACAAAGATAAAGAGAGAATTCTGAAAGCAGTTAGGAACAAAAGGTCCCTAACCTACAAGGGTAGATGCATAAGGTTAGCAGCAGGCCTGTCCACAGAAACCTGGCAGGCCAGAAGGGAGTGGCATGATATATTCAACATGCTAAATGCGAAAAATGTGCAGCTAAGAATACTTTATCCAGCAAGGATGTCATTCAGAATAGGAGAGACCAAGAATTTCTAAGCAAAAACTAAAGGAGTTTGTGAACACTAAACCACCTCTGCAAGAAATATTAAAGGGGACCCTTTGAGTGGGAGAGACCAAAAGCAGCAAAGGCTAGAAAGGAACAGACAATCCACAGGACAAGCAACTATACAGGTAATATAATGGCACTATATTCATATCTATCTATCTATATATCTATCAATAATTACTCTGAATGTAAATGAACTAAATGCTCCAATTAGAAGACATAGGGTATCAGGATGGGAAAAAAAAACAAAAACAAAAATAAACAAGACTCCAACATAGTACTTACAAGAGACTCATTTTAGACACAAAGTCACCTTCAGATTGAAGGTGAGAGGGTGGAGAACCATTTATCATGCTCATGGACACCAAAAGAAAGCTGGAGTAGCCATACTTGTATCAGACAAACTAGATTTTAAACCAAAGACTGTAATAAGAGATGAAGAAAGGCACTATATCATAATAAAGGGGACTATCCAACAAGAAGATCTAACAATTATAAATATGTGAAAGATGCCAAATATATAAATCGATTAGTAACAATCTTAAAGAAACTCATTGATAATAATACAATAATTGCAGGGAACTTTAAAACCCCATTTACAACAATGGACAGATTATCTAAGCAGAAAATCAATAAGGAAACAATGGCTTTGAATGACACACAGGACCAGATGGATGTAGCAGCTATTTTAGAGCATTTCATCCTAAAGCAGCAGAATACAATTCTCTTCAAGTGCACGTGGACATTCTCCAGAATAGATCACAAAGTAGGTCACAAATCAGGCCTCAATCTCTACAAAAAGATTGAGATCATACCATACATATTTTCAGACCACAATGGTATGAAACTTGAAGTCAACAACAAGAAAAAATTTGGAAGAACTACAAATACATGGAGGTTAAAGAACATCCTATTAAAGAATGAATGGGTTAACAGGAAATTAAAAAAAGAAATAAAAAAAAAATACATGGACACAAATGAAAATGAAAACATGGTAGTCCAAAACCTTTGGGATGCAGCAAAGGAGGTCATAAGAGGGAAGTTTATAGCAAATACAGGTTTTCCTCAAGAAGCAAGAAAAGTCTCAAATACACAACCTAACCTTACACCTAAAGCAGCCGGAAAAAGAAGAACAAATAAAGGAGCACCTGGGTTGCTCAGTTTGTTATGCATCTGACCCTTGATTTTGGCAGAGGTCATGATCTCATGGTTTGTGAGTTTGAGCCCAAGGTGGGCTGTGTGCTGACAGTGCAGAGCCTGCTTGAGATTCTCTCTGCCTCTCTCTTTCTCTTAAACTCTCTCTCTCTCTCTCTCCTCTTTCTCTCTCTCTCAAAATAAATAAATGTACATTAAAAAAAAAGAACAGCAAATAAAGCTTAGGACCAGCAGAAGACAGGAAATAACAAAGATTAGAGCAGAAATAAATGATATAGAAATAAAAACACAGTAGAACAGGGACGCCTGGGTGGCTCAGTCAGTTACACATCCAATTCTTGATCTCAGCTCAGGTCATGATCTCAACGGTTTGTAGGATCAAGGCCCACATGGGGTTCTGTGCTGGAGCCTGTTTGGTATCTATCTCTCTCCATCTCTCTTTTCCCCTCCCCTGCTTGTGCTCTCACTCTCTCTCAAAATGAACAAATCAAACATTAAAAACAACAACAATAACAACAACAACAACAACAACAACAACATAGTAGAACGGATCAATGAAACGAGGAGCTGGTTCTTTGAAAGAATTAACAAAATTGATAAACCTCTAGCCAGACTTATCAAAGAGAAAAGAGAAAGGAACCAAATAAATAAAATCATGAATGAAAGAGGAGAGATCACAACCAACACCACAAAAATGCAAACAATTAGGGGCGCCTGGGTGGCTCAGTTGGTTCGGTGTCTGACTTCGGCTCAGGTCATCTCGTGGTTCGTGAGATGGAGCCCTGTGTTGGGCTCTGTGCTGACAGCTCAGAGCCTGGAGCCTGCTTCAGATTCTGTGTCTCTCCATCTCTTGGTCCCTCTCCTGCTTGCACTCTGTGTCTCTCTGTCTCTCAATAATAAATAAATGTTTAAAAAAAATGCAAACAATTAGAAAAGAATACTATGAACAATTATACGTCAACAAATTGGGCAATCTGGAAGAAATGGATACATTCCTAGAAAACTGTAAACTACCAAAACTGAAACAGGAAGAAATAGGAAATTTGAACAGACTTATATCCAGCAAAGAAATTGAATCAGTAATCAAAAATCTCGCAACCTACAAGGTCCAAGGCCAGATGGCTTCCCAGAGGAATACTACCAAACATTTAAAGAATAGTTAATATCTATTGTTCTCAAACTATTCCAAAAAATAGAAATTGAAGGAAAACTTCCAAACTCTTTCTATGAGGCCAGCATTACCTTGATTCCAAAATCAAAGACCCCACTAAAAAGGAGAATTACAGACAAATATCCCTGATGAACATAGGTGCAAAAATTCTCAACAAGATAGTAGCAAATTGAATTCAACAGTACATTAAGAGAATTATTCACCATGATTAAGTAGGATTTATTCCTGGGCTGCAAGGATGGTTCAATATCTGCACATCAATTAAAAATGAGACACCACATTAATAAAACAAATGATAAGAACCATATGATCTTTCAGAAAAAGCATTTAACAAAATAGAGCATTCTTTCTTGATAAAAACCCTCAAGAAAGTATGAATAGAAGGAACATACGTCAACGTCATAAAGGCCATATATGAAAGACCCACAGCTAATATCATCCTCAGTGGGGAAAAACTGAGAGCTTTTCCCTTAAGATCAGGAACACAACAGGGACATCTGCTCTCACCATTGTTGTTCAGCATAGTACTGGAAGTCCAAGCCTCAGCAATCAGACAACAAAAAGAAATAAAAGGCATCCAAATTGGCAAGGAAGCAGTCAAACCTTCACACTTTGCAGGCAACATGATACTCTATGGAGAAAACCCCAAAAAACTTCATCAAAAAACTGCTAGAACTGATACATGACTTCAGCAAAGTCATAGGATATAAAATCAACGTACAGAAATCAGTTGCATTTCTATACACCAATAATGAAGCAGCAGAAAGAGAAATCAAGGAATTGTTCCCATTTACAATTACACCAAAAGCTATAAAACACCTAGGAATAAACCTAACCAAAGAGGTAAAAGTTCAGTACGCTGAAAACTATAGAACCCTTGTGAAAAAAATTGAAGAAGACAAAAAGAAATGGAAACACATTCCATGCTCATGGATTGGAAGAGCAAACATTGTTAAAATGTCAATACTACCCAAAGCAATCTACTCATTCAATGCAATCCCTATCAGAATACCACCAGCATTTTTCACAAAGCCAGAACAAATAATTCTAAAATTTGTATGGAACCACAAAGACTCCAAATAGCCAAGGTAGTGTGGAAAAAGGTAAAGGAAATCAAGGGACACTTTGGGGCTTAGTTGGTTAAGCATCCAACTCTTCATTTTGGCTCAAGTCATGATTTCGTGGTTCTTGACATCAAGCCCCATGGGATTCTCTCTCTTCCTCTCTTTCTGCACCTTCCCTTCACTCACTCTCTCAAAATAAATAAATAAACTTTAAAAAAAGAAAATAAAAGCAGTAGGCATGACAGTTCTGGACTTCAAGCTGTATAACAAAGCTATAGTCATCAAGACAGTATGGTACTGGCACAAAAACAGACACATAGATCAATGGAACAGAACAGAAAACCCAGAAATGGACCCACAGCTAGATGGTCAACTAATCTTCGACAAAGCAGAAAAGAATATCCTGGAAAAAAGACAGTCTCTTCAACAAATCATATTGGGAAAGCTGGACAATGACATGCAGAAGAATGACACTGGACTACTTTCTTATAACAACACAAAAATAAATTCAAAATGGATGAAAGACCTAAATGTGAGACAGGAAACCATCAAAATTCTATACAACACCGGCAGCAACCTCTCTGACCTTGGCTGGAGCAACTTCTTACTAGACACATAGCCAGAGGCAAGAGAAACAAAAGCAAACATGAACTATTGGGACTTCATCAAGATAAAAAGCTTCCGCACTGTGAAGAAAACAATTGAAAAACTAAAAGGCAACCAACAGAATGGGAGAAGATATTTGCAAATGACATATCGGATAAAGGGCTAGTATCCAAAATCTATAAAGAACTTAGCAAACTCAACACTCCAAAAGATAAATAATCCAGTTAAGAAATAGACAGAAGACATGAACAGACATTTCTCCAAAGAAGACATCCAGATGGCTAACAGACCCATGAAAAATGCTCAACATCACTGATCATCTGGGAATTACAAATCCAAATCACAATGAGATACCACCTTAAACCTGTCAGAATAGCTAAAATTAACTTAGGAAACAACGGATGTTGGGAAGAATGCACAGAAAAGGAAACATTTACACGCTGTTGGTGGGAATGTAAACTGGTGCTGCCTCTCTGGAAAACAGTGCAGAGGTTCCTCAGAAAGTTAAAAATAGAACTACCCTCTGACCCAACAATTGGACTACTAGGTATTTATCCAAAGGAGAAAAATATTGATTCAAAGATGTACATGTAGTCCAATGTTTATAGCATATAGCAGCATTATCAGCAAGAGCTAAATTATGGAAAAAGCCAATTTCCATTGACTGATAAAATGGATAAATGGATATACATATATGTGTGTGTGTGTGTGTGTGTGTGTGTGTGTGTGTGTGTATAATGGAATATTACTCAGCCCTCAAAAACAATGAAATCTTGCCATTTGCAATTACATGGATGGAGCTAGAGTATATTATGCTAAGTGAAAAAGTGAAAAAAGCCAGTCAGGGAAAGACAAATACTGTATGATTTCACCCATATGTGGAATTTAAGAAACAAAACAGATGAACATAGGGGAAGGGAAGGAAAAATAAATTAGATAAAAACAGAGAGGGAGGCAAACCATAAGAGACTCTTAACTATAGAGAGCAAACTGAGGGTTGCTGGAGGGGTGTTAGGTGGGGGGATGGGTCAAATGGATGATGGGTACTAAGGAGAGCACTTGTGATGGGCACTGGGTGTTATATGTAAGTGATGAATCACTAAATTCTACTCTTGAAACTCATACTATAGTATATATTAACTAACTTGAATTTGAATAAAAACTTGGAAGAAAAAATATATACAATAAAAAAAATCATGACACTTAAAGAATGGTAAGGTAAACGTTATTCAGGGGGATTATCACAATATGTGTGGAGACCACTGTAGTGGGGTCTTGCCGTGGAGGAGAGAGATTGGCTCAACTCCAATTACAGACAGGAAAAGTGAGAATTGAGAGTCAAGGAGCAGGGTGGGGGTCAGTAGATGGAAAATTACTAAGAGGAAACATCAGGGGTAAAGGGGATTCTGGCTAAACCAACCTAACAGGATCCCTGCAGGAAGGATGTCGGAGGTCCCTTGGGAGATGGTGGAAAATGAGATTAGCTATTGAGGGTGACAAGTATGGAGGATGAGAGTGTCTGGCTAAAGTGACTTAGCAGGATTCTTGCTGAAATTGGACAATGCAGACATGAATGCAGAAGCCCAGAAGTCGAGACCTAGTTGAAAAGAGCTCAGAGAAAAAGCCCTATTAGAGTTTGGGCCAAGGACAGAAACTTTGTCAATCATTAACATGTGAAAAGACGCTTATTATGGCTAATCAGATAGGTGAGCTTTGTTGGACGATACTCAAACTTTTCTTTATCTGACAACTTTTTTGGTATAAAGGAAGGGACAAGATCTTGAAGTTGTTTCCTGGCACATGTAAAGAGTAGAGCAAACTGACTTCACCCTCAGACAGCTTCCTTTGGAACCCTGTAGTAATTAGAGTAGAGATGGCAGGCATTTTCTCCAGAAGATTATCTTCAGAGATGAAGATATTTGGTAGGAACTAAGGTTTCATAATGATGTTACTGCTAAGAGACAGCCTCATGCCTAGGGCCCTGGAAATGACTGCTCTTAATCTGACGAGAAGCAGTTTTTGCAATCATGTATAGCCTGGGACAATTGGAGATTAATGCATCAGTTTTCAACCAGAGCAAAACACAAAAAGTTGCTATGTGTCTTTAGCAACTTAATGGAGACTATGTCTGAGAGAAAGTAGGGAAGTCACATCAACCACTAGTGGATAATCTGACAGTCATGTGAAAGAGTTAGGATTCTAGACTGCGATCTTTTACATCTTTGGGAAAAGATGTAAAAAAAAAAATTTTTTTTCACATATCTTGGGGTTAATCCCAGTCCTGGATCTGTGACAATGACTAATGTTTCATTTGGTTTTGCTTTTAATTTTAGCTCCCCCACCTGCCCCTGCCTGCCCCACTCTCAGAAGATAATCTTGCCTTCCAATTAATCAAGAAAATTGAGGCTGTTGAGCATGACCTTTCTTAAATCCTGACCCCCCTATTTACAAACTGTTTGTGTTTGCCCCTGCACTCCGTCCCTTTCCCCTGGTCTCAGAGGCCCAGCTGTTCTCTTCTTTTTAGACCACCACCTGTCTCTTGAGCCGGTCACTTTCTGCCTTTTTCAGGACCTTGTTCCATCTTTCCACAACCTTCCCAGGATTCAAAATCTATGCAGAAATTTCTATGCTAACCTCAGGATTCGGGAAAAAAATATGTTCTCCTTCCATTTTGGTTAGCATTTCCCTTCTATTATTCTATACTAGATTGATATTTAAATTCCCTTTCTTAGTCAGGGCCAAAGATACATTGAGAGTGGCTGAAATGCATACAGATGCTCACATCACATTGATAACTTCTTTTTGAAACATTTTTATAATGTGCACAAATTTGGTACCTATGTAAAAAGCAATTAGAAACAATCTTTTCTATATTTGAAAAGCATAACTCAACTCAAATCCCCTCTTGATTCAGGAGGTGGTTTTATCTTATTTAAACACCTGGTTTTTATAATAGGGCACATGTGCTCTTATATGCTGGTGTTTTGATCATTCACACTAATTACACTGGACTAATTTCTGTGTGAAGCATTTTTTAATGTGCATCTTTTCGCATTTTTAACAGAAATATGGTTGTTAATAAAATATAGTATTCAATTAAAACAATTCCGTAGGAAAAAAGTGAGCTTGTTATTCTCTCTAGCATCATGTTACATCTATACCAAATAAGCTTTGTATAGTTTTTGGCCATAACCTTTTTTTTCCCCCCTTTCCATGTTGCCTGGGGCATACTGGCGATGTGACCACTAATGATAAATAATAATACGAGTGACAACAAAATTAATATTAATAAAGTGTTTCACCAACTGCAGAGTTCATCACAACATTATCCTACGCCATCCTTTCAATGCCAAGTGGCCTATACAGCAGGTGTCGTAAGCTCCTTCCCACAGAGAAGTAGACTGTAATTTTACAAAATTAAATGTAAAACCATATCATTTGACATTTGGAAGAGTCATTAACAGTAATTATGACAAAACACCTGGCGTGATACCAATATTTATGCATAAATACAAATATTTTTAAATGGGTTGTGAGGTGATAGATCTGTTTCTGGTAGAATTCAAACAAATAGTTAAATATGCTCCTTGATTGCCACGTTTGTTTCAAAATGTGATATAGGATAATAAATGATTTCTTTCATCATTTTTATTAGTTATTTTCTTCCCCTGTGGTTATTTTTCTTTGTGCTATTTGCCTGGTATTTTCCCAAATACACGGTCAGTGTTTGGGAAAGGCTCTAAGTTTCTCTGTTTTAGTTTCTGTTAACGCATCTCCTTGAAACTTCTAGAAGAGAAACTCAGGCCCCAGCATATCCTTAATTGCCACTGACTACCTATTTTTCAGTCAAAATGAGACCATGCTTTTCCAAAATTGTTTCTTCGGAGAATGAGGTTCTGAACCACGACACCTACTCGCCTTTCCTACCTACGCATTTGAACATGAAGGCTAAAAATTCATTTATGCTTTTGATAATGTTACTGGTTTTTGCGCATCATCCCTGGGTTTTCTGTCACACGCCCTCCCTGCCTCCTTCAGTGAGCTTGTATTCCATCATCTTACATTTTCATAATATTTGCGAACAGACCCTTTATTCGGTCCTCAGCTTTAGCTTTCTTTCTTATTGTGCCAGGTCTTTGAAGTTCGGGCTGTAAACTTTGTCATCCTCTCTCTCTATTCTGTATCTTGTGCCTCTGATACTCGTTATTCTTATCTCTGATTACTTCCCTCAGGTCCTATTTACTCACAGTGGCCCCTTTCCACTCCCAGGGCACCTACTGTTAGATCATTCACAGAACCCTGGGATAGCGAGTAATTGCTTCCTGAACACTTTCCATTTCTTTTTCCTATCTGCTCTCTTATCCTACTGTATTGTACTCAACATGGTCTCCATTTTCTCAAACTGCTTTTCTCCTTTTTTCAGATTAACTTACCCTAATCATTAAAATTATTTGAAATGACTGTATCATGCCATCTCTATAACTCAGACCCAACATGTGGACGTCTTTAGTCTTCTTTTTGTACTTAAGAACTGCTCCACACCCCTTATTCTGATAGTTCTTTGTTTCGTATGCTAAAAATATTTAAATGTAACCTGCCCAGATTTTTTTTAACAGACCAAAGATAGACTGAACTTTTCCTTTGCATTACTTTCAGAAAATGATTTATACAAACCAAAACCCTAGTGTATATAGGATTGAGGGAGCATATTTAAACTCTTTGAAATATACCATACATTTGATGACAATTATATCATTTAATAAACTATAAATGAGTTATTTATTATTAACCAAAACAATTAAGTTAGAACCTTTACTAGGTAATTGGTTCAAAAATATACATTTTAGGGGTGCCCGGGTGGCTCATACTGTAAAGCATCCGACTCTTCATTTCAGCTCAGGTCATGATCTCACAGTTCGTGGGTTCGAGCCCTGCATTGGGCTCCCTGCTGACAGTGTGGAGCTTGCTTAGGATTCTCTCTCTCCCTCTCTCTCTGCCCCTCTCCCCCTCAAAATAAATAAATGAACTTTAAAACAAATATATATATTTTAAAAAACATTGTACTATTTACATTCTATTCATTTAAAAAGAACTTCCCCTAAGTTTGCTCTAGAGAGGGCTTGCTTCTTTTAAGAATGTTTCTGCAGAAGTTTTTTTGTTCATAATATATTTGCCATTGGGTTCCCTTTTTTCTGTTTCCTGGTTTCATCACATGTTCATTGACATCAAATTCTGACTACCCGATGCTTCCTGACCATATTTTTCTGAGCTACAATTTCAGTGGCCTCAGTTTTCATTCCTTAACTTTTGGGGGAGGGGGTAGCCTTTTTTTTCTTTTCTTTTCTTTTCTTTTCTTTTCTTTTCTTTTCTTTTCTTTTCTCTTTTCTTTCTTTTTCTTTTCTGAGGTGAAATTCACACAACATTACATTAACCTCTTTAAAGTGAACATTTCAGTGGCATTTAGAAAATTCACCACATTGGAAACCACCACCTTTATCTAGTTCCAAGACATTTTCACCATCCTGTGTACATTAAGCATTTGCTTCTCATTCCCAGCCCCTGGAAACCACCAGTCCACATCTGTTTTTATGGATGGACCATAAAATATATATCCAATATTCTATGGATATTTCATATAGATGGGATCATACAATATGTGACCTCTTGTTTCTGGCTTTTGTAACTTAGCATAAAGTTTCAAGGTTTTTCCACCCACATTGTAGCATGAATCAGTACTTTATTCCTTTTTATACCTGAATAATATTCCACCATGTTTATATACTACAATTTGTTTATCCATTCATCCACTGATGGACATTTGGGCTATTTCCACCTTTTGACTATTAGAAATAGTGCTGATATGAACATGCATGTACATGTATTTTTGGAGTACCTGTTTTCAGTTCTTTTGGGTAGATACCAGGAAGCAGAATTCCTATGTGATACAGTAATTCTATGTTTGACTTTTGCAGAAGCTGCCAACCTTTTTTCTCCTTAACTTTTTAAGGTTCTCTTCAACATGAAAACTAAAGTTTTAGACACTATATCCTGAAAGCCAGCATTTCTTGAATTGCACCCAGAGTTTATTTTTTTGAATCAAACTCATTAATTACTAGATTAATTGTATCCGTCTCTTTGAACAATATGAGCTTCAAGAAAGGTATTCTCAGGGTGACTCGGTGGCACAGTCAAAGTGTCTGACTCTTGATCTCTGCTCAGGTCATGATCTCATGGTTTATGAGATCGAGCCCCCAGTCGGGCTCTGTGTGGACAGTGCAGAGCCTGCTTGAGATTCTCTCTCCCTCCCTCTCTGCCCCTCTCCCCCAAGCACTGTCTCTCTTAAATAAATAAATAAATAAATAAATAAATAAATAAAAACTTTTTAAAAAAGTCATTCTTACGTTAAATACAGTTATATAATAGAAACTAGAATTTTCTCCAATACGTTGGGCCTTGGTAGAGGGGATGTAACTAATGATTCTGGTCATTGAAAAAAGCCTAACATTGCTTGGGTCACCATAAAAACTCACCCAGCTGCATTGTCAGTGACAGAGAGTCGACAGTTTTATAGAGGATTGTAGTAAAGTTCTCATATTCAAGTAATTTTTATTTCTATTTCATTTACCAACTTCCTTATGTGTTTTTAATATAACTAACTTAAATCATACTGGAACACAGCAGGGAAGGAAGGCAACAAGGAAAAAGGGAAGAGAAAACAGACAAAAAGCTGAGGTCAAAAACCTAATGTCACATTAAGGAAAACATTTTTTTGAAAAACAGCTTTGTCAGTTATTTGTTTCAGGACTGCAATTAACCCATAGATTATTCATACTGAGAGCCACTTTTAATAAAATAATCCCATGTCTGTTCAAATCTCTTTATTTTTCACGATTAATATTTATGTCTTTCCTGTGGGAGTTATCTTCTTGGCTGGAAATTTAAATATCCCAATAAAAGGCCTTTAAATAGTTTTTTCTTTTTTTTTTAATTAACCATCCCCTCTTCTAACTATCTATGTGTCAAACTGGATGTTTAAAATTATTATATAGATAAACCATGGATGGACCTTCATATCTGAGCATTCTACTATTGTTTTTCCATGGCAGGGAAAATGCTGATGAAATGAATATCATTCTAGGTGAGAATATTTATTTTCATCTAACCCCTTGCAGCTCTCTGGAATGTTTTAAGGAGAATTAAATAACCCTTGAGAATTGAAATGCAAGGATGAAATTACATATTATTGTGGCCATGCTATGTCACATTTTCTTTTATTAAAAATGAATACATCGGTTTAGATTTATTTGAGGATGGTTTATGCCTTCAGAGTCCAAGCTTTAAAGGTTCGTTCCATACAGTAATACTTCAGCAAGATGCATCTCCCTTGTCTGCAGGATCTCATTTATAAGCTAGGCTCACCATCTGCTTCCTGCAGTAATAAACGCTCTTGCCTGCAAGATTTTAGATGAGATATTGTGTTCCCCCTCTTATCCCCTTTTCAACCCAACACCCTGTTAGAAGGGTGTTTCTTTTTTGTGGCCTTTAAAGGGAAAAAACTCACTTGACTCATTTTTCCAAAGCAGGTCTTTTAATGTGTTTGGAATTGCTTTGTGAATACTGTCTCTCATGCTACTGTTGAGGTGTTTTGTTATACGTGAGATAGAAAATAGGAAAAACCACTTAGATGGCTGCTTTCTCGATTAAAAAAAAATACCGTTTCAATTCAATAAAAAATATTTTTCTCCAGCCTCTGTGTCTTTGAGGCTTTTGAGGTTTAAACAACTTATATAACAACTGGGAGGGGGTGGGGGGGTGTATTTAAATATGCACTGAAAGCAATGTGAAAAATCTGCCACCCAACAGCCTTAAAACCCAGTTTCACAGGAGCGATTTTTAAAATAGAAGATGATATATGCTTTCAGAGCATGCTTACTTATGTGTGCAGGGCATAAAGTCCTTCTATTGTCCTCCCATAGACTCTCCTTCCCAGAAAATTATCAGACTCGTTTCCCAGCCATTGGTGGCTTAGAAGGCAAAGGAAGCCATGTCAGGCTCCGTATAGGGCTGTTCCGTTCTGGATGCATCCATTTCCCTGCCGTGTTTCTGGCTGGTCTATCTCTTCTGCAGCTCTCTGTGCAGCTGTCCTCCCTAAGGAAGGCTTTCTGACGCAATATAGGTTTCAGAGAATTGTAAAACATTAGTAGCATAGACAGAGGATGGCCAAACAAATGTGCATTCACTCCAGTGATAAAGGCGGGAGAAGGGATGAATAGTGTCTAAGAACATGAGCACTGGCCCAAGGAAGAGCTGTCATCTGACAACGGTACCCTGGAACAGGACAGTCAGGCAATTAATAACTTGAGTCTCTATCTCCTCATCTATAAAATGGGGACAATATCTGCATTGGAGCTGGTTATAAGGTTAAAAGAGTTCCTGAGGGATTAAGACATGGTATTGTTAGCACTTTATTTTAAATATATCTTTAAAATTTTTTTTTTAATGTTTTTATTTATTATGGGGACAGAGAGAGACAGAGCATGAACGGGGGAGGGGCAGAGAGAGAGGGAGACACAGAATCAGAAACAGGCTCCAGGCTCTGAGCCATCAGCCCAGAGCCCGACGCGGGGCTCGAACTCACGGACCGCGAGATCGTGACCTGGCTGAAGTCGGACGCCCAACCGACTGCGCCACCCAGGCGCCCCTAAATATATCTTTAAAATAAAGGAACTACCATTTAAAACCAAATCTAATTACACAGACTACATAGAATTCAAGTTTTTTTTTTTTCCTTTAGAGTTAAAATCCCCAATTCCTCATCTTCCAACATTATCAAACAAAACAATAGACATAACAAAAACCTCCTGGAGGAGAGAACTTTTAGAAATCTCCATTTGAAGTGTGGAACATGAAGCTTTGGGACACATATTGTCATTTCCCCCTCAGTTAATCTGTCTATGCCCCATTCTTACTTGTCTAGCTCCATGCAGCTATATGGTATCTGGAGGCCCTTAAAAGATTTTCATTTTATTTTTCCTGAGATGATAAATATTTTGGCATGACTGATTCTCAAACGTTAAAAGACTGGAAATAGAGGGAGAAAATCAGGCCTTCCAAGTTGTAACTGGAGGAAATATTCTTAGCTCTGTTTCCCTTAGTTATGTTTGGTTTAACTGTACAACTTAATTACATTGCAATAAAAAAGCGTATTATGAAAGTAACCACGCCAAGGACCACATACAAAGAGAGCACACTAATGCTTTCATTTATTTTGTTGTATAAGGGAATAACCTCAGAATGATTTTCTATAATATAGAAGATAAAATATGTATAAATGGATACTGAAGGAGCCATAGGGCTCCTACTATGTGCTGGCATTGCGTTAGATGCATTGTTGTAGATGTTCCATAGACAGACTAGTCCCTGCCTTCTCAGAGCTGATAATCATGGGAGAGAAATAAGACATTTCCACAAATATCAAAACTATAAATCATGTGGGAAGCACAAGAAAGGTTAAAAAGTATTTATGGGAACAAAAAAAATAATGGAAGTGAATACTTCCTGCTGAGACCTTTAGGAGGGCTTTGTGGAGGGGTGGCATTTAAACTGAATAGGATTTCAACAGGGGGGACAGATGAGGTTAGGATGATCCAGAAGAAGAAAAACTGTGAACAAAGGCACGAAACAGCGAGTATCTCACGTGGCTGAATACATAGGAGCAGTGAGAGAGAAGACATATTCTTGTCACATTGTGGGTCACATTGGGGAGGGTGCACATATTTTAGGGATATTGGCAGGACATGAAAGATTGGAGAAGAAGAGTAAGAAAGAAGGAAAGCTCTCAGAGGACATAAAGATATCAAGGAGAGGCCATCCTAGAGAAACCAGAAAGAGAAAGTGTTTACTGCTAGGGTTGAGGGAGGACAGTGGAAAAAAAGGGATAAAGAAAAGAACAATTGATGACATATACTATTACTCTCCTCTGGACATGTGGATGTTTCTAGGTTGATGCAGAGAGAAAAGAGGAGGTGTAAGAAGGACCTGCCAGGAAAATAACATCTCTCAGCGCTCAGCTTAAATATGACTTGTTTTAGGAAGCCTTCATGGTCCTTAGCCCTTCTGTCTAAGTTAGATCAGATTCCCCAGCTCTCTGCTCTGTGTTAGTCAGGATGACAAAAGGAAATAGGTGGCACACACAAACTGGAAAACTGTAGGGCTCAACAAGGAGATGATTCACACAGATGCATGCAGGGTTAAGGGGAGCCCACCGGGGTTGGTGAGGAATGCCGGACTGATACATGAGAGCTGTGACTGTCCCTAGGCCTGAGTGACCAGAAACGGAACTAGTTCCTAGGACCTGAAGAAAGCAATGCAACTACTGCCTCCCCATGGTGTGCTGGGAGGAAGCCGGGAAGTAATTACCCTGACCTTGATCCCCTCCTGCCCTCTTATCTTCTGCTGAACCCCAAGGGAAGCCAGACAGCAAGGAAACTCATGGGTGTGGCCCAGAGAGGTCAGCTTCCCAGGCCACAGAGCAGAGCAGGAAAAGTAGAGATGCATATGGAAGGGCCAATGGAGATTATTTACTTTATGTGTTTTCATAGTTTCTTAGTTTCTTATTTAGAGCTCTTGTCACAATTATAAGTAAAAATTGAATTGCATAATTAGTTGTTCAATGTCTGTCTTTGAATTCAAACGTAAACTCAATGAAGGCAGATACCCTCAGGGTCTTTTTCTTTGAGTATTTCTGGTACCTGGCCCAGTACTTTACACATGGAAGATCTCAATGAACATTTATTGAATGAATAAATTAATTAAAACAAAATGAACTTTACCTTCTTTAATATATATTGCAGGTGTTTTGAAAACAATAAAGTTCCAGAAAATTCAAATGAAACATACTTTACACTGAACTTTGGATTAATTAAAAAAAATTTTTTAATGTATGCTTATTTTTGAGAGAGACAGAGCATGAGCGGGGGAGGGGCAGAGAGAAGGAGACACAGAATCCCAAGCAGGCTCCAGGCTCTGAGCTGTCAGCACAGAACTTGACTCAGGACTCAAACTCATGAACCATGAAATCATGACCTTAGCTGAAGTCAGACACTTAACTGACTGAGCCACCCAAGTGACCCTAGCTTTGGATTAATTTTAAGCTATACCTAGGAGGAAAAACTGTTGTGTTAAAAATTTTTACTCCTAGTTGTTCCTATTTTTTATTATTTTATTTTATTTCATTTTACTTATTTTAGTTTATTTTTTTGCTGTTTCTCTTCCCTTAATGTAGACCCTTGGGATAGATCTTTGTGTGATCAGCAACATGATGCTGAAGGTGCCTCGTATCTGTCATCATTCCACATGTAATTATCATGGCTGGCCCTATACGAGAAAATTTCCTCACAGAACCTTTTCATGTCTCTGAATCTTCTACAGACTGCAGAAATTGCTTATTTTAGTTGTCTTGTGTTCATCAAATAATGGTCAATAAACCTGTATTGACTAAAAAATTCACTTAAATGAGTAAGAGGATTCTTTATCAATTGGATGTGGGTCTACCAGAGAGATGTTAAATGTGAACTATGACAGTTACAAGGGAGAGACATATAAAGTAGGGAGAGTCATTCATCTATTTATAATTATTATCAAGGAAACCCTATCTGCTAGACACTGTGCTAGAAGCTTGGGATATCATCATGAACACAATAAGCATATTCCCAGCTCTGAAAGAATTTGCAGCATTATGAGAGATAGAAGGGAGTGGGGTAGAGTAGTAGGGGAGGAGCAGGAGGGGAGTGCGGGAGAGAGATCTGGCTGCCCAGAAGCTATGGAAGGGCAATTGATTCAAACTTGGGGGTGGAGTGAAGAATGCTAATCCGGAGAGACTGACATCTGGTCTGTGCCTTTAAGAGTTGGAGGTAAGGTGATTAGGAGTGTATTGCATGTGTAATGGATGCCATTAAAAGGTGTGCTAAAACATGCAATTTGCATTTAAACAGATTACCTTCCAGGCTGTTTTGTGCAAAATAGACTGGAGTTGGCCAGGGGTGGAAGCCTAAACCCATTAAGTGAGGAAGAAGAAGAAACAAGATGGGAAAAAAAATGGTCCCTTACATGTTTGGCTTGAGCTTCTGGAAAGACAATGTTTCCACTATGTGAACTGTGAAGACTGGAAAACAGATGATTTCAAGGGGTGGAGGATGCCTTGGACAAGTAAACTTCAGACACACAGCAGACACTGAAGTAGAATGGTGGAGGCAGAAGCCAGACTGAAATTATTTGAAGAAAAAATTGAGAATAAAGAAGTAGAAACAAAGCGTAGAACCCATCTGGTGATATTTTGCAGAGAAAAGCAAAGGGGAAGTAATGAGAAAGCAAAAAGGAAATGTTGGGTAAAAGGAGGTTGTTGCTTTAAATAGGACAGCCAAGCTCGTCTGGTGTGCCGATGGGAATCTTCCTGTAGAGAGAGACTGATAATGTTGAAGTGAGAGGAAATAATTCAAAGGGGTGAAGTCTTTGAGGAGAGAAGAGATGGCAGCCAAGACACAAGAAGAGGAAGGTAGGAAGAGGAAGAGGAAATACAGGAAGACAGAGAACATGAGGAGTAGGTAGGTTTTTCTCTTTGGTAATAGGAAGAAGAAAGAGGTCTTAATTCTCTTTTATCAAAGAAGAGTGAGGAAAGCTGGGCTGAGGGAGTAAGAAGAGGTGTGGGAAGGTGTGAGAGTGGTTTCACACCATAGGAAAATACACTCAGTAGAGAAATGTACTAGGATTGCTGGGTACTGTTGGGTGCTTGTTTGGGGTCTGTAATAATGATCAGGATGCCACCGGTCACTTCAGAAGTCTTGAGTGTCATTTTCCTAGCATCGTTTAGCAACTTTGATGCAGGCATGTGTTCAAACAAGTAGGAGTTTTGACAGGTGAATGTGATATCTTCATCAGAGGGACAAGTTTGTTGAGGGCGGTTGCCGGGGAGCGATGGACCATGAAATCTAATCTGGGAAACAGGGATGTGAAAACAGAAAAGGAATGATGAATAGTAGAAAGTGGTTACTGACATATGTTAGAACCATGGGTAGAGGAACAAGTGAGCTGGAAAGATAGGAGGTGGTATTTGAGAAGTAGAGTAGTGAAAGTGCAGTTTCAGAGAGGGTGCCATCACTGGTGATGACTAGGGTCATCGCCATGGGTGAAGATGGCTGAAGTGAAGTGTGGAAAAAATGTACTGGAATTGGAGGGGCCAAGACCAGAGAGACCAGGATGTGTCATCCTTGTGAGGTCAAACATCTCTGAGAATAATGACAGCTATAAGGGTGGGGAGGACAGTGAACCAAAATCTTCTACGAGAGGACTCTAGGAAGGAAGTCAACATTTGACAGCCAAGAAACAGAAGAAAATGTGGCAAATAAGAAGGCAGGAGACTCAAAAGATCTGGGCTTGGTAGGAAGAGAAATGGCTTGGGTATGGAAATGAGGAGCATTTTATGCTTTCCTTCTGGTCCTGAGATGAGAGGAGTGTGTGAAGGTTGCCAGGGAGTGGTATCCTCAGGGAACAGCCAGGTACATTCCAGAAGGTGGAGAACCAGAGGATTTTGCTGATCGTGGATCCAGAATTCATGGATCTAGAAGGCATGGGAAGGGCTAACAGAGGTCAGGAAAGGGTGAGGGATTGGGTAAGACTAGGCACTTCTATGAGGCATAGAGTCTGGAAAAGGGACAAGGAACAAGACCAGACGGTTAGGGATAAAAATGGAGACCGTCTTGTGGCTACAGACAGAAACTGGGAGGAAACGGTAAATACTGGGCTGAAGACAAAGAACTATTTCTTCTGAGGTCTCCAAAATAAATGTTTTCTCCCACTGTTTCTCTAACAGTGATATTGGCTCTCTTCGAAGGAATGAGGGGGGTGCCAGAAGCACTAAAAGGGGAGAAAAATTGAAACGGAGAGAAGAAAGATTTCTTTCCGTCATTTACAAACAGTTTTCTTCTGATCCAAATATCATTAACTGTTCTTTCCTGACAATTTGCAGAGGATAGGGATTTTAAGAAGAACGTGGCAATCCCTTATAATTTCCCCCACTAGAGAATACCACTGCTAGTATTTTTGCAACATTCTTGCCTGCCAGCCCCCAACACATATATTGGCATCTTCACGGAGATGATACATATACAGAGTATCACAGTGGGAACGAGGAAAGCTGGAGAAGCTCACCTTCCACAGCCCCGATGGTCTCAAAAAGCGGTGAGGGGTTGAGAAGTGTCTAGGAGAGTGGCAAATGTCCACAAAGACTGCTCTGGTGATGTCAGCAGGAAGTCAGCAAGGGATGTGTAAAGAGTTACTGTGCAACACTGAGTGCTCAGAGAGATAACTGGATTCTGCCAATTCCTATCCGCCCCCCTCCCACCCCCCAGGATTCTCAATGTGGACATTCTGCCAACTCCCACTACTCCCCTACACCCAAATTACAAAAAAAAAAAAAAAAGTCACTGGAGAGCATCAGTTACTCTAGAAAACTTACAGCAATTTTTAAAAGATCACATCAGCGAAACTGAGTTTCCAATTCTCCCCTGTAATTGCTACGTGTGGCATGATTCTCCTTCTCTCCCTAGTTGTAAGCTTAAAAATGAAATAAAGAAAAGAGGAAATTTTAAAAAAACAAATAGACTTTAATTCAGATGTTGGCACACATCATAAAAGAAGAAATGACTTAAAAGAATATGGTGGGCAACTTATTTTGTCAGATAACCGCATTGTGAGGGAAGAGGGGGCCCGACTGCCGATCTGAACCCAGATCGTCTGCATTCACCCTGAATTAGATAACGTAATTGAGACTTATGTAAGAGTTTTAATTTTTCGAAGTCTTTCAAATACACTCTAAAAGAATTCCTAAACAAAATTTCCATACTAAAAAAAACTCACATGCTGTCCCCCCGCAAAAAGTTTTTCTTTTGTACCTGTCTCCCATTCTAGTGTGTAATACAACTCCCAATAATTCTTTTACTCTTAGGAGTCTTAGTCCCCAAGGTCACGATTCCTGCTCTTGCTTTTTCTTGACAGCACAGAGGCATGAAGTGGCAGCAGGTGCACGAAGCTGCTGACCTGGAGAGCAGAGAGGTGGACAGCTCCAGGCCAGGAGGGCTGAGGGACCCGAGCAGGTGGGCCAGGGGACGGGCAGGCAGCAGAGACAAGGAAGTGAGGAGGATTCACATCAGGGCTGGGGCACCATGGGGTCTGTGGTCCCTGACCAGAGGCAGAGGTCAGGGAGAACTAGCAGGCAGGAACAGCACCAGGCAGCTGCAAAAGGAGAAGTGTGGCACTTAACACGTCAGTGAAACTTTATCCTTGGACAAACTTCCTTCCTGCCCTTGCTTCTGAGTCTTTCTCAAGACACAGTGGCACTGGGTAAGTAAGCAACACAGATGCATGACCAGGTAAGGGTTTTTGTTTTTTTTTTTTTTCCCTTTAGATGCAGCCTGAAAAACAAATGCATATCAAATCCTCATGAATCTTTTCCCCTAAGGTTTTGAGCTTGAGATAAAAATTCTCCTGGGTTTGTCCTTACTGAATGGATAAGGGTTCCCAGCGAATAGATTTTTTTTCTTTTAATTAACCAGGCAATTGTATTCTTATCCATTATAAGGAGGACCCTCAAAGGACATCGTCTGCCCATGGAGTCTTATGTCCTTCAGAAACCAAAGATGTCCTCTTATCTCTTCCCCATTGCTTAAAGGGATGGGGACAAAGGAGGAAAACATAGTTAAACCAGCACCCATGACTTTATTTCTTATTCCCTCATTCTGATTCTTCATTGCTTTCCCTCTTTCATTCCAACTCTTCAGTTTCTGCAAATTTCTCCTCTTATGCAGTGTTTCTGTGTATTTTGAGCTGATAGCTAAATCTGAGAATAATAACAGCTACCTTTAGAATAGTGCCCCACAGAGAGTAAGTCCTCAGTAAATAATCAATTGAATTAATTTAAATATGATTGTCATTATTAGTGGAATAAGCACTTATTATATGCCAGACTGCATTTAACATTTGTGATTTCACTGTACCTTCGCAGTAGTTTGAGATTGGCATTTTTCTCCCCATTTTACAGAAAAGGAAACTGAGTCACAGAAAGGTTATGCTGCTTCTCTCAGCATGTACCAATGTCTGCTGTTAAATGGTGGAGTCAGGAACCAATAGCAACAGTCTGAACCAGACCTCAATGATGAGGGTTTTTGTTGTTTTTATTTGTTTTAATTTGAATTATAGTTAACATACACGGCAATATAGGTTTCAGAAGTAGAATTCAGTGATTCATCACTTACATACAACAGCCAGTGCTCGTGACAACAAGTGCCCTCCTTAGTTCCCATCACCCATCCAGCCCACCCCTCACTCACCTCCCTCCATCAACCTTCAGTTTGTTCTCTATTGTTAAGAGTCTCTTCTGGTTTGTTTCCCCTCTCTTCTCCATGATGAGGGTTTTAAGGGCAGTATGGTCGGCATTGCAACCTACAATGGGATTGGGAGCATCAAATCTAGGAGGTTGTAAAGATATTTTGTGAGCATTCTTTCTAAATTTTGATTATTAACAATTTCAAACAAGTAAAAATAAGTAGAATAGTATAATAAACCTCCCTATATTATCATCCAGGTTCAATAATTATCTATGTTGTTTTATCTAAACCTGCAGTCCCCACCATTGCCCTAAATCATTTGAAGCAATTCCCAAATATTGTTTCATGTGTAAGTCTCGTATATATCTCTAAAAGATACTGACTATATTGAAAAAATCAGTAACATTATTTCAGCTAAAAATAAAATAAAATAAAAAATGAGACTACTCTGAGTCTTTAGATACTTAATTTTTAAAATACATACTATACCTTACAGTGGAATGGGAAAGGGAGAAAGCTGTTTTCTGATGCATAGAGGTGTCCTGAAATGTAGAAAGTCTAGATGCTTCTTTTAACTGTGGATACTCAGTGAAGGTAAGGTGAGGTGTTACAAGTAAGGAGATTTAGTATTAGGAAATATGCTGGAGTTCAAGTATTGAGATTTTCTTTTGACCTTAAATACAATGCTGGGGAAAATGGGCCTTACTATCCATCTTATTCCCCATCACCAGATTTGTGACCTGCCATCTTTCAGTGCTACTGCTTTCCAAGGATACCTTTTTCTTCATGAATTGCTACCTATTGAAGTGATGCTCATTTCAGCCACGCAGATCTGGACAGTCTTTGCCTCCACCTCTCTGGTATTTTTTTGTTGACTGCATATTCCCTGGCACATAAGCAATCTGAAAATGGCCAGCTATTCTGAATTACACACTTATTTTAAATGTGTCTGTTTGTGTCAAATGGAGATGTTTATTTTTAGAAGATTATTGATAGAAACTGGGGAGCAACATTTAAGTATCTTCAGTTTCCTGAAAGCACGTTGAATTCTCCATTAGATGAGCCACGAATATTGTTCACATTATCTTTCTAACATTGCACGCTTCCTTTGTGTATTTAAGTGTTCCTCAAAGTATGTAGAATTAATGTTAAAAAATAAATACCTACTATGAGTCAGGTATTGTCTTAGACTTGAATATGAAATAGTATATAAAACAGACACAGTTTCAGCCCTCTCACAAGAGACAGACGTTAAACATATAATCGCCTAGAATATAAAATTAGAAACTGTGAAGGAAAAAAGCAAGATACTAGAAATAATAATGGGAAAGCCCTCTTTGAATTGGAGGAGGGAAGTGGCAGAGGCTGTTGTGAGAAAGTAATATGTGCTGTGACTTGAAGGATGACCAGAGTCAGCTAGATGAAGTGTGTGAGGAAGAGTGGTTCAGGCAAAGGAAACAGCATGTGCAAAGACCCAGAGGCATGCAAGAATTTGACAAGTTCAAGGACCCAAAGGAAATCCAGGACAGCTGAGTATAAAAGGCAAGTAAAGTGGGAGATGAGTTGGAAAAATAGGGAGGTTCTTGTCGATCACATTAAAATACTTGAATTTCATGTGAAATGAGAAGCCATTGAAAGTTGTTAAAGCTGGAGAGTGATTTAGTCTTTGAAAGTATTTTAAAGATCACCTTGGTTGCTGCAGGGAGCTTTAGTGGAGGACCTTAAAGAGAGGAACTGGGGAGGCTAATTAGGAGGATATGGCAAGAGAATGTGTCCAAGGAGAAAGAAAGAGGCCTATAAATTGAAAGTACATTTTGGAGGTAGAACCCAGGAACCTAATGATGGATTGTTTATCTAATACAGTTGACCTTTGAACAACATGGGTTTGATATGCAGATCCACTTATATGCAGATTTGTTTTTATAAATACAGTGTAGTATTATAAATGCAATTTCTCTTCCAAATGATTTTCTTAATAACATTCTTTTCTCTAGCTTACTTTATGATAAGAATGCAGTATATAATACAGATACAAAATACGTGTTAATAGTCATATGTCCTTATGTTATCAGTAAGGCTTCCAGCCAACAATAGGCTACTAGTTAAGTTTTGGGGGAGTCAAAAGTTATATGTAGATTTTTGACTGCACGAGGGGCCAGCTCCCTAACTCCCACATTGTTCAGGATCAAATGTACAGCTTATATTGAGATAATCAACATCATTTTAGGTTTTGGGCTTTTCACATATCAATCCTAAATATTGATGGCCCTGCCACTTGTATGGTCTCATTTTAGACTGATAATAATCAATAATACTCATTGAGCACTTACTGGTTGCCAAATGCTGTGCTAAGTGCTCTACTTTGATACCTCATTGAATTCTTCTTCTGATCCTATGGGAAGATTTTTAGAGATTAGGAAATGGACATTTACGGAAGGTAAGCAACTTGCCCAGCCATTTGGCTTACAAATAACACATCTGGGATTCAATCTCTTTTCTCCAATTTCAAAACTTGTTTTCTTAAGTACAAGCTGACATTGCTCCGGCATACCAAAAGCAAGAATGATATAATCACCTGCTTCTCAAGTGGTTCTAACAATCCCTGTCTCCTGCTGTTTACTCCCTTATAGAATCTCCTTCCTTTGTGTGTAGTATAGACCTTGTGACTTGCTTCTAACAAATAGGATATAGCAAAAGTGATAGGATGCCACTTGGACAGTAGATTTTACAAGACTGTGATTTCAGTCTTAATAGCTCTCTTTCTTGCTCCCTCACTCTCATGCTCTGATGCAGCAAGCTGCCACATGAACTGCCTGATGAAAAGCCCACAATACCAGGAATGAGGAATAGCCCAATGGAGAACCGAATCCTGCCCACCAACAACCACGTGAGTGAGCAGGGAAGTGGAGCCTTCCCTCCTGGAGCATTGAGATTTCTGCTGCGAACACCTTGATTGCAGCCTGTGAGAGAATCTGAGCAAAGGTCCTAATTAAGCCATGCCCAGATTCCTGACCTACAGAAATTGAGATAATAAATATTGTAGCTTTAACCAACCAAGTTTCAGGAACAATTTGTTACACAGCAATTGGCAACTAATACAAATGAAAATGTCAGTGTTAATGATATTAATTATCATAATATCTTGCATTTGTGTAAGGTCTCAAATTTTTGCAAAGCAAAAGCAAGTTTCAAAATAATGAAATTCGGGAAACATATTACTAATCGTCTCCCCTTAAAATATAGCAGCTGCGCTTGAAAGTACCACCTGCATTTTCAACAAGAAAAATTGGTTTATTCACCTGGTTTTTATTGCCTTAAATCCCATCTCTAAAACCATTTGAAACATGCTATCTAGCAAGGGACTTATTATCTTCTTTATACTAAGTTATTAGTAACAAGGCACGTTTAAACCATCTGGCCTGGATGTTCTCTTGGACTTCAAATTTGTAGCAGGCAGTTGGATTTCTTACCCTGTTCTGGGGTTTCCTAATCCCTATATCAATTCCCACTCCAAGAGAGGGACACGGATTTTAAGCTGTCAATCAGTATTTTGCCAGTTGAGATGAAATATAAAGGGCAAAAAAAAAAAAAAAAAAAAAAAAAAATTTACATAAGTCCAGGGCTCAGATTGGGCAAGACCACAAAGAATCTTTCTAAAAAGTTTTCCCAGAAGGAGCTAATTACTGTGGGAGAAAGTAATCTTCATGTTTGGCTTGAATAACCACAGAAACAACAAAATGCAAATATTTAAAAAATGATGGGAAAATTAAAAGGAGAAAAACTTTTGATTGCACTCTCACAGGGATTTAACTTTTTTTTTTTTTTTGATGCAGTGAGTATAAGTGTAAATGTATATACCCGCACATATACATTTACAGAAAGGGAAATAAAGGACATATACGAAACATTCATTCATTTCACAAATAGTTTTTGAGCATCTAATAAGTGCCAGTGAATGTAAGAGATATAACACAGTATAGAACAAACAGTCTCTACCCAGACAAAGCCCAAATTCTAGTGACAGAGATAGATAAGTAAAAGCTAAAGCAATAAATCAATAAATAATTACAAGGTGTGATAATGATTGAAAGTGAAAAGGAGGAATTGTTTACATTGGATGTTCAGAAAAGGCTTGTCTGAGAACTAAAGGAAGGGTGGGGTCAACCATGTCAGGAGCTGGGGGAAAGCTTTCCAGACAAAGGAAACAGCAAATACAAAAGCCCAGCGATCAGAACAAGCGTGGAATGTTCTAGAAACTGTCAAAGGTCCGTGAGCCTGTTGGAAAGTGAGGTGAGCTGAAGTGCAGCAGTCGTCATGGGCCAGATCATTTTGGGCTTTGTAGGCTCTGGAAAGGAGGGAAATTTCACTCTTAAGTTTAAGAGAATCTATTGAAGGCTTTTAGGCTCCAAACGGCATCATGTGATTTATGTGTTTAAAAGATCGTTCTCATGGCTGTGTGTAGAACAGACTGTAAGCAAGCAAGACTGGACATCAGAAGCTGAGTAGAGAGAGGTACTGGCTTGGAGCAGAGGATGGCAATAGACATGAAGAATAATGGGCAGATTTTGGAGGCAGGATGAAAAGGGTGTACGAGCTAAAGGAAAGGATGAATCAAGGAAACCTCTTGGGTTTGGTGTTTGAATTAAGTGAATGTGGTGCCGTGTATTGTTCTGGGAGGTCCCTATAGAGATCTCTGTATTGAGGCACCCACGAGATCAGTTTTGAACATGCCAAGTTTGAGACGTCTGTGAGATATTCAAGTAAAGCTATAATTTAGGAAACAGGATATCTAAGTTTGAGCTGGATATAATAAGTATAAAGCCAATTTTATTCTCTGATTGGCCTAAATTACAAATATACACAGCATGTGCTTGGTGATTTAATTCTTTGATTTCTTAAGGAACTGATCTGAATCTCAGATCTCTTTCAGTGCTTTTACATTTTTCATTGTCTCCAAACACAAACCGATATCATTAAAAATGTTTGTTGTTTCATGCTTTTTCTAATTTTTTAGTATGCTAATTTTCCTCTATAAAATAGGCTTCTCAATTAGTTATGGAAAAGGGGAAAGAGTACTTGCTCTAAAGCAGGCAGGGACAACATAACATTATTTCACTCACACATAACAGTTCTCTAATATCCTTTTTTTTTTTTTTTTTTTTTTTTTGCAGGTGAGGAAACTGAGGTTCACAGTATTGAAGTAACTTACCCAATGACATATGGTTCAGATTGGAAGCCAACTTTGGTTTTGGCACTAAAAACCATGTCCCATCTTTAGAGAGGCTATAAAGCACAGAGTCTCTCCTTCTGTTTCTCTTCTAGTTCCTATATTTCTTTGCACTGTTTTTACATCTCTTTTATAGTTCAACACAACTGAACCCAAGAAGCACTTAGAGCATCCCTGACATTTGTGTTGCTGTTGGCTACACTTCTGCTGAGTTTTGGACATGCTCTGTTCCTCACCTCCACCACTTGATAGTATCCTGCCATTGTCTCAGCTGCTTAATAAAAAGAAAGTCCCAATATCCGCTCTTCCCAGAATGTCATAAATAGCTGCTATTGCCTTGGCAATTTTCTGGACCTCTGCATCCAGTGAGGATTGGCTGTTACCTAAACTGTTCATTTTCTCCTGGCCATAATCCACAGGAAACTAGATTCATTAACTCTGAGGCTTGCTTAATGGAACAAACAACTTGATTTTCTTCCCCTTTTCTCTTTGTTCTTCCATAATATGTTTTCTTACTATATTTCCTA
The DNA here is from genome assembly GCF_014898765.1 of Herpailurus yagouaroundi. Classification (NCBI taxonomy): domain Eukaryota; kingdom Metazoa; phylum Chordata; class Mammalia; order Carnivora; family Felidae; genus Herpailurus; species Herpailurus yagouaroundi. The sequence continues at coordinate 47,272,216 of NW_024412405.1, read as the reverse complement.
TTCTGTTGTTTTGCCTTTAATTTCACTATTTTCTTTTAATGTTGTTTTAAAAATAATCCAATGACCTTTCCCAGTCTCCGTTTTCCCCCTGCATTTGTATTTTCCAGACTAGTACTATTTGAATCTTAGTACTTATTTATTTAAACAAACTAATAGCCCTGGCACAGGACTTGATTATTCTATTTCAGAAAGAAACTAGTCATTAGAAGATATACACATCTTAATCAGATACACTAGTCAAAGGAACTCCCACATTAATTTTTTTTTTAATTTTTTTTTCAACGTTTATTTATTTTTGGGACAGAGAGAGACAGAGCATGAACGGGGGAGGGGCAGAGAGAGAGGGAGACACAGAATCAGAAACAGGCTCCAGGCTCTGAGCCATCAGCCCAGAGCCTGACGCGGGGCTCGAACTCACGGACCGCGAGATCGTGACCTGGCTGAAGTCGGACGCTTAACTGACTGCGCCACCCAGGCGCCCCACTCCCACATTATTTTTTAATACAAACTCCTCTGCAGTGATTTCTATGTGTCAGTCACTGTTATAAACTGTGAGCTATCACTTAATCCTCCCAGCCAGTCTCTGAGAGTGGCTACTATTATTATCTGCATGTTTCAAGTGAAGACACCCCCAACAAAGTAGAACAGGTACTCAGAATAGAAAAATCTATATTCACTTTCACACATGGAGATGGAATCAAACCCTAATCACCTGACATTAGCATATATTTGGGGTATTGTATAAAAGGGAAGGGGGAAGGAACCAGAAAATGGGGTTTCTGATTATGCAAAGATGTGGTCTGTTCCCAGGAGAAGGGAGTGGAGTTGCAGATGGAGAGAACTGAAGAAGAAGGCATGACTTATCCCGTAAGAAGGAGAGGCAGGCTATGAAGGAAGACTGACCTCCTTGCAAAGGTAGATGTCTCTGGTGCCCTTCCTTTTGATACGAAAATAAAATGTTTTATGTTAGCTAGAACATTATTCTTTCCCTGCTAGCAGTCCATAGAGAAATTTGCATATACCTGCACAGTATGGTAGACTTATCTGAAGAGACCAAAGAAACATGGTGGCCTCAGGGAAGTGGACTATGGGTCAGGGTTCTAAGTAGTGATTGGCAGTACTCTTGGGTGGTCCCAGTGGGTGGCCCCAGTGGGAGCAATTGTAGAGAAGCATTCTAGGAAAATGTAAAGCCAAAACCTGGCTACTGTATAAAGATTGCTATGAATGGGGAAAAGAGGGAGCTAGGAAACATTTGTATTTCATAACACATACGAATTGCTTATATGATAGGAAAAGAATACAAATATGATTTTTCATATGTAAGCTTATGTCATTATATGTTGTATTGTGACACCCTGATGGCATTTGAATGTTAAAAAAAAATCACAAGACCAGGAGTAGCTCATCACTTTGTACAAGTATCCTTGCACAAACAAGTTTTTGGTGAGAGTTACTGGCTTATCAGTAGCAACACAGTTGAGTTCTATTTGAACCACAAAGCATGCATGACCTAGAGTCAAGTATTTGGAAAATTAAAGATCAACTTAAAATAAGCCTATACTGTAAGCATAACCAAAGAATGCAAAACAAATTAAATCGATAATGATAAAACTAATAGTCTTGTATCATTAAAGAGTAAGAGTCATGGTGAATAAGAACTATGACCAATCCAACATAATGTCATTGATATACTGATTCTAAAGGAAGTAGGACTTTCAAGCATCTGTAACACGTACGTACTAAACCCTTTTTGCAAAGCTGCTTACCAGCTGGTAGAATACTGATTTAGAGTCTTTGGTAAATTCTAGAATAAGTTTAATTTAGCTCATAAATACCACATTTGAGGAATTCTTAATAAATCACTCTCTATAACAGTTAGGAATGCTTTGGGCCGCATATTACAGAAAACTCCAGCTGACAGTGGCTTAAGCCATAAGAATATTGTTCATGTAACCATAAAAAGTTGGGTGCTTCTGGTTTGGGGATCAGATGAGCAGGTCCAAATTTTAGGGCATTTGGCTGATGTATCTGTGATTCTCTAGGTCTTTCAAGAGGCACCAGGCATCCTGTTCTCAGGCCTAAGAATTAAAAGACAAGAAGGAAGGGTATGGCCAGAGTGGTGAGGAGTTTCTCTTTCATGCCTTTCTGCTTTTATCCAGGAGGAAAAAATCTTCCCTAGAAGTCTACTCAGAAGACCTCCTCCTATGTCACATTGACCAGAACTGTGTCCTAGGAGCAAATAAGCTTCAAGGGAGACCAGAAAGATGAGTCTATATATATATTTTTTTCTTTTTTTTTTCCCCCAGCTTCTAGAGAGAGAAATGAGCAAGGAAGAAGGAATTTGAAAATGGTTATTGGAGGGGGCGCCTGGGTGGCTCAGTAGGTTAAACATCCGGCTTTGGCTCAGGTCATGATCTCGTGGTTCATGAGTTCGAGCCCCATGTCAGGCTCTGTGCTGACAGCTTGGAGCCTGGAACCTGCTTCGGATGCTGTGTCTCCCTCTCTCTCTCTGTCTCTGCCCCTCTCCTACTCGTTCTCTGTCTCTCAAAAATAAATAAACGTTAAAAATATGTTTTAATGAAAATGGCTATTGGATAGTCCATTAATGAGTATTGGTCATATTTTTTTTTTTTGTTTGTTTGCAATCCTTTACTTGGTCTGGTTTTCTTAAAACATAAAATCAAGCCTCTTTATCATGACACAGGTTTTTCATAAACAGGCCTCTGCCCACCTCTTTAGCTTCACCCCCCACCCCCACCCTATCCCACAGGCAACCTGGGTTTTGACAATTATGGACCAATTGCAGTTTCTACACCTCAGCATTCTGTCCTATACTTCTATGTCTTAGCTTTCCTATTCACCCCTTAAAGACACAGTCAGGGAAGTATTTTCCAGCCTTCTCTATCACTGTAGGAAAAAAGTCATTCTCTCCTCCTCTCCAGCTCCCACAGCATCCTGTATTCTGTGCTATATTCTATGCTATAGCACTCAATCACATGGTTTTGACTCTGATGGCTTAATTGTCAGTCTTCCTCACCAAGCCCGGAAGGACAGGATTTTATTTTGTCATCTTTGTGCGGCACGTTGCACAGCATGAAGCATGTAATAATAGAGTCATAAAAAGTTGTATGAATGAATGAATGAATGACTGCATCATTGGTAATCACTCAAACCTTGATGGCCTAGGTATAAATGTGCTGGATATAGGCATGATTTTTTTCCCCCTCTTTCTTTTTTCTTTGGCCGTTTTGCTGTGTTGCATATTTTTCTCTGGACGCTCATCTTACTTGTGTAGCACAGGACTAAGGGATTGCTTTCCAGGTGGCTGCTTTGTTCATGGTCATTTCCTCCTAGCATTCTTCCTAAGCCTCAGGCTTAGTCTGACACCTTGCTGCATTTCCTCTCCTTGCATCTACAGAGGGTCTCTCTGTGTTCTCTGCCTCCAATGCCAAGGCCACACAATCTCGACAGGCCTCAAAAAGGCCCTTTCCTACTAAAGTAAACCAACCTCCTGCCTCACCACTTTGTTACTGGTTTTTCTCATCTCATTTTTTCATCACTCTATTCTCTAATGCGATAGAATCTTCATGAGAAAATACTTTGTTTAAAAAGGAGACTCGTTTCCTATTTAAAGATCTTCACCAAGATCGGCAAAGAAAGCAAGAGAATACATCATTTCTAAAGTACTCATTGGTGTCCTTTCTTGCCCCGCTCACTTAAGTCTGGGATTGGGGGGTCAGCAGGAAACATTTTACTCCTTTCTGCCTGTTATTTATTTATGGTTCTGAAATTGCTCTGTCTCCAGGAAAGAAGTAATATTTCTCTTCCCAAATTTTCTCACTGACTTTCAAAGGGGCTTAAATACGGACTTTCCCACTCTTCAGATCTAACATACACTACACAATAGGAATCTGAAGTTGCATTTCTAGGTGCAATCAGTGTATGATGTGTAGGGGGTTTGAGAGACTTTGTACTCAAGGCTCAGAATTAGGAAGAAGCTGAAGGATTTATCAATGGACAGGGGAAAGAAAGAGCACACAAGTGACAAGGGCACAAGCCTCTCTCCTATGAGTTTGCATAATAACTTGACTTTAATATGATTGGTTAATTAGAGAACATTATATTTTCTTGGGTTGAGATTGGGAATTAGCATTAGTTGAAACAAAATTGCTGTTCTGGTTGCAGCCAGCTTTGTTTCAATGGCGAGGTGGTAAGACAATGGGGGATGAAGGTGATAAGGGCGTGTCTTTAAATTTTTTTTTTTTTAACGTTTATTTATTTTTGGGACAGAGAGAGACAGAGCATGAACGGGGGAAGGGCAGAGAGAGAGAGGAAGACACAGAATCGGAAGCAGGCTCCAGGCTCTGAGCCATCAGCCCAGAGCCTGACGCGGGGCTCGAACTCACGGACCGCGAGATCGTGACCTGAGCTAAAGTCAGACGCTTAACCGACTGAGCCACCCAGGCGCCCCAAGGGTGTGTCTTTAGATAAGTGCTGGGCTGGTAGTAGCTCTGGTGGTGACTTTCTAAAAAAGAAAAGCAATTAGTCTTGCAGTGCAGAGGAACTGGTACTCAAAAAATACGTGGGAATTTTTAGTTGCCGAAACAACTGGCATGGGTGGGAGATTTATTGGCAATTAGCAGTTGGAGGCCAGAGATACTGGATGCCCTGCAAGGTGCAGAACAGACCCACACAAGGAGGAATTCGCTCACCCAGAATGTAAAATGCCTAAAGTTGTACTTCCCCCATCTACCCCCAAACCAAGGATAGAGATAGAAGCTGGAGAAAAAGCCATACACACGAAAAAAAGCTGTACACAAAGCGCATGAAAGAAAACCTTTATTGTTGACATTTTGAAGTCTGAAAATCTATGGCTTTCTAACCCTCTTTCGTGCTGAAACAGAAGTTTTGTTTTGTTTTGTTTTGTTTTTTAATCTGTTTGTTCACTCATGTAACAGGAGGGTTCTTAGGAAGGCAACTGACAGCATTTTTTACAAGGACAGACAATAAAAGAAGAAATCGTTCCCAGTATTTGACCTGTTCTGCATTTCCTTAACCAGAAGTGGCTTTCTTGTACTTATCAGTTCCCACTTCTACTTTGGGCAATTTTTCCATTAAAGGGAAAGCCATGCTTGTACAAGAGGAACATGTTGACCAACTTAAACTTCTTTCAGGTGTTATAAATTAAACTGGAAGTGTCTTTAAATTGCCTTCATTTTAGAATAAAGTTTAGTACACTCAGCACCCCTTTTGTCTCTTGGTACTTTTTTTTCATTAACATACCTTGTCTTGGGGGCACCTGGATGGCTCAGTTAATAGAATATGTGATTCCTGATATCAGGGTCGTGAGTTTGAGCCCCATGTTAGGCATGGGCCCTATGTAAAAACAAACAAACAAACAAACAAAAAACCCTACATCTTCCCTTGCTGATGTTAGTCAACATCCGTGTTGATTGTCTATTGTTGAAGTTAATCTGTCTTTTCTCTAGTTACTTCTAAGATTTTCTGATTATTCTTAAGTTTGATCACTCTGTCTTGCAATTGTATGTCTAAGATTTTTTTTTTTTTTTTTATCCTGCGCAAAATAGTGTGTGTTTCTTCAGTCTGAGGTCTCATGTCTTGATTCACTTCTGGAAATCTCTTCGATATCTTCCTTTCATACTCAGATCTTTTCATTCTATCCTTCTATTTCTCTTAACTCTGTTTTCATGGTTTTCATCTTTATTTCTCTGTGCTGTGTTCTGGGTTATCTCCAGAGATCTATCTTTCATTTCATATCACATCTTATACTGTAACTAAACCATTATGAAACAAGTCTGTTGAGGGTTTTTTGTTTTTTTGTTTGTTTTTGTTTTTTTTTATGCTGACTCTATTGTTTCCTATCTATGATTTTTTTAATAGTCTAATTTCTTGCGGCTTTAGGGATCTGCTCATTTAAAAATGCATATAGCCTATCTCTTTAAACACTTAAAACATGTTTATATTAAAGTTCCCTTCAGATTGCTTTGTTATTATAGCTGTGAAATCTCCCCTTTGTTAGGACTGGGGGTTCTCTTGTTTGCTACTAAGCATTGTCATGTAATTACTGTGTTTGGGTTCATTTTCCATAAGAGTTCTCTTTCTTAGCAGTTTCTCATGGGCCCATGAGGATGCCTCAGAGCTGGTATAACATTGCCTCTACTGAGGCTCCGAACTAATGTGGGTAGTGTGAACTTCCATCCTTGCACCTGAACACAGATTTGACTCTTCTGCATGGATTATTTCCTCCTCATCCCCAGGCAGATGGCTACCTGTGGGGTCTACCTAAGGCCTATTGGTCTCATGAAACAATTCTTTCTCCTCTTTTCTCTTTAAGCAGAAAATGGAGTTCTTGCTGTCTATAGCATCTGCACCTTACGTCTTATCTCCACCAAGTATTAAAGTCCTGATTATGGTATCAGGTGCCTCGCAGTGCAGCTGTAATTCCCTCTTACTCTGAGCCTTTAAATAAATTTCTTCATTTATGCAACCTGGAGATTTTTTTTTTCTAGTGTTGAGCTTGGCTACCTTCTATTAAAATAATTGAAAATGTTTTATCAGGATTTCTATATATTCTTATTGTTGTTAGAGACATAGAGGAATTTTCTCCTTCTGGTTAGCCTATCATCTTTTTTTTTTTTTTTAATGTTTATTCATTTTGAGAGAAAGAGCATGCACATGCACTCACAGGAGAGCAGGGGATGAGCAGAGAGGGAGAGAGAAATACCAGCAGGCTCTGTGCCATTGGTGCAGAGCCCAATGGGGGCTCAAACTCACAAACTGTGAGATCAGGACCCGAGCCTAAATCAAGAGTCAGACACTTAACCAGCTGAGCCACCCAGGCTCTCCAGAGCCTACCAGCTAAATTAGAAGTCACAGTAAGCCTATCTTTACCTCAAAAGAGTTTTATTCTGTACAGATTCAGTGTTTAAGGAATGTTTGTTGAATTGTTATATAATTGAAGTACATATCATATTCTGGCTAAGTTGAACCTTGTATAGAGGAGCTTTAAATCAACATTATGGAAAACACACCGAGCAAGAAACTAATGCTCTTGGTGGTGGTGTGTCAAATTGGTTACTCAGAGTGGATTTTTTTTTCTTTTTCACCACTTAATTGCCTATTAAGCTTATCTGAGAAATTGATTTTTTATAGCTCTGTAATTAAGTGAATGACTCTTGGATTTCGGTCTTGGCAGATTCTGGGTGTAAATTCCAACGATGCCACATTCAAGTGTTCAAGTCACATAGTAGGTACTCAATAATCACTTGTTGAAGGAGGAAATGAATGAATAAATGATCTTACTAAATGTCAGTTCCTCCCAGGTAAAATATGGGTAATAATAGTAACCACCTCATCGGGTTTTGAGAATTGAGTTCATGCATGTAAAGATTCTACTGTAATGTATACCATTGGGTAAGAGCTCAATAAATTATGATTCCATAGAGTTACATGAAATGCATATTTCAGGGCCTTGACATAGAAGAATTTAGATAATTATGTATTCACTTTACTTTTTCTTTTGTTTGCCTTATTGCTTCGATTATCTATATCTTATTTTGAAAAGATGTCTACTCTTTATAGGGTCACACTCGTAGATAGCAGTAAATTCAACTTTGAACTCATGTTCCCCCAGACTAAATTTATGAAAAAAATTTCTGATATTCTTAATATTAATAACAATGGAATGGTTGATCTCCAGGTATTTATTACCTTGTTAGAAAAATTGAATCAAGAAAGTAGAAGCCTAAATAAAGACCTAGAATCTTTGCACCAGTGGAAATACCATATCATGTTATTCTAAAGAAAAAAAAAAAGGCTTTCCTGATTTAATAGATATTAAAGACAAAGGAGAAATAAAAACACAAATATCCTTGAATTCATTCTGATTTTCACTGATTACTTTTTTTAAGGGAGTTAGAATATCTTAAAGAAAATTAGATCATCATATAGTTTTGTGCTATTATAGTCCTTTTAATATTCAACTACAATTTATATAATTTAAACTACAAATTTTAGAATTCTTTTGTATTTTCCTGCTTGATAATAAATACAGAAAGTTATAGTGCCATCTTGTGAAAAAGATGCAGAACTGCATTGTATTAACATTTGAATAAATTGACTTAGGTGAGGAAAGGGATATAAAGCTAAAGAGTTGTGTGTAATAAAGGTCAACCAGCATATTTCTATGACCTTAACTAGATTTAATGTTAAAAAAAATAGAATTTAGGTGGGTTTGCCACCCTCCCAGGTTTTTCTGTGGCATGGAAGATAGCCAGAAAGGAAAAGCTAACATGTTGAATTGAAACCATGCAAGAGAAATTACCAAATTTTAGAACATTTTGATTCCAAGGGGAGAAAGAATGAGAGGAATAAATTATATCTGATTCCCTGAATTGCAAAACTATATATGTGATTGAACCAAAGATGTTGCTCCATACAATTGAGAGGAGAAGGAATTGTTCCTAACACTGGATAAAACACTCACCTGAGCCTACACAAGACAGGGATACCCTCTGGTTGTCATAGAAAAAGAATCCAGGGAGTTGACAGAGGTTTTCGTCACTTATAGAAAAGAGTTATCCTGTATGAATGAAAGTGACTCCAGAATATTTATTTTAACTTGTTCTAGGAAGAGGCAGGAAGCATCTGTTTGGAATATGAGGCACATTATAGCTAAGTTCAAGGCTCTTTAAACGACCTGGTACAAAAGACAAAAGCGGCTTCTTGCCCACTGATTCAAGAGCTCTGTCTTTGCCTGCTTATATCTGAACACCCCACATGCAAGCCCATTGAAACAGTTGTACCTGGTCACCAGGACACTACAGAGATCTGGTGAAGGCACCAGCATAGGAAATGGATTGTATTTGAAGTTTAACAGGGGACCAAATGAAAAGAACAAAGACTGTTCTTGTTAGGATGAGCCAAGAGAGAGAAAGAAAATGAACACGAGGAGATAGAAACTGGGAGGCAGTAATGATTGGAGGTGATTAGATGATTAGGTGAAGGGATGGTCATAGCAGTTGAAATGGAATCTCATTTTTGTGGTACCATTTTGATGGCCAAAAGATAGCTTCTGTAGCTTCCAGGAAGTATGCTGAAGAAAGTACCAAGGACGAGGAAAAGATGAGAGAATAGTAATAATGAAAGGGCTCATTTTGGGAAAAAAAGAAAAGAAAAAATATTTTAAGCTCCTTCACTGATCTAAAGGTCCATGGGAGTTGCCAGCTAAATAATTTCACTGCCTCTACTCCCTCCTACATGTTTAAGGAAGTGGTCATGCACGTGCAGTGAGACACGAAACTGAAGGAATTTTATTCCTAAAATCTTCCTTTGAATTTTCTTGCCTTCATGGATTTAACTTAGATCCTTTAATGCTATAATAATTTGGTTTCATATTGAATGTCCTTTGGGCTTTCATTGTCATTTATTTTATTTTATTTTTCTAAGGAGTTTTCCACCAGTTCAAAATAATCCTTTCGGCAAAAGGCAATTCAATTACAGTGACAACCTAGAAAGAACTCAACATGGTACAATTCTCTAGTGAGATCAGATTTCCTGCTAAACCCAGATGATTATATAAAACCAAAATTTGTATTTGCGTTTTGAGACACTTGACTGAAAGGCTTGATCAAGACCTAAAGTATCAAATAAAAGTGAATCTCTCATCTATAGAAGACAGAAGTGAATTAAGAGTTTAAGTGGCTCAGGGGCGCCTGGATGGCTCAGTCAGTTAAGCGTCCGACTTCAGCTCAGGTCATGGGTTTGAGCCCCATGTCAGGCTCTGTGCAGACATCTCAGAGCCTGGAGCCTACTTCGGATTCTGTGTCTCCCTTTCTCTCTCTGCCCCTCCTCTGCTCTCACTCTCTCTCTCTCTCTCTCTCTCTCTGTCTCTTTCAAAAATAAATAAACATTAAAAATTAAAAAAAAAAGAGTTTAAGTGACTCATCTAGGGCCATACGTTACCATGGTACAGTCACTTAACCAGGTTTGAAAGCATGTTGATTAGATACCAAATCTATAGATATTAGATACCAAATCCATCCACTCAAATGCAGAGGAGAATATGTCCAATTCCTTCCATATCATGGAGATTTCCCATGCTACAGGGATGATTAACACGGGTTCCCAACCTTATCACAACAGTGAGTAGATTGTATCGTAACTAGCTTTATTTTTTTATTTTTATTTTTTAACATTTATTTATTTTTGAGACAGGGAGAGACAGCTCATGAATAGGGGAGGGTCAGAGAGAGGGAGACACAGAATCTGAAACAGGCTCCAGGCTCTGAGCTGTCAGCACAGAGCCGGATGCGGGGCTCAAACTCACGGACCGTGAGATCATGACCTGAGCCGAAGTCGGCCGCTTAACCGACTGAGCCACCCAGGCACCCCTATAACTAGCTTTATTTTAAACGGCACCTTTCTCTGAAGACCTCACTGCTGATGCAACATTGAAATTATGGCTCCACTAGTTAATGGCAATGTGACCTCCACCTCTCTGTCTCAATTGTACTCAATAGGCAAAATGAGAGATCACAGTTTCTATCCCATAGACTTTTATGAGTATCACAATGCTTGACATACTTTAAGCTCTCCGTGTTAGCTATTATTATAACACACAAAAGAATCAACATATAGATGTAAATTAATGCATGTATATGTTTATACTCTACTGATGTTCATAGGATAAGATCACAGAATTTGGCATTGTCTGCCTGGAAAACGGACTTTTCCTGAGGAGTGATTGATGGATGAGAAGTTAGAAGCCAAAATGAGGAAATTCAATAAAGGTTTAAATGGAACACTAGAAGACCATTGGGGAGGGATGCTTTTGTAGACAGGGAGAGAATACAAGTTGTGAATAGGTGTTTAGCAAGTGTTTAGGGTAGGAGCTGGTGACAGAAGTTTGGAGTAGACCCAGAAATACTGAAATGAACCAGGAGCCATCTGGGGTAGGTTCCTGATGAAGCAGCACAGACCAGAGCAATTTGGGAAACCCCCTTCCTTTCTCAGTTTCTCACACATTTATCATTGTGTTTATAAATCTTTATTGCTTGCACTTAACTATTTATGTTCCTGTCTTCCTTGGATTGTTATTAGAGTGGATCTCAATCGGGAGTCTCTTAAAGACACAGGATCTCCAGCCTTACCCCAGATCTACTGCATTTACATCTGCATTTTTAACAAGATGCCCAGGTGTTTCCTCTCCACATCACAGACTGAAAAGCACGACTTTCACAGGCCGTAAGCTTCTAGCATGGTGCCTGGTATTTAGCCAATGCCTACTTTTAATTAATTAATTAGTTATTGAATGAAATATGCTGAATTTTTTTAATAAGTTGAGTTTATGGAAGCCATCAAATTGAGCTTCAGCTCAAGATGAGAAAAGCAATTTTAACCCAAAACCAAGCCTTGACCTAGAGCTGAACTTCTACAGGAACTAAGAAACTAGGAAAATCACCTATGTTAGCCAAGGGATAGAAGTAGTGTTCTATAAGAGGAAAGAACAAAGTGATTAAATGGATTGGAGCTACCATGTACATGGGCCCTGGAGAAGGAAACCCTGGAAAGAGCCCACAGAGATTCTGTGAGTATAATTCGTGTCGCGAACTCCAGCCCTAGCAGTGCAATATGTTGTGTTCTGAAAACAAATGATGCCTTATGTGCCACACCGGGGGGGACTATGTGTGGCAGCAGCAGAAGCCTGAGCTGGAGGGACAGTCAATCCCATCCTACCCCTGGGGGAGGTGCGTTATCAGGGAGCTTTGTTTAGAGGATTGATTCAAGGATCTTAAATGGTCAAATAATTACATAGAAAAAGCACCTACCCATTCTCCTGGACCACATTTTTAGATGCACAGAGAAATTGCTACTTAAACAAGGAACGGTTCACCTCCATGTCTGCTTTTGGAGTTGATCCCAACTCTTTGGATATGCTGACAATGATTTTGAAGTGTTCACTCAGAATATACATTTATTTTCTAGACTTCCTTTTTTAAAAAAATCCCTGTGTTTTCACTTAGCTTTGAAAAAACAGCATCACTTTGCATCTTTTCCCCTTATATATAATCTGTCCCTAATTCTTTCTAATCTGTCTTCCCAATCTGTCCTGCAGAGACATGTAAGTGTTTCCCTTTACATTTCTGAAACTACTTCTCTGTCGCAGATGCCTGGAATGGTCTTCTCGCTGGGAATTTAGCATTAAGGTTAGAACCTTGGAGTCAGGTGGACCTGGGCTTGATTTTCTGCTCATCCCTTGCTACGCATGTGACCTGAAATTTCTTAACCTCTCTGTTTCAGTTTCCTCCTTTGTAAAATGGCAAAAATGGTGGCATTTTCCTCATAGAATTATTATATGGAAGTAAGATGGTCCTTGTGCGTAAATGAAAGATAAATACTAGTATTTAAGAGCACAGACTCCTCTGGAGCTAAACTGCTTGCATAAATGTTCGCTCTCAACCAGCTGTGTGTCCTTGAGGGAATTGTGTCATCTGTCTCTACTCAGTTTCCTCATTTGAAAATGGTGATAGTGATGTGCTCACCTCATAGAGGTTTTGTGAGAATTAAATGAGCATAGTGCTTCCCGGTGTCTGATACATTTAAGTGCTGTGCACGTCTCTTAACTTAAAAATCACCCACAAGATGTCCTCAATAATTTTTTTCTACTACCTGCCTTCATTTTCATCACAGCCTTAATCCATTCCCATTGATCCTCTATGAGTCCTGCTCAAAACATTCTTCTAATCGTTAGTTACAATGGTGTGACCACAAATACCAGAAACCTGACCGCTAGTGGCTGAAACCGTAATATATCTACAGCTTACTTAACTAGCCTTCTGGGAGTAGGTGGGTCGAGAAGTTCAACAGATCAACAATGTCATCACAGATCCAGGTTTCTTTAATATTCTTAATCATCCTCAGTGTGTGTGAGAGAGATATTTCCTCAGGGACCAAAGATTGTTACTGAGGCTCTAGGTACCATATCTCTACGCAACAGAATTCACAACATGAGTTCAGCAAGGGGAATGAGATGCAGAAGGTGATAGCAAAATGAGTTTCTCCTTGTTTATCTTTCTCTTTAAAAAAAAAAAAAAATTCCGGGGCGCCTGGGTTGCTCAGTTGGTGAAGCATCCGACTCAGGGTTTCGGTTCAGGTCATGATCTCGCAGTTTTGTGAGTTCCAGCCCCACACTGGGCTCTACACTGGCAGCATGGAGCCTGCTTGGGATTCTCTCTCTCTCTCTCTCTCTCTCTCTGCCCCTCCCCTACTTGCTCTGTCTCTGTCTCTCTCAAAATAAATAAACAAACTTAAAAAAAATTCATTTTCCAGAGGCCTCCTCATCGCTCATTGCTCAGACTTGGGTTACATGGTCAGAGCTGGTGGTCAACATCCATTAAAGCTAGGCAAACCAAAGGAAGGATGGTGGTGGGGAGACAATTAAGTGTCTGTCAATACTTGCTTCATGTCCTTTCCCGCCTGGCTTCAAAACCGTTTCATGCCACCTCATTGCTTACCAGAACAGTCCCAGCCTTCTCAGGTTTTGAGACTCCTCTCTGATGTAGCACTCCCGTGTGCTCATCTTCATGGGCCTCCTCTGTAAGCCTGTACTGGGGCCACACCATCCTCTCAGCCACTATGTAAACTGCCTGGTACTTGTGTGCCCTCTTACTCCATGGTTTGCTGCTTGTAATGTGTTTATCAGTTCTCTCTCTCCAGCCACCATGACACCCATGCTTCCCTGCTCATCTCTGCAGGTTAGAATACAACCCTTCCTTAAAGCTCCCAATCAAATGTCTTTTCTTTATTTCCTTCTTTTTTTTTAATTTTTAAAAAAATTTAAAAAATGTTTATTGTTGAGAGAGACAGAGACAGAGACAGAGACAAAGCATGAGCGGGGGAAGGGCAGAGAGAGAGGGAGACACAGAATCCCAAGCAGGCTCCAGGCTCTGAGCTGTCAGCACAGAGCCCGATGTGGAGCGCAAACCCATGAACTGCGAGATCATGACCTGAGCTAAAGTCAGACACTGCAACGACTGAGCCCCCTAGGTGCCCCTCTTTCTTTTTTCATGTTTATTTTGTTTTTGAGGGAGGGAGAGAGCAAGGGGAGAGCAGAGAGAGAGAGGGAGAGAGAATCCCAAGCAGGCTCTGTGCTGTCAGTGCAGAGCCCGATGCGGGGCTCAAACCCACAAACTGTGAGATCATGACCTGAGCCAAAATCAAGAGTCAGATACTTAACCGACTGAGCATCCAGGTGCCCCCAAATGTCTTTTCTACTGAAACATTGTGTGACCATCCAAGGCAGAACTTTCCTTCCTTTACATTCCTCACACTGTTTGATATTACCTACGTGTTCTCTGATAGTATAGTTATGGAAAGGAGCTATATATTTTTCACCTGTATGTTACGTTTCTTTCAAATATGTTTAATAATAGTAATTGTAAAACTATGCTTTTGGGTGTTTACTATTTTCTAGGCATGTAGGACATTAAGTACCTTATTATCTCATCACACTAACCTTTTAAAAGTGTAAATATTTCCTTTTTAGAGAGGAGTAAACTGAACTTAAGTGAGATTTAGTGACTTGCCTTAAGGTCACTATGTTTTAAGTGGCTGTATTTAAGTATTTATGTGGCCTGTGTTTTCAAACAGTATGCTATATGCCTCCTTAATGTAGTTCTTTTCAAAGTAGTAAGTCCTCATTAAAGTTTTATTTAAAGGAATGGAAGAGTATTTGTCTAAGTTGGCTAATAAAGATAGCCAGTCTGTATAATATGTGCCCTGCATCCATATCTCTCTCCTTTAAATTTAAACCCCCAAAATCAAAATTGTGTCTTTTATGCAAGTTAAAATATCTGGATGTCTACCTCAACCTTCCTTATTTTATCTTAGTGATGTAGTCTTTTATTCATTCAACAACAACAAATACCTGCATTAATTGTATGTCAAGCAGTGTGCTAAGTCACAGTACACTTGGCTTCATGCAACCACCTCAACAGAAAATGGCTTAAATATGTAGTGTTATTATTATCTTTCTTAATAATTGTTAAGTGGTTCCTAGGCAGGTAGAGCAGCTTAATGATGTCAGATCTCAGAATTGGTATCTCGGCAGTTCTCTTGACATTCCTTCATGGTTGCAATATGACTGCTGCAACTCCAGACCTTACATCCACACACAGCTCACAGAAGATTTTCCAGATTTCTCATATTGTATCTCAATGGCTAGGTTTGGAATACATGCCTGTCCCTAGACCACTTGCCTCATCTTCCCTGAGAACAAAAATCTCCCAATACCTGAATTAAATTAGGATTCTGCAAGTAAGAAGGGAAGAGACAGGGTTTTGAGTCTCCAACAAAAATGATCTCCTTAGATAAATAACACAGAGGTGAATAAAGGGTCATGGTTCTTGTCCTGATGAGGCTGACTCCTAGCAAAGGAGACAGATACTAAATTAAAAAATAAAATAAAATAATACATTGTGGTGAGTGATAAATAGACAATAAGCAGAATCTGTGAAATACACTGGTATCTGCTAACACAAAGTGTTTCTGGAAAGACTCCTCAATGGAGGTGACACTTAAACTGAGACCAAAGAATGAGGATGACTCAGCCACATGCAGAGCAGAGAAGAGTGTGCGGGTATTAATCATGTTTTTTATTTTCTGCATCTTGTGATGTTTTGGCATTTTGGGGGCCTTATAGACACAGGAAAAGACTACCCCTCCCAGGGCTAGCCAATCCTTAGAGATAGCAAAGGGCCTTGTGGAGAGCACTCCTTTCAAAAGCAAACCAACCTACTGGAACCGATTCTCCCAAACACCATACTTTATCTAGTTCTCACACACCAAGCCAATGTTTCCCCTGCTCTAAACCGTCCCAAGGCCAGATTACCAGCCAACTAGACCTCTATAGCTGGGTGATTCAAATTAACCAGTCCTCAACTGTATGCCCTGCTTTGCCTTTCCATGGAAACGTCAATAAAGACGCTGACCCCGCCTTTCCTCTCACTCTTCTCTTCTGCCACCTGACCAAAACCAGGCGCTTCCCCTTTGGCCCTGTGTGGTGTGCTATGTGTGCCTTTTTCTCTTGGGAAGTGTAAATAATAAAAAATATTTCAATGGCATTAACTTTTCTGTGTTGTCACTTAGTTACTTTGATAAGTTAAGACTGGACATAGAATAGTATGGAAGCAAGTGTGGAAACCCTAGGTGAACACTGGAGAAAATAAAAGAAAGCAAGTGTGGCTGTTGATTACTTGACATCCATCATAAGATGGACTTCTAGTGGTCTATCAAAACCCACTCCTCTATTCTTTTATTGCACTAGAATGGAGCCAGGTAAATGATTGGCCAACTGCATTATATTTCCCAGTTTTCCATAGACAACAGTGGAGACAACAGAATGTCAGTGGAAATGATGCATAATGCTTTAGGACCAATGCCTCAGGCAATGGATGTACCTACCTTCCTTATGTTATCTTTTTCTTCCTTCCTTCTTTGTGTCAATGGCTCAGCTGTGAACATTCCCAGGGCAACACTCTGGGACAATTGTTCTCAAAGTATTGTCCCGGGATCTGGAGCATCCGCCTCACTCAGAAACCTGTTAGAAATGCAGACTCTTTAATACCAACCCAGACCTAGTGAATGGAAACTCTGGGGACGAGCCAACCAATTTGTCTTTTAGCAAGCCCTCCAAATGATTTCTGGTGTGTGCTCAAGTTTGAGTAATACTGGTTGTAGGAGAAAGAGGAGAAACAAAGTGAAAAAAAGATGAGTCCCTGAATGTGGCACATGGAATATGTGAATCTGGATATGTGAATCTGAAGCTCAGGAGAAAGTTTTGAGTGGAAGATGATCAACTTAGGGTGATATCCAAAGCCCACAGGAATGAGTAAGGCAACCTAGGGAGAGATTTAGAGGAAGAAAAAAGAGGACTAAGGATTGAGACATGCATAACTCCAACATTTAGAAGCAGGAAAGAGGAAGAGGAGCCTGAAAAACAGTCCGAGACATGGAGATTAGAGAGCCAGAAGGCAAACTAAGAATGTGATGTCATGAAAGTCAAGAGGGTAGAATGTTTCAGAGGGAGTTGGGGCCTCCCCTG
This sequence comes from Herpailurus yagouaroundi, assembly GCF_014898765.1. Classification (NCBI taxonomy): domain Eukaryota; kingdom Metazoa; phylum Chordata; class Mammalia; order Carnivora; family Felidae; genus Herpailurus; species Herpailurus yagouaroundi. Next base: position 47,255,094 of record NW_024412405.1, on the reverse strand, counting down.
TTCAGTGCAGAATTTCTCCCCTCCTCACAGCGTAACAGCAATCCATTGTTGGAGAATTGGCCCCTGACTCAAGGGTCCATCTGACTGAGTTAAAAGTCCCACCCCTTTGCCAATAGTTGGTACAAAAATGAAGGTGAGGCTCAGTTCTGGCCAACGGGATGCAAGAAGTGTACTAGAGACTTCTGTGAAAATTCTTCCTTTCTTAAGAGAGAGCAACAGGAAGCTAGTGTCTGCCCTTCCCATTGGATGCAAATGAAATAACCCTGATTACTACTGGTAGGCATTTTATGACCATGAAGGGACCATGAAGGTATCATTTTAAGGCCATAAATTTCCTCATTTGTAAAATGGGGATAATGCTTAAACTTACCTCACAGAGGATGAAGCCAACATTTTGGATACCCATTCAAAGAGATTAAAAAAACCAAAGTCTTTGCTGACACAATTGAGCTGCTGATCAACCAAAGGAAACTTGCTGTTTTGTGAGCTGATACATTTCCCTGTTGTTTAGTCAGGTTAATTTAGGATTTCTGTTACTTGTAGCTGGAAGCAGCTTATCTGATACAGTGATATATGAATGCTATTTCTATTTTTAATTGTCAGAAAGTCACCGATTTATTACAAATTCTCAAGAAAGATTATTTGTATGAAGTATTGTTCAATGAATATTGTAAAGCACTTTTCTAATAAAATAGAATCAGCAACCTAATCTTATAAGACAACAAAAAAATCAGCTTAGAAATAATGGATTAAGCATTTTACTTATCTGAGAATGAATATATATTTCCTATTAATGTATTCTTCTGCAATTCAAGTCATATTTTAATATTAAAACCTCACTGAAACTAATTTTTTGAACTCTCATTTGGCATAAAAGATGCAAATATTGAAAGCCTATGTTTCATCCTTCCTTCAACCTTGAGTAATTGTAGGGATTGAAAATTGGGTCTATGGAAAGACCATCCTGAATATTAAATATGCAAGAAACTATAAACATGAAAATATATCCACACAAAGTCAATGGTTTGACTGGTTGAAATATTGATATCTTAATTTAATTTAGAACATTGATCTATTAAAACACAATGAAGCTTAATACTTTGAATTAATTTTATTTACTACTGGAAGACTGAGCTTGTAGAAAGAATGTGAATCTAGAAATCAGGAGCTTTTCGTATTAGTTCCAGTCCTTCCACTGGTTGTAGGTCTCAGGTACATAATTAACCTCTTGTTACCTTACCTAGGAAAGTGAGGAGAGGTTGATCTTCCAGTTCTATAATTCCATAACTTAAATTGTGCCTTCAATTTCAAAAGTAAAAATAATGAAAGGGACTTTTTCAATAAATATGTTACATGAAATGTACTCTTTTTCTAATTCCAAACTGGTGACTGCTTTCAATGCATAACTTTTTGTTCCAACATTCCTACTTGGAATTATTTACTGGAAGCAGGACGGAGGCTCCCATGTAGGAGAGTTTTAATTAAAATGTCCGTGTACCATGCACTGGAAAGACACATTTTAAAGGGAGGTGCGAATAGATGGTCACAAATAAAAAAGGAACATTTCTTCTTTGTAGTGGTTAGAAACAGGATCAAAATTAAGCATGATTCATAAACCAGTAGTGCGTTTTGTAAATCATGAAATTATCACGATTGATATTCTTATTAATAATGCCACTGTCAACATTCGCACTTGTAGTGTGGTAAGTGCTGCATCAGCAGGATTAGTTGTGTGGTGTAAAGTTTTTAGTGTTTGCTTTGTACAATGGTGTCTTCTATGACAAACGTGTTTCATTGGTCCAATGACCAAAGGAAGCCTGTGTGAATATTACCAGCAATGATGATTTTCTACGTGTTCCCCCCATATTAGTAAACAAATGTTATGTTTACTTCCTTCAATCTCCTGTTAGTTCCTCTTATTTCTCTCCTCACTCTGCACACCCCCCAACAAAAGACGTGTATATTACACATGACTATTAATTTGGGGGCATTTTCTTAGTAAGTTCACTGTCTTTTCTATTTAAAAGGCAGTAGTATTTAACCTTTGGCTTGATAAATATGATTCAATTCAGTTAAACTGCTGTTCTTCTGGAACTTAAAAAGTAAAATGCCAATATAAATATGTGGTAATTATCACTAGAACTGTTCATTTTTAACTATTAAATTTAAACAAAGAGCAATTGCTGTTTGTTCATGCAAAACAAACAGTGTCTGCTTAAGATCTTTTTGATTAATCTGCTCTCCTGCGTGCAGATTCAGGAGGAAACACCGCCTCGGGCTCAGCACACACATCTATGAAATGGAAAAAGCTTTGCTGTCCCAGTCAATTGTTAAGGTTTTCCCAAAGCAGGGGTTTAGTGGTAAACAGTGCAGGATCAGCTGGGGGAAGGGAGACCAAATCTCTGGGACCAGGCCAGCACACGCAAGGCATGGCAGAGGCTGCCCAGTTCTAGAACGAGTGTCAGAAACAAAGGCGGTGCTTTATTCCTAGGGAGAGAGTGGTTGAATAGGTGGGAAATGGAGGGATTTACACAGAAGGAACTGTTCTGAGACCCAGTGCCAAATCATACTAGAAATTGCATTCAAAACAAGTATAATGAGAAAGAGGAAACTTTTTAAACCAAAACTGCTGGCAGAGGCACCGCTGTGTGAGGGTCCAACACATGTCCCCCGGGGCTGTGCTCAATAGCTCACCTGGGAGGACACCAAGGGGTGAAATAGACACACAGGGGCAGATAGTGGGAGACTGTGTGTAGATCCCCAGCTCCTTGAGCCTCCCAACTTGAGTAAAAATTCACACAAAATTATAAAATATTTTATTTGGTTGGATTTCTTGTAGGAACAGGTGTAAAGATAGAGATAGATGTTCAGAACATAATGAAGCAAGAGTGAAAGTCTTCCCAGAGGAGTTGAGGGAAGCAAGCAGTGGACCAGAATATCCATCAGATCTGAGCGGGAAGTGAGCCCCAGGTGACCAGCAAGTTGCTCAAGAGAAGTGAAATGGTAACTGCTTCTTGTATTTTAGGAACTGGCTAGGTCTCTTATGTCCTTAGTGTCACCAAATCAAGGGAGGACAGACTGAGCCTAAACCCCCAGGAGAATAGAGCTGGCATGAACATGGTAATGGGCAGACCCCCACTGCTGGCAGGAGACATTCCTGAGCTTCCATGGGAAACCAAGACACTGACCAGTGTAGTTGTGTGTGTGTGAGCAGGTATCTGTGTGGGGGAGATGTTGGCTATGACAGAGGAACCCTAGAGACTGAAGCAGAAGAAGCCAGAGAGGCATCCTAGCCCCAATTATTTATGGGGTTCTCCTAGCTGGATTTGTGGGGTCACTTAGCAACTCTGTCTTAGGCTTGACTATTTTCACACCCCAGTGATTCCTCGGATGGGAAAGTTGACGTGCAGATTCGAGATCTTCTCATTTAATTTTGAGGCAGGGCAGAGTAGACTACAGATGCAGGGTGCCATCAAGACCACCTAGAAAGGGGACAGAGATCGACACCAGTATGGACAGATTTTGATTTCTGAATGAGGGGAGGAGACTTGTAAATTCTAACTTATTAAGAACAATTCAAGGTAATATATGAGCAATTGCTATAATGTGACAAAGATTAGGTAAGAACTAAGATATTGTAGAACATTAATTCATATATTAAATACATGTTGAGAAAATACCATAGGCCAAGAACCATACTAGGTACTGAGGAACCAAAGATGAAGGACATGGTCACTTCTCTCAAGAAGATCCTGTCTGGTGGGGAAACACACGAGTTAAAGAATAATTGAAGCCCAGAGTGCTATATCTGGTGTAATTACAAAGTCTTACGGGGATCTCGGAGGAGGATGCTCAACTCAACCTGGGAGCCACGGACTGCTCCCAAAGGAAAAAAGTCACATCAAATGAGATGTCAACACACAATTTTATAGAAAAAGACAGATAGTTGGCATAGGGGGTCCTGGATTATCAAAATCCTTTATAAACCCTTTTAAATCCCTTCTTACAAAGTACCACAGAGAAATGTATATGCAGAAACTAATAATTGGCTTTGGCCCTAAATCAGTTGGAATGAGTGAGTTAGGACATAATCCATAGGGATTATGCAAGCCAGGTTACCTGAAGTAACCCCAGTGTCCTTTGTCTCCTTTGGTCCTGTCCTTCACTGTGCCTCCCACCTACCTCAGGCTCCTCAGGCTGAGGCTGCAATAGCAGTCTCTGGGCTCACATCACCTCTTTAGCAGCACATCATAAAACCACAATGATTGCCTTACATGGATCCACCTCTTATCCCCTTTGTTCAGCCCAGGGAAAAGCCCCTTTGCCTTCTTGGTGATCAATGAAATGCCTTCAAAATGACCAGTCTTACAATATGCCTGTACCTGGGAGGAGGGACAGGGTAGGAGAGGAGGCCTGACCTCTTTAGAGATTCTGAGACTGTTATACAACCTAAGTTTTGATCATGAGGAAACTAGAAATGAGTCTTCTCAGTAGAAGGAACCATACACACCAAAGGCACCAGGCCTGAGAGATCCTAGCAGCTCGAGGGAATGCCAAGGAATAAAGCATGGTGGGACCCCAGGATATGAGGAAGGATGGTAGGGAACAGCATGACAGGGAGAACACTAAGTAGCTGTGGCATCATTTGTAGAGATTGATAGGCCATCAGAGGATTGAAACTAGCAGTGACATGATCAGAGCCTTACCGTAGAACCGTCACTTGCTTATATAAAAAGCCTACTTAAGCCTATTCTGTACTTTACTACTATCCTGATAAGCATCCAGTCCCAGAATTTATTATAATGAGGTTCCTATAGCGGGTGATTAACTATATATTCACTGCAAATTGGAACATTTTGGAGAGTGTCCAGGAGGAGTAAGGCTCTAGTAGTGTGAATGCAATATCGTGTCCTTGGGAGGAGAAACTATGGGACACTTTGAGCTAAAATTCTGGTTAAAACCACCGAGCAAAGGAGGAGGCATAAACTCCATTTTCACCCCCCACCCCCACCCCACCGCCAGGCAGCATACAGGGATGAGGAAGCAGCCCACCAAAAGGAAGACAAGCAGCACGAATCTGCTTGGTTCAGGGCCTTGAAAAACGAGTCAGTAAGGATAATTTCTGAGAGCGGTTTAGAACTAAGTTATACATGATGAATTCTAACCTTGACCTATAGAGAACTTGCGTCAAGCTTTTGAGGAGGGGGCACTGTATTGGCTATCTGTTGCTATATAACAAATTGCCCCCCAAATTTAGTGAGTTAAACAATATTTATTATATCAAAGTCTGTGTGTGTCAGAGATGTGGGGATGGCTTAGTTGGGTCCTCTGTTTCAAGGTCTCTCACAGTCTGCAATCAAGGTATCAGCTGGGCTGCAGGAAACTCAAGTTCAACTGGAAGAATATCTATCTCCACGTTCACTCAAGTGATATTGACAGGACTTCGTTTCTTGGGGAAACTAAGAAACTGGAGGCCACCCTCAGTTCCTTGCAATGAGGGCCTCTGCATAGGGCAGCTTAAAATATGGTATCTAGCCTCTACCAGAGTGAGCAAGTGAGAGAGGGCAAGCAAATCAGAAATCAGTCATTTTGTAACCTAATTCTGGAGGTGATGTTCCATCACTTTTGATTTATTCTGTTTGCTAAAAGTAAGTCGCTAGGTCCAGCTCACTCTGGAGAAAACGGGACTACGTGCAAATGTTTGGAGATCATTGGAAGCCATTGTAGAATCTGTTTAACACAGGCAGCAAAACACAGAAATAATAAGCCCCACTAAAAACCTTTCACTCTGGAGCATGATTAAACATGGAGCCTGGTGTTGTAAGTAAGGGGGGGGGGGCGGGGACATGAGAGACTGGGTTGGAGGACAATTGTTCCTTTTAAGCATTGGAAATAGCCTAAAGAAAGAGAACAGATTCTAGAAAATGGCAGAAAAGAAATACTCTCAAGATTTCTCAGGAAATATGTGAGACTTCTGCTGAGCAAAGATTTTTAAGATTCCACTTTGCTGTTAATGACTCATTAGTCAGAATTCTTCTGCATCTTGAATATCTAGGAGTTGAAAAGTCACAGCTAGGTGCCGCCTCTCTCCACAAGGCTGACCTCTTGTAGTACAACTCTGATAGTGCCAGACCTCTATCCTATTTCGTAATCCTAAGCTTCTCTGTAACATTCCTTCATTCCGTAAAAGGACCGGTCAGCCTTGCTTATGTTACATGCCCACTACTGGACCAATCATAGTATCCAAGAGGGTGTAATATCACAGTTGGCCTATGCCTACCTGTGTGGCTAAAGACTGAAGGCACCTTTTTTAGTCACTGATATTGTTAACCAAATATTGCTGCTTTCTTTCCAGGCACATGGTAGGATTGTACTTCCCTGTCCTTTTGGAGTAACTTACGGACATACGACTTTCTTTGACCAATGAAAGTAAGCAAAGTGATTCATCTGACTTAAAAAAAAAAAAAAAAAGCTTTATTGAGATATAATTTGCATACCATAAAATCCATCCTCTTCGGTTGTACAATTCAGTGGTTTTTAGTGTACTCACAAGTTGTATAACTATTTCCATTATCTAATTCTAAAACATTTTATCACTCCACAAAGAAACCCCACATCCTTTAGCAGTCACTTCCCATTTCCTCTTCCCCCTCCTTTGCTCATTGCTAGTATATTTTCTGTCTCTATGGATTTACCTATTCTGGATGTTTGCTACAATACGTGGCCTTTCATGAATGGCTCCTTTCACTTAGCATAATGTTACAAGGTTCATCCGAGTTGTAGCATGAATCAGTACTTCATTCCTTGTTATGGCTAAATAATATTTCATTGTATAGATTTACCACATTTTGTTTATCCACTGATGGACATTTTGGTTGTCTCTACTTTTTGGCTAATATGAAAAATGTTGCTAAGAACATTTTTTTTACAGGTTTTTGTGTGGACATATGTTTTCATTTCTTTTGGGTACTTACCAGGAATGGAATTGTTACATCATGTGGTACCTCTATGATTATCTTTTTGAGGAACTGTTAAACTGTTTTCCAAAGCAGCTGCACCATTTTACATGCCCAGCCACAATGTATAATGGTTTCAATTTCTCCACCAACACTTCTTGTTTTCTGTCTTCGAAATTTAACTATCTTTGTGAGTACCTAATTATGATTTTGGTTTGCATTTCCCTAATGACTAATGATGTTGAACATCTTTTCATGTGCTTACTGGTAATTTGTACATCTTCTCTGGAGAAATATCTATTCAAATCCTTTGCCCATTTTTTATTGGACTGTGGTTTTATTGTTGAGTTGTAAGAGGTTTTTTTTTGTTTTTTTTTTTTTTTTTTTATTCTGGATATAGGTCCCTTGTCAGATATGATTTGTAAATATATTTTACCAATCCTTGGGTTGTCTTTTCATTTTCTTGATAGTATCCTTTGAAACTCAAAGATTTTCATTTTAATGAAGTCCAATTTATTGATCTCTTTTCTTTTGTTGTTTGTGCCATATATAAGAAACCTGAGATTTAGTCCTGTGTCAAGGGTTTTATAATTTTAGCTTTTACATTTAACTTTACATTTTACATTTACATTTTATACTTAGATTTCACCTTTAGGTCTATGATTGATTTCAATTATTTTTTTCTATAGGTGTGAGGTAGGGATTCAATTTCATTCTCTTGTATGTAGACATCTTTTGCATCTTTTGCATCTTTGTAACAAACACCATTTGTTGCAAAGACTATTTTTTCACTATTGAATTTTCTCGGCATCCTTGTCAAAAATCGATTGACCATGAATGTAAAGATTTAATTCTGGACCCTCAATTCTATTTCATTGGTTTATATGTGCAGCTTTCTGCCAGTATATATGTGTTACTTCTATGAGGAAGTTTTAAGAGCCAGTGCACAACTGACCACACTTTATTCCTCTGCTTCTTCATTGGTAATATTTCAGCTAGGAGTTGGGATCTTAGCCTGGTTTCCAGAGTAAGGATAATATGGAGAAGAGCTCTGAACTGAAGGATACCACACATCATGTGAGAATTCAAACTTTGTTTAAACTCATCAATGCGCTGAAGTTGGTTACTAGCCTGTTCTGACAAATTCAGCACTAAAATTGACAACTTTACATAGAAAAAGGGTAGTGTCTTCAGAAAAGCCAGAAGGGAAATGAGAAAGCATGCTGGACAAGCAAAACTTTAGCCATAATTGTAAACCCCAAGGACTATGAGCTAGCCCTAGTTGTGTTGTATATTTCTTGATGTAGCCTGGAGAATTCTTGGTCCCCTTACTAACATCACGCAAATTGCTGATTACTATGTCCTGGGTGCTGGGCGCTAGAAATTCAGTGTGTAACATGAAGTCTCTACTGTCAGGATCTTACATTCTACTTGGGAAGATAGAATGTACACATAAATAAGTAGTGCTAGACAGGCTTAAAGGAGAATAAGGGCAACCCAACATGGTTAAAGAGGGTTTCATCATATTACAATTTAAGTTGTGTCTGCCGGGAAAAGGATTTAGGCAATCAAACAGAGAAGGGGAGTGCCTGGGTTGCTCACTCAGTTAAGTATCCAACTCTTGATTTTGGCTTAGATCATGATTTCACAGTTCATGGGTTCGAGCCCTGCATCAGGCTCCATGCTGACAGTACGGGGCCTGCTTGGGATTCTCTGTCTCCCTCTCTCTCTGCCTCTCTCTCTTTCTCTTTCTCAAAAATCAATAGATAAATATTTTTTTAAAAGGAGAAGGAAGGTACAGGGTGAAGGTGAACAGAGGGGTGGGCAAAGCAGAACCATCTTGTTTGGGAAATAGTAAATAAATAGTTTACTGGGAACAAAAGATCTATTGAGAAGTAGTCATAAAAATGGTTTGTGTATGAAACAGAAGCATATGGATGATGAGTCTTAAGTCTTATTTTGTAGGTAGTGGAAAAACATTGAAAACTTTTTTGAAGGAAAACTGATGCTTTTGGGAAATTAATCTTACGGCAGTGACATTAGAAGTAGTAAAACTGCTTCTACTTCATCCCCTCTGAAATGCCCTCTAATGCTAGCTCTTTAATGTATCTGATTCCTGTTTGTTTGTTTGTTTTTTAATGTATCTGATTCCCTACAGCTAACTAGCACAGTCCTGCAGAGACTTGGAAATGCCAATTCACTGTCATTCTCTAAACCAGAAGCAGTCTAGGCTAACTATCACAGAATATCATAGACTGGATAGCTCATAAACAACAAAAATTTATTTCTCACAATTCTAGAGGCTGGGAAGTTCAAGATCAAGGTGTTGAAAGATTCAGTGTCTGGTGAGGACCTGCTTCCTGGTTTATAGACAACACTTTCTTAATGTGTCTTCACATTGTGGAAGGGGAGAAACTGCTCTCTGGAGTCTCTTTTATAAGGGTACTAATCCCATTCACGAGATCTCCATTGTCATGATCTGATCACCACCCAAAGTCCCCATCTCCAAATACCATCACATTGGAGATTAAGATTAAACATACAAATTTTGAGGGAACACAAACTTCATCCATAGCAATTACTATCTAATATTGAGAGTTTTTCTATATTGGGTAGTATGATGCCAGCACACTGAATGATGATATATATTAAAATAGTCAAAAACTGTACTGAATTTGGGGTTTAAAGTTTTGGATCTATCAGGGCCTTGCAAACAGATTCCAGAGAAAAACAGTAGACTTTAATAGTAAAGGAAATTGAAGACTCAACCATTTGAATGTGGCAATCATGAGCCGTTTGGAGTGAGAGTTGGCAAATATTTTCCCAACTGTCAATTCTAAGAAACATGCAAACAGATTCTGTGTAAGTGAATGCAGCAGTGAACCTGTGTCTGTGTTAAACCACAGAGAAATGAAATAAGCTGATTTTAAATTTCTAAAGGGAACTTAAACCACCTGCTAAGTTGTAGAATTTAATTTGCAAGATGAATACTTGGCAATGTGACACTTCTTTCATAGCTTCATTTGCTGTTTTAATAAAAATGTTCACAATGCTTTGGTTCCATCTGTTAGAGAAAGTGAAAACAACTAACTGCTATTCAAAGAACAAAAAATACAGCTTTCTAGAAAACTATATCTAGTGCCGCCAAAATGTAAAGAGGTATTTATAAATTTTAAACTTCTGCCTCACTCCTTAAAAATGTTGTTGTAATTGTACTGCATCTTGGACTCAACATATAAATAATTTATGCAAAAATTTAAAATTTAAATTATTCCCCACACTCCAAATGCAAACAAATGCTTTCAAAGTTACCATGACTATGAATCTTACTGCAGCAGGCTACAGATTTTCATTATAACAATTTGTAAGCAAATATTTGGTTATTTTTATAAGCCACAAATCTGGCTGAAGGAGAAAATGATATGTAATAAATAAAAACTGTGCAAACCACAAAGTATGTTTGTTGTTACATTTCCAGATTGGAGATAACAATAAGCTATAGTGTGACAGCCTCTCTACTTTATTGATTGAATTTCCATTTCTTTTTTTCCTCAGAATTGATCAAAATTTTATAACTTTCAATAAGCGTTATTTCTCAAGCACTAACCCCAGTACTTAACACTGTGTTGGCATGTGTTAAGCACACACTATGTGTTTGTTGAGTCAAAGAGGTACAAGAGTAGTCAACATTATATCGGAGAGAGGCAGAAAGGCAGAGTGGGGAGAGACAGAGATGAGAACAAACTGAAGAAAACAGAGAGAAAAAACTCTGTCCCATGGAATTAACTAGGACATTAGTTTCAGTTTGTCTAAGATTGAGATGCTGGGTAAAACTGAACTGTTTGCAGGGAGGACAGGTGAGGTTGACAATAACACATTGGGAGCCTGTAGAATGTTTTGTTGTCTTTCCCATGATGTCTCCTCCCATAAGGAATCTCTGTGCTTACATTTCCTGAAGACAAGAAGGGCTATAAGAATCTCATCTTGTGATCAATCTTATGTTTGATTCAAGATGACATGGTGTTGTCTCAGTTCAAAAGATTTTGAGAGCTAGACTCTTTGAATGTGAGTTTCAGATATTTGCGTTCAAGCCTAGGTACTTTAAGGTAAAGAAACTGAGACCCATGAAGTTAGGTAACCAGCTAATTACCCATTGAGCAGGAAATAGATACAGCATTTCCTTAAGATCATCCTGAATTCCATATAAGTTAAAATTCAAATAACAAGAAAATGAACAATAAATAAATTCACTCTTTTCATAACAGAAACAAAACTTATGTGTCATTGCCCATTTTAAGATAAGCAAGAAGCACCTAAAGGGAAGATACCTATGCAAAGAGATGTGTTAGTTTCAATATATTTAGTGGTGGAGCCTGGAGTTGGACATCATGTTTTAATCGCTTACTACTCAGAAAAGTTTTATAATCTGTTTGATTCCAAATCTCATCTGAAAAATGGGTATAATAATTACCCGATCTAGTTTACAGGGTACTGACAGGATGAAAGTAAAAATAAGAGCATCTGTCCAAAATGCTTTGTTAATTGCATCGTGTTAAATAAAAGTAAGGTATCCCTGACACTGTAGTTGCACTGTTGTTGTTTTTTTTTAATTTTTTTTAACATTTATTTATTTTTGAGACAGAGAGAGACAGAGCATGAACAGGGGAGGGGCAGAGAAAGAGGGAGACACAGAATCGGAAGCAGGCTCCAGGCTCTGAGCCATAAGCCCAGAGCCTGATGCGGGGCTCGAACTCACGGACCACGAGATCGTGACCTGAGCCGAAGTCGGACGCTCAACCGACTGAGCCACCCAGGCACCCCAGGAGTTGCACTGGTTTTAATAGTAATGCTCTGAACCCTTCCACAGGAAACAACTGCAAACAGCCAGTACAGGAAAATATCACTCATTTAAAAACACTGCTAAGGAAAAGAAACTGATACAACATTGATAAAAAGATATTATTTAAAAAAAAAAGATAAAAGTGAGTAGCAGTATCAATTAAGAACTGAATACTCTCCAAAAAATAATGCCATGGAATAGTGGTGTTTGGTACTAAGCACTTCATAGTGAATATTTTTTAATGGTAAAAGAAACAATTATTTATGCAGGAAGAAACCACGCAGAAGCACTAGATATAAATGTTGTGAAATAACAGAAAGAAATAAAACATAAAATAACATGGCAGAACTAAAAAAAGTATATGAGAAAAGGTAAAGCCACTAGAGAAATAAAGATGAACTATAAAAGAAAAGAATTTTCTACACTGTAGAAAATTCATGGGAATATAGAGGATAGAGGAAATAGAAATGGGAAAAGTTAAAAAAAAAAGTAAAGAGTTTAAAAGAACTAGAAAAAACACAATAGAGGGGTCAGGCAAAGAAGAGCCAATTTATGCATTATTGGATTACATAAAGACGACCAGATCAGTGGCAAATACTACAAGAAATTCTCAAGGTTATAAAAATTTTTTAATCAGTCTATTGAAAGGGTATACACTGGTACATGGAAAACTGACCTCAAATGGTCAATACCAAGGCATATATTAGCAAAGTTACTAAGCTAACAATTTTATAACCATCCAGGTTGTCCTTCAAGGCCTTGGGAACATTGTAAGCACATAAGAACTCAAAAACTAAGAATGCCTGTGAGCCCCTACTGAGGAAAATAATGTGGGATACATTTCACCAACCAAGAAAGACTAGGCAAACGAAAGTACAAGAACTTGTGGTGAGAATTAAATATATTTAACTGTAGAACTAGACTGAAACAAATAGAATAGAATGATAGAAATAAGCCATGTATGTCCTTATAATTTAGAAAGTAGCTAAGCAAATTAGGAGAGTCAGGAGAGAAAAGAGAGAGATTGTCCCATCAATAGTATCTGGGGGTCAAATAATATTACCTCAAGTTGACAGTCAAATACTGGAAGTAAAGGAAAATCTAACAAATATAAAGAAATATAATTTTTTGGAGAGAGAGAGAGAGAGCATGAGTGGGGGATGGACAGAGGGAGAGGGAGAGAGAATCCTAAGTGGACCCAGTGTGGAGCCACACACAGGATTTATCTCGTGACTACCATGAGATCATGATCTGAGCCAAAATCAAGAGTTGGACACTTAAAGGACTGAGCCACCCAGGTGCCCCTAAGAAATATAATTTTATCGATTCATAATGGAACACAAAGGGACCAAAAGAAACAAGAAGAGGAGAAAATATTTTATTATCATTGAGCCTCATAGAAAACTAATAAGTGTTTAAAAAAAAAAGGTAAATAGAGAAATAAAAATTTAGACCCTCTTAAACATCAAGAAAACTACATACACATAAAAACAAATCACATTAGAGAGACTTTTTTTAAGTCTATTTATTTATTTTGAGAGAGAGAGAGAGAGAGAGAGCACATGTGCGAGCAGGGGAGTGGCAGAGAGAAAAGCAGAGAGACAGAACCCCAATCCTAAGCAAGCTCTGTGCTGTCAGCTCAGAGCCTGATGAGTCGCTGGATCCCACAAACTGTGAGACCATGACCTGAGTTGAAATCAAGAGTTGGACGCTCAACTGACTGAGCCACCCAAGCACCCCTGGAAAGACTTTTAAAAACAAAAGTAAGTGATAAAACAAAACAAAACAAAGCAAAACCAAACCAAACAAAACTGTGATCAGACCATATAATATAAAACAATATGACAGAAATAAGGCCAAATACATCTATTATGTTGATAAATGTAAATGAGCTTAACTTACCTATTAAAGGAAAATATATTTTCAGGTTAGAGCTCAAAGCAAAACTTTGTTCTGTATGCAGAAGACACATCTAAGACTTTCAGAAGTATTGAAACTGAAGTACGTTTTGACAAGTCAATATCAGATAAAGTGGAATTCAGGATTAAATTACATAATACATGACCTTTATGATACCAAAGGGACAGTTGACAGTGAAAATATAAAAGTTACAAAAATCTATGCACCACTCAAAATAGCAGTGACATTTATAAAGCACAAATGATAGGAATTGCAAGGAGGAATAGACAAAAAGAGACATGAATAAAGGAGAGTAAGGTCTAAAAGACCAACACAACGTTATTAAAATAAATCTATTCAATGCATGTCGAACTCTGTTCCTGAAAATACAAAATACACCTTGTTTTCAAATGCCTAAGGAACAGTCATGGAACTTGATTATAATTAGAGCACAGAGTAACCTTGAATCAATAACTTGGATTACAATAAAATAAAATTAAAAATAAATCAGATAATAAGTCTTCTTCATCTGATAATTTAACAAATTGTAAAAAACTTGGGTTATGGGTCAAAGAAGAGCTAAAAACTGAAATTATAGAATTTGAAAATATATAATGGTATTTACAATGGAAATGCTATATCACAGTGCAAAAAAATGTCATAGCCCTAAATATTTAGATTACTTTTAAAAAAGGAAATAAAAATAAATTAATTAAACTATCAACTCAAAAGATTTGAAAAAGAAAAATAAAGTAAACTGAAGGAAATAGAAGGAAGTATCAATAAATATGAAGGTAGAGTCAATGGTTTAAAAAAATAGAAAAATAAAACTGATCAATAAATCCAAAACCCGACTAAGGAAAAAAATAGAATATATAAACAAGTTAACTTAATCAATGAAAAATAAGAAAGGTGTAACTAGATAGATTAAGAAATGACAGTAGGAAAGTAACCCCAGAAAGAATTCTGCGATTACTCTGCTCAACTCTATGTAAATAAATTGGAAAACCTAAATGAAATGAATAAATTACCATAAAAAAGATAGAATATGTAAACAGACCAATGTCCAAGAAAAAAAAACAGCAACCGTCAAAGTATGATCTTCTAAAAACATTACCAGGTCCAGGCAATTTTACAGGAATTTTGTAAAACATTATAAAAAAAAGAATTCCAATGCTATTAGAACTATTTCAAGAAAATAAAAATTCCAAGTCTATTTTTTTCATAAGTTTGCAATGCCTATATGGAAAAAGATTCGAAACCAAAGGAAGGCCACATATAGAACACCTGAATTAATGGAAATACATTATTATATGCTTGGTTAGGAGTAAAACCAGTTTCCTCTAAGTTAATTAGCTAATTTAATATGATCCCAATAAAAATACAACAGATGTATTTTTACCTAGACAAATTGTTCCTAAATTTCACATAGAAATATTAAAAAGCAAAAATAAAACACAAAAATTCTTTAAAGAGTCATAGTGAGGCAGAACTAGTCCTACCAGATATTAAAGATTCCTGCCTCTTAGTGCACACTTCCTGTATAATCTTCTTCATTTGACCATGGACAGGACCTGTAAATATTATGAATAGCATGGCTATGGTTAGATTAGATAAGAGGGGAAAAAATGAGTAGATTTGGCAGATATGATTAAGATGTCTAATCAGTTGCCTTTAAATTAATTAAAATGGAGATTGTCCTGGGTGGGCCTGACCCAATCAAGTGAGTCCTTTAATACAAGGTTTAGATGTCAGAGAATCTTCTGCTGGCCTTGCAGAAGCAAATCTCCCTGTTGTGAGAGGTCTTCTAGGAGGACCACTTAACAAGGAATTGCAGGAATCTTTCAGATTTGAGAGTGACCCACAGCATAGTAAGAAAGAGGGTCCTCACTCCTACAATTACAAGGAAGTGAATTCTATCAACAATCAGATAAATTTGGAAGAGAACCCCAAACTCTGAAAGCGATCATAGTCTGGCTCCACATAATTTCAGCCTTGTGAGACCCTGAGCCCAGGATCCAGTTAAGTTGTTCTTGGCCTCCTGGCCCATAGACACTGTGAGATAATAAATATATGTTGTTTATAGTCACTGAGTTGTAGTAGTTTGTTACACAGAAAGAAATAACAAATAACCACCTAAAAACCTAAATTCCAGAAGATAACAGAATTAAATGTAAAAACTGAAACTATTAAGTAGAACAGGACATAAATACATACAATACCAATGATTTAATCAGTAACATTTTAAAGAGATTGTTGTTACCATTTTCCAAGGGAATGCTGTATTTTCTAGCCTAAAGTTACCAGAAGTGAAAATCCCTGACAGTTTAGAAATGAACAATGAGATCATCCCAAGGGAAAATAAAAAACTCTGTGGCTTATAACCAAAGCTATATTTTTAAAAAATAATGCACACAACTAAAATATTGGAGGGAAAAACCCAAAAACATAAACAAAAAGAAAGCAGGAAAAATTAATTAATAAATCTACAAGGAGAAAGAAATTCAGTTAAAAAGAGGACCAATAAAAGAAACAAAACAAAAATAGAATTGATAAAATCTTTAAAAGGCTGGTAAAATAGGCAAACATTATATAAGTTTGACCAATTAAAAAAGAGAGAAAAGAGAAATATATACCATTAATAATGGAATATGACCATATATTCAGAGAAAAATCTTTAATGATAGAATTCTAAGCACTAATCAATTAGACAATAGAATGAGAAGAGATCCCATTAAAAATAGCAATTATATATATATATCTATATATATATTTATAATGATATACTCTATGTGATATATGTGATATGAGATGCTCTGCTTGTAAATGGAACACTGTACACTCTAAATAAGGCAATTCTATAAAATAATCTATACATTGAACATAATTTCAACCAAAATTCCATTTGAAGTTGAAGGGCTAAATTAAGAAATTAAAAGGTTTATAAGAATTATCATGAAGCATGCCATGTACCAGGAATAATGTTGAGTATTTCACAATGACCTTAGTCTTGCCACAATTCTTTGAGGTAGATACTACTATTATCTCATTTTTTGCAGATTAAGAGAGTGAGCTTTAGAAACCTTAGACAGCATGTAATAAGAGGATCAGTCTGGTTTTAACCTACATTGTCTGAACTCAAGGTCATCCTTTTGACCACCACACATACTGGCTCAAGTTCACATTGTTGGCAAAAGGATGGACTTAGGAGTGACTGGTTTTGCGACAACTGCCTCATGACTTAGAAGAGAATAAAGATGAATCCATACCTCTCACCTGATAGCGAAGCAAGTTTCAGAGAAATTAAATGGAAACGATTTGCAAAAAAATATACACCACCAGAGAACAAACAGATAAATATTCATATAACTTGGGGGAAGAAAAGATATTTCTAAGCATAACACTAAAGACAGTAGAATAACAATTTTAACTTCTAAAAAGCAATAAATAAATAAATAAATAGCAATAAAGCCCAATAACAAATTTAAAGTACCAATAACAAAATAGGAAAAAATTTTTTGCAATTTGATAGACAAAAGGTAATGTATTAATGTATAAAAGGCCTTTCAAATCAATAAGTACAAGATGAAGACCTCAGTTTTATAAACTTAGATTCTTCTTAACAATATCTCAATAAGTTTATAATGGGGACAAGGCCAATGACTTGGTACGGAAGTGTAGAGAGCTGTTGTAAAACATAAAGGTTTATGGGTGCACTGGGAATTTAAATTATTCAGAGAAGTTCTAGGGAGAACAATTACCCCTCCAATTTGTCACTAAATAGATGTTTATCAAGTCTGTACTCTGTACTAGGAACAAGTACACTGGCACACTGGTGAACAAAACATGGGGTACAGATTCCAACTGTGGGAAACTGTAAATTAAGGAGAGAGTGATAGGGACAGAGAGATGGAAAGAGAGAGAGAAAAGCTAGGCCAAAAAATTAAAACGGGACTGTGTGACTATCTGACAATGACTGGTCATAGAAAATTTCTCTGAGAGGGTGAAATTTGAATATGAATGACAAGATGTCAAGTGATGCTTTGGCAAGAAGTGATTTACATAGAGAGAAGTGGAGTGTCCAGTTGGGAAGGTTACTACAGGGGTTTAAGTAAGAGACAATGATGTCTCAGACTAGGGATAGTGCCAGTATTTTTTTAAGTTGATGGTGTATTATTTACTCAGGTGGAAAAACTAAGAGGGAAACAGATAGTTTAGGTTGGGAGATGGGTAGAATGCGAGAATCGCAAATTAGCTGCACCATGGTAGGTCTGAGAGAGAGATGTCAAATAGGCAACAGTGAGAGAATGGATGTGGAGACTCAGAGATTTGGGTTCCATTATCATATGGATGATATTTCACCCTAGAGTCTAGATAAGAACCTCTAGGGCAAGAGTATAGGCAAAAAAGAGAAGGGAGCAAAGGAAAGAACCATACGGTACCCAACATTTAGAGCAGCTAAGGAGGAAAAGTCAGCCAAGGAGCCTTAGAAGAAATGGCTGGTGATGTAGGAAAAAATCAAGACTGTGGAGTTATAGAGGCAAGAGAAAAGTTCCACAGAAGATAAAGGTGTCAACAGTAGCTAAAGTGGTCAAATGCTTTGCTGCTGAGAAATCAAGTAAGAGAAAAGTAAGTGCTTTGGCAATGAAAGCTATTGGGACTCTTGACAAGGGCAGTGTCAGGCAGTGGAGGGAGCAGAAGCCCAACCCAAAGTTCACTTCCTCTCAGCTTCATCATCATGAAGGAAGGAAACCTCAGCCCTGTGGAAGGTTTCACTGGGATCACCTTGAGCCACTTGCCCATTGTCCTGTAGCAGGAAGGTAAGGGGTCATCAACAGCCCAGTGTAATCCAGGTGCTTATGCCTGGATCCATCACTGTGTCCAGGGAAGCCGATTCATGGAGCCAGAGTCCATAGCAAGATACCTCCCTGCATCCCAACGTACAAAAGTGTACAAACTTTTCTCTATGCCTAAAACCAATCAGAGGAGCAAATATGTAACTACAACCAAGGTCAAGCAAGCATCAGTCTCAGCTTTAGGATGTAAAACTCTGTAAACGACAACACAGAAAGTATTAAGCACTTAACAATCTTTCCTTAAAAAAGTTTTTTTTTAATGTTTATATTTGAGAGAGAGAGACACACACACACAAAGCATGAGCGAGGGAGGGGCAGAGGGAGAGGGATACACAGGATCTGAAGCAGGCTCCAGGCTCCAAGCTGTCAGCACAGAGCCCAACGGGGAGCTCAAATTCACAAGCGGTGAGATCATGACCTGAGCCAAAGTCAGTCGCTCCACTGACTGAGCCACCCACACACCTCCTTAACATTCTTGATTCATCATCTCTTTGTAAGAATAGTTTTTCTCATAGCCAATAATTGGAAACAACCTAAGTGCTCATCAGTGGTGAATAGGTAAAGATGTGGTGGATGTACATACAATGTAATGTTATTCAGCCTTAAAAAAAAAGAAAGAAATCTGAGGTTCCAGGGTGGCTCAGTAGATTAAGCATCTGACTTCAGCCCAGGTCATGATCTCATGGTTTGTGGGTTCAAGCCCTGTATTGGGATCTGTGCTGACAGTTCAGAGCCTGGAGCATGCTTCAGGTTCTGTGTCTCCCTCTCTCTCTGCCCCTCCCCTGCTCATGTTCTGTTCCTCTTCCTCTCTCTCAAAAATAAATAAACATTAAAAAAAATTTTTTTTTTAAAGAAAGAAATCTTGCCATTTGGGACAACATGGTTGAGACCTTGGCTCAACCTGGTTTAGACCTTGAAAGTATGCTGAATGAAATAAGACAGATGGGGAAAGACAAATACTGTATGATTTCACTCATGTGTATAATGCAAACAACAACAAATGTACAAACAAAATAAAACAAAAACAAATTCACAGACACAGAGAACAGATTTGTAGTTACCAGAAGGGATGGGGGATGAGTGGTGGGCCAAGTGAATGAAGGGAGTCATTTGCATGGTGATGGATGATAACTAGATTTATAGTGGGGATCACCTTGTAGTGCAGATGATGTCAAATTATAATGTTGTACACTTGAAAGTTATATAATACTATATATCAATTATACCTCAGTAAAAAAATAGCTGGGGGGCGCTTGGGTCATTCAGTTGGTTAAGCTAAGTCTCACTCTTGATTTCAGCTCAGGTCATGATCTCACAATTGTGTGATTGAGCCCCGAGTTGGGCTCCACGCTGGGCATGAAGCCTGCTTAAAATTCTCTCTGTCCCTCTGCCCCTCCCCCCTCAAAAATTAAATAATAAATTTCAAAAAAAGAATAAAAAACAATAGTTTTTCTCTCATTATCTTTAGAGTGAACTTAATTGGATTTACTGATCATATCATAAGCTTATATAATTCTTCTTTTCAGGTACCACCCTTTGGTATATTGCGAACCACGTGTTTAACTAAGTGTAGAGAAGTATAAAATGAAGATAATAGGGTAGTTAATTTGAGCACAATAGGTACAAGTTAAGTTTTAACAGTCCTAGAGTATATTATCTCTTAAAGTAGTTACACTTACTCATTTAATCATAACATATTTAACCTGCTTTTAAACGACTGAAGACCACCAACTTTTTCAATTTTGTTTCAGAAGTTAGATAAATGTGTTTGAGAAGTCAAAACAGTAAAATAGAAAGGATTATATTAGTCAGTCTCTATGAAATATAACTCTCCAGGTCTGCACCTTACAAATGTTAATTCTGTTTATAACCAGTGAATTATAATTCTACTAAGCAACACTCTCTCCTTTCCATTTTTAATTTCTAAAAGAAGGTATATTTAAGTAATTACTAGTAAATTGGAACATTTGTCGCTTATATTCACACAAACTCACAGTAAAGAAAGTTACAACTAAGATGTGTAAAGTAGGTTCTTATGCATGTTTTGCAATCCATCTATTGGGCGCAAGAACTAAATGGCAGTGGGGGAGGGAGGGAACACAGGACATAAAAAGTTCCATAGAAATAGACTATTTTATTCTTTTATTTAATGTTTATTTATTTTTGAGAGACAGAGGCAGACAGAGGATGAGCAGGGGAGGGGCAGAGAGAGAGGGAGACACAGAATCCAAAGCAGGTTCTGGGCTGTCAGCACAGGGCTCGAACCCACGAACCAGGAGATCATGACCTGAGCCAAGGTCAGACGCCCCACCGACTGAGCCACCCAGGGGCCCCTATTTTATTCTCTTACAAAACCGTGTGATGGAACAAGAGTTCTGAGTCCCCATGCACTGACTGTTGTACTAACATATGGCTCTTCTTATACGGAAGGTCTGAATGGAAAAGTCTACTTGCTTTCTGCAGATGATTGAGATGCAGCTGAAGGATGAAATTATGAACTGGGCAAATCACTGTGGCCATTCTAGTTGTTTGGGAAAATCCTAACAATTTCGTCCCTACCCACAGGTGCAGATGCAGGCTTCCTTCTTACCCACAGGTCGCCTCCACTATGCACTCTACTGCATCATGGCCACTCTCTATGCTTTGCCTCCACAACCACTCCTTCATCTTTCATATGGTCTTGTGGCTGACCCATTAACTTCCCTTCTTCTCTTGCTCTCTGATCAGTTCTATAGGTCCGTTCAACTCAGCTGAGCCTCAGACCTTGATAGACACCCAGCTTGGGTCAGTAAATATTTACTCAATCAAGTGTAATTTTAATAATGAGTTTTCACTTCTAAGATAATTATTTAGTGTTTATAAACTTGTTGTTGACATAATTAATGTTGTTGATTGTTTCTCCCTGTTAAAATAATCTTGAATTTTGTGTATAAACCTGTTACTTAGAGTAAAATCTCTACTTACTGTGTTGTATTATCTTTAGCTTTTGCTATCATCTATATGTATCCGTTCTCTGATTTACAATATTCAAGAAACTGGATACTCAGCATTTGCATTAGTTTCCTATTGCTGCTGTGACAAGTCAACACAAATTTAGTGGCTTAAAACAACACAAGTTTAATATCTTACAGTTCTGCTGGTCCAAAGACTGAAACGAGTCTCACGGGGCTAACGCCAAGCAGGTTGCATTCCTTCTGGAGGCTGCAGGAAAGAATCTGCTCCTTGCCATTTCCAGCTTCTAGAGACTGCCTTTATTCATTGGTTTAGGGCTACATCACTCTTACCTCCGCTTTTGTCTTCACATCTTTTTTGACCATCCTGCCTTCTTCATACAAGGACCTTGTGATTACATTGGGTCCACTCAACTAATCCAGGGCAATCTTTCATCTCAAATTCCTTAGCTTAATCAAATCTGCAAAATTCCTTTTTCTCTGTAAGGTAATATATTCACAAATTCCAGGGATTAGTATATGGATATTTTGGGGGAGGACTTTATTCAGGCTACCACAAAATTCATTACTGTTGTACCAGGCAAGCAAAGAAATATATAAAATTGAGACCAGATTCTAAAACATTCATTGAACTTTAATATCAAAAGACTGAAGTTGCATAGAAACAAAAGTTATTAAGGTATTCAATAATGAGATTATGTGAAGTCTAGAGTTAATATAAAAATTAATAAACCGCAGGTTTAAGAAAAACCATAAATGCCATATTGGCTTGAAGCCAAGCTCTATCTAATCCAATAACTACATAGAGATCATTTGTTTGATACTTTAAATTTCTAGAGTATCAAATTGGATATCCAAACATCCTCTTCAAGCCACTGTATTTTTTTTGTCATTTCTTTTTGAAAATACATACATGGTAAAAAAGAAATAAAAAATCAGAAAAGCCTGAAAGGTCTATAATGAAGAGTAAGTCTCCTCTTTATCTTTCTTCCTGTCACTCATGTTCTTTCAGAGGCAATCAACTCACTAGTTTTCTGTTTATTCTTCCAGGAATTACTTGATCATTTTAGTTGCTTCTTCCTTGAATCATTGAGGCATTGGGAAGTTAAACCATGCACACTGCTTGTTTATAAAACTGTCTCTATACCAGTTACATAGCCATTAGAATTTCTATTAATAATTGAGATCCCCTTTTCCACAATTTTTGGTGCTTACCATCCAATAAAGTATGTACTGCCTGATAATCTACAGATATATCCTTTGGTATTTAGGTCCTTGATCACACTTTAATGTTCTTTGTTCCCCAAAAGGAGCAACTATCATGTGGATGTCAAAGCATGGGCTCTCAAGGAAGCCCCTCAGCATAAAGTTTGGCTTTCCTGATTTCAAGTTGTTTCATTTTCTTGGTTGAATAATTAGTAAACTTTTGTTTTGCTCTCCCCGTGTGCGAATGGGTATAATAACAGTACATACCTCTTAGGGCTATTTTTTTTTAACGTTTATTTCTTTTTGAGAGAGAAACAGAGACAGAGAGCGAGCAAGGTGGGGGGAGAGAGAGAGAGGGAGACATAGAATCCAAGGCAGGCTCTGAGCTGTCAGCACAGAGCTCAACACGGGGCTGGAACTCACAAGCCATGGGATCATGACCTGAGCCAAAATCAGGCGCTTAACCGAACCACCCGGGCACCCCTCTTGGGGTCATTGTTAAAGTTAAGTTAAACACTTCACAAAGCACCTACCATTTACTAAGTGTTTAACAAACAATTGTAGTTGTGAAGAACTCCAGTAAATGTGCAAGGATTATCTTCTTGCTTTTGTTTTATTTACCTTAGTTGCTAGTTCTACTTTTAACCAATTTGCCCAACATGGAAGAAAGATTACTGGCCTAACATTCTTGAAGTTAGCACTAGGATCTTCCTTATGGATAGTAACAACTAATGTTCATTGAGGATCCTTAATTGTGTACCCGACTCTGTGCCCATGTGCTCTTGTTGCGTTTACTTTCTTGAGCTTCTCAGCAACCTGTGGAGTAAGTGGTGTTATTGCCAGCATCCTCGTTTGAAGGGTGGCTTTCCAAGGATTAGAGAGTGTGCATCATTTCCCTAACTAGTTAGGGACAGAGCCAGAATTTGAACCCAGAATTTGACCGTTCACTTAATTATTAAGTTATACATCTTCCGACGACAGTGGCTACCCTGGCATTTCACTAATCCTCAGACCTTCGCTCCCTCTTTCTTTTTTAGAAAGAATAAGCATTTATTGAATGCCTGTCATGTGCCAAGTACTCTCATGGGCAATAGGTGTACAAAGGTAATAACAGTGTGACTGCTCTCAGGCTCACAGTGGCTAACAGCAACAAGTCACAGATTCTGAACTACCATTATCCAATTATTACTAACTTGAGGCTAGTACATGTAGCTGCCAGTATTTGATATATTACCAGCGACTTCTCTATTTCAAAAGTCAATATGGAAGGGCACCTGGGTGGCTCAGTCGGTTAGGCATCTGACGCTTGATTTCAGCTCAGGTCATGATCTCAGGGTCGTGAGATCGATTTCCATGTGGGGCTCTGCACTGGGTGTGGAACCTGCTTAAGGTTCTTTCTCTCTCTCTACCCCTCCCTCCTTTACATGTGCACACTCTCTCTCTCTCAAAATAAGAAGAAAAATAGACAATATGGAAATGAGAATTTCCCTCAATGTCTTTCTCTGACTGAAGCAAACAACTCATTATTCTCTCTCTACTCTTCTCTGTACATGTTGTACATTGTAGTTATTAAGTGCCTATCTAGCAAGATTCCTACTTTTCAATATTTAAAAACTTGTCCTTGATATTTTACATTTGTATTAGTATTTTAAAATTAAAAATTCCATTTTGACATAGTTGCAGATTCACATGTACACTGTACCCACTTTCCCCAATGGCAACATCTTGCAAAACAATAGTACAATGTCAAAAGGATATTTACATATTAGCATTGACCAGTCCATTGACTTATACAAATTTCCCGTTTCACTGGTACTCGTGTGTGTGTGTGTGTGTGTGTGTGTGTGCACGCTTCTATACATCACTGAGATATTAAGTCAAGGTTAGTCCTGGATATTTTTTTCCTCACATAATTTTATTTTTACCTGATCTTCCCCTTGAGCAATCTTTACATTTTAAAAGAAATGCTCTATCCCTTTCTGTGATAGCATCTTTGACATTACATTATTTTAGACATTGCAATCAACCATGAAGAATTTTTTTCTTCCAGAAATCTGGTCTTTTTAATTCATGCCACACATTTTCTTGAGCCTCCAGTGAGTTATTTTTAAATTATCTGCAGAAAGCCTGTGGCTTATTTCCTCTAAATTAATCCATGAATTTTTTCCTAATAAATGCATTTATTTTATTACATTTGTAAAATGAAGTAAATGTGCTATAGTTTTTTGGGTTTTCCCCTGAGTTGAATCATATTGTGATAGCCCATGTAACAGCAGTGTACTTTCAAATTTTCTATAGATAGAACTTCTTATTCTTCCTTCCAAATCTAATATAATTTATTTTTTTCTGGGCACTAACATCACCTATTCCAAAAATCTGAGTACTGAGTAATTTATCCCTCACAGAAACTAATCCTCAAAATCTCATTCACATGAGGTGTTGTCAGTGTGTTTTATAGCACTCCAATCTTTCTGAGTTCTCTGTAGTTTGTAGCTTGGCTTATATCAAGTTGGTTTTTCTCTTTCTGCCCAAGGTGTTAAGATGAAAATGAAAGCAAAATGATCACCTTCAATTCCATTTCAATGAAACGTAATCATTATATTACTTTGAATTCTAATCTCCCCATTTTGATTTTAGAATCTATTGTTTTAAGTAGGTAATTTTCACCATGTAATAGGAAGAGATAGGAACCCCAAATCTCTTGATTCATCAAACAACAACTTACTGCCCCACAGAGTCACAGGGGCATTACATAACATACCCTAGTACTCCAAAGGACTGCACTGTTTAAATTGCAGTGAGGTGAGGTTCCCACACGGGAGATACCTACCCTCAGGCTCTACCTTGACACAGTAGTCACAGTGAGGGAAAGAGAGTGGAGAAAGCCAACCCAGTGACATAGGAAGGAAGGATGACGGTCTCATTTGAATCCTATTGACTATGTCTTTGCAATTTCCACAAAATTGTCCACTTCTGATAGCAAGACTTAAATCGTGTACATTTGGGACTCCACTTTGTTCTTGACTCTTTTCACAAGTTGGAGTGAATGGGTTAGGGAAGAGCTCTGGTTTCCCATAGAAGTCAGTAACACACTGGACTATTATTATTATTTTTTAAATCTTTATTCATTTTTGGGGGGGTGAGGGGCAGAGAGAGAGAGGGAGACAGAGGATCTGAAGCAGACTCTGTGCTGTTAACATGCAGGGCTCAAACTCATGAACTGCAAGATCATGACCTGAGTCAAAGTAGGACCCTTAACCAACTGAGCCACCTAGGCACCCCTGGACTATTAAAATTTTTAAGTGTTCTCCATTTCACATTGCTTGTGTATGCATAGCTTCAAAACCTTAGGCTTTTGGCCCATTAAGTACTGCAAACTTTGAATTTTGAACTGTCCTCAGGGTTTTCAGAATCATTTGTTAGTCTCACTATTTTGATACCCACCAGAGAAAATATCCAACCTGCTATGGAACAGGATCATTAACCGAAGCAGCCACTATGAGAAGGAAAGTGCATAATGTTATAAATGAAGTCACTGCCATGAAATAATACAGATGTATTCTTTTCAGCGAATTCTGTGCAAAAACACCCAGTCAAGCTGAGACTTCCCTGATTATGTACAGGGAATGTATTTCAGAATATCACCAGCTGGGTTTTTCAGTGGTTTAAAAGCTGCTGTGCTGTAGCATTCCAGAATAAAATAAGCAAATACCACCTACCAACCAGTCAAGTTTTTGATGCAACATCCCTTTACTTCAAAGCTTATAATGAAATTGAGTTTCACTGCTTTTTCATTCCAACTTGCAAGTCCTGTGAATAACTACTCTAAAATAATTTCAATTTAGGAATGTTCAGGAACCGGTGAGAAATTGATAGTGACTGTTTTATGCTTAGCCGAAAGATACTGAGTAAAAATGTAAAGGAAGAACTTGCTGTGTTTAGATGAGAAGAACCATATGATAAGGAGGCAAAGAGCCAGAACATGATTTTCCATGATTACCAGAGTAATTTAAAATTTTCTTTAATTTTCAGTGGGATTGAACCCTCAGAGAAATGCGGTCTCATTGCCTGGGGAATTGGTAGAGGCTCCAAATCAGATTTGATACAGTTTTTTCCTATAACGCCAGTCGTTGATGATGACTCTCTGGTGAAACAGTCATTTTGATAAGAGATTTCTTTTTTTTAATTCAGCAGATAATCTAGATATTTCAAAATCCAGGATAATGGGAAGAATTTTTTACTTTGCATTCAAATGGATAAAATTTTATTGATATTTATTTTGAAGGTATGTGCGGACCCAAGTTCTGTGTGTCCTGAAGCTGACACAATTTGGGAGAGGCTTCTTCAAGAAAAAAAAATATATAATATTATAAATATAAAATCTGGTAAGAAAGTATTTATTTAGAAAGATATTAATCACAACAAATTACAAATCCCAAAAGTTTGAAAAGCTAAGATGCAGAAAATTAACAAAATTCTTGTGATTGATGAACTTCCTGATACATCACTATAATACTTTTTCCCTATATTTTTAGCTGCATACTCATTGTCTCTCTATATAACAATAATTTCAGAATGTATTTTTGATCCAGAGAATAGAAAGATAGTTCAGGCTTTTCTTTAGCATAGTTAACTTACGCTTGCTTATTTTCTTACTGAAAGTTTAGAAACTATTCAGCTTCACAACACCTTGTTGATGAAGCCCGTGTATGATTTTAATATTCTTGCTAAATTTGGGGAAACTTCTTTCAAAGTTTCTTTCATATGTTAGTTATAGGATTTCAGGACATTTCAAGATCTCCCAGGCAGTGACTGTTCTGATGGCACTCATTAACCAATGTATCACTAATGTCCTTGTATCACCATGCTGGGTGGGCCTGCACAGTGGGGTGTAGGAAGATTCCTGAAGGTCATTCCTGCTCTGGCACAGCTAGCAATAACAACTATCTAGGGAAGTGCCTACAAGCTACATCAATATATGCCACCAAATCCAGGCGAAAAGTACCCCCAACTCAGTTCCCATTAACCAAATCCCTAAAATACCTGCAGAGTACAAAGAGACAGTAGTTTTAACTGATTGTGATTAAATTATCCCCCTTCTTTTTTTTTTTTTTTTTTTGCAAGTTTTACAAAACAGGCAAAATAAATCCATTTCTACCTCAAGGAAAGGGAACTTAAAGCCGGAGGAGTAGATGGAGCTTTTTAGTTAATTTTTCTGTTTCCTGAGAAATGCCCTCTGATCCCTCCATGAGTATGGGTCTATCCCTAGCACAGATCAAGAACAAATGGCCCCTGGATTTCTAGATCCTATGAAGTGCTTGTTTTTCTCTTAAGCTATAAATTTGGTGCCTAATTTCTTTCCTTCTTGCCCGGCACGAATTCTCTGCCGTTCTCTGTTCAAACTATAGACTTTCTGAGACTACCAGTTGAGTTCTGATAGTTCAGAAAACGACCAGGGAATTTATCTGACCCTCATGTAGGGGGGCAAGGCATTCCTTATGAAAATGAGAATGGGAAGAGAAGATATACTATTGAAAAAAGAGAAAAATAAAATGCAACATTTTTGTCCAGTGAAAGATCAAATATATTATTTTATGTTATAGATCATTAAATGTAAGAAACAGATATATTAATTTATGTCTGGATTACAATTTACTGGTGTCTGTCAATACTTAATTGTCTTATGTAAATAAAGCTTTGTCATAATCAAGATCCCATGCTCTTTCAAGACATATTTTTTTTTAATTTTTTTTTTCAACGTTTTAATTTTTATTTTTGGGACAGAGAGAGACAGAGCATGAACGGGGGAGGGGCAGAGAGAGAGGGAGACACAGAATCGGAAACAGGCTCCAGGCTCTGAGCCATCAGCCCAGAGCCTGACGCGGGGCTCGAACTCACGGACCGCGAGGTCGTGACCTGGCTGAAGTCGGACGCCTAACCGACTGCGCCACCCAGGCGCCCCTTTCAAGACATATTTAATTTAACTTACGACTTAAAAAGAAGTCACTGGTATTGTTGCAATAATTTGGCAAAGTGGGAGTTTCCAGTACAATTTGGATTTGAAGGACAACAAAAGGTTGGCTTGCTTCAAAATATTTCTATATGAGATGACAAAAGGGATTTACTGGAGCATGTCCTTATCCTATTATGATAATATAAATTATTTAATTATATGAGCTATTTGTCATCTTGATTTCTGTAAAGAAAGGTTTGAGGGTCAATAAAATCGAATGGAACACAGTGGAGACAAGATCTTGATGGCAGCAGAATTTTTGATCATAGATGACAGGGCTGGGGTAGTGTCACAGAACCTAGCTACTGCAGAAATCTCAATTTTTCAATTTGATTTAGTAAACATAAAATATGCACATGTTTGTTTTATGCATTGATTTTCTGGACTTTGTGAAAAAGAGGCAAACGGAATAAAGTAATCAGAATTCTGTCTTTTTTTAATGTGATTTGATTTTGGGGGGAAATGATAGTATGCCATTTAATTTAAAAAGCAGATTGTGGCTAAAGGAATCTAAGGGAATCTGAGGAAGCATAAGTATTAAATGATAAAACTTCTATCAACTTAGTGTAGATTTTTTCTCTTTAAGTAAGCTAGAAGAAGCACTTGAAATGGCTCTGAGGGGTAAAACATCCAATCTAAACTGGCTAAATAATCTACTGGCTCATACAATCCACTTTCTTCAAGTTAGGCTTGATCCAGGTACTAAAATCAGTTTGCCTCTTTCAACCATGCTGTCCATTGTGGTGTATCATTTTTTGGCTCCAACTGGTGGCTTCTGCATCTCTAATCTTGTATCCTTCAAGATTCAAATACAAAACAAAAGAGAAAATGTCCTTGCTCATAACTCCAGCAAAAATCCTAGATTTCGTTCTTACTTGACCTTACTGTCCATCTTGATTACTCTCTAGAAGAAAGCAGTGGTCTGATTGGCCAGGCCTGAGTCACACAGCTCTCTGCAGAAAGAAAGATCAAATTGTACCTTGACCCATATGGATGAGAGTGGGAGAGAAGCAGGTGACCCCAAAACAATCCAAATACAATACAATCCAAATACAGTACTGTTAGCAAAAGAAGGATAATGACAGTTAGAGAAAATCAAGTGGAATCTACCCTTGGGTGACTCAACACCAGTACATATCTTTCTTCACATACACAAACTTCCAGACATACCTTGGTTTGTGGCACATAATCACGTACACATCCACGAGTGCTCCTGTCCTTCCCAAAGGAAGATGGCTCAGCATTTGGTCCAGTTACTCCATCTTACTCTAAATTTAGGATAATTGGATGATGCATGTTTTCAAATAGGTCTGGATATAACACTCATGGTCTGAGAATCTATGGATAAATGCAAACCCTAATCACTTTCAATGTACTCATAATGTATCTGCTGATTGAAATTGACTTATTTTGACTTAGAACGCTTACAGAGAGGAGGATAGAATAGGAAACAACTGAGAGTGGTCACTGATTCCATATCATAACCTGCAAATAAGGAACAATATGGACATTTTGCTTGGAAAGTAAAGGAAAATCCTTGGTCAGTCTGGCTGCCTCTGGTCCTTTCCTCTGGAAGGATCTCCCTAGACTAGTATCCTCCACAGATAATGAGCATTAGGAAAGAATCTTCTTCTGGTGGATGTATGTCTTTTAGCAGTCGACTTCTAACTGGGGCAAAGAAGGCAGGGTTGTAAGAGCCAATAGTGTATTCAGTGGCACACTGACAGCTTGAAATGGCCATGGTGGGAGTATTTACATCACAGAAATCAGTAAATGCCATGAATCATTGTCCCCATCCCTCCTGCCAGTTTTACCATTTATCAGAACATCACTGAGAGAAGGTCCAAGGATTCCTTAGGATTTAAGGGATGAGAAATCACCAACTTTTATTTACTAAATCTGAGATTTCTGAGAAAGCAATACAATTTAAGAATTTAGTTGGCTCTGAGTTTGCAATTCCATGGGTTAATCACCAAATCTGTTTATCTTGTTAAATTAGAGTCTTTCAACTCAGAATCTGGGCACGAAATTTGTATGTCTTAGCAACCACCTTCAGTTTCTTCATTTGCCCAGACCTCAGAGTCAAGGCCTTTATCTTGGCCTTTGTCTCACAGTACAGTGAACATATGGTCTGCAAGTGAAGAGGTAACAACTCAGCAACTTTTAGCCCCTGAGCTGCAAGCCCACTGAATATTTGCAATTAGAATAATTACCCCCTTTTTGCAAGAAGAGAAGTCATAACAAGAGATGCTAGGTAGGAATCTGAGCATTAGATATTTTTAAGTGCCGATCTCATCTCATGCTAGGCTTTCCACCTCCTGCTTTGTTTGCATTTCTCTGGTTTGGTGCAGAGAATTTTGTTTTTCCAATATTGCAAATCTTCAGATCATTGACCTCTCAGGCATCCTGGATTATAGGGCATTGGCAAAGAGTGCTTCCCTGAGCATATTCTTGTGGGAGAAAAATCAAGAGGATGGTATCCTGCAATCTGAATGAAGAATGTGTATCAGGGAGAAAGAAGTACTCAACTGTGCTCAATGTCAAGGCTGTTAGATTAATGTACTAAATCCCAAGGCTGGATAGGCCAAAAAAGAGTGAGGAGGAAAGACTGAGCATTGGATTTGACAATGTGGACGTCTATGATGACCTTGATAAGAGCGGTTTCGATGACATAATGGGGCAAAATGGAGTAGGTTTAGGTGAGAATGGAGGAGGGGAATTGGAGAAAATGAGTCTTTGGTGGTGTTTTGCCGCCAAGAAGAGCTTTGACAATTATTTCTATCCCTATTAAGTTTTTGATTGCATGTCCCTGAATATATCTCCTTTAATAAAAAAGGTGTTTTTCTACTTGATCCTTCAGATTCTAGTAACTACACTAGTGAGCCCTAATTTATGACCACCTGATGACACCCATGGATATTACAAGAATGAGTGAAAAAAAATCCTGCTTTTTTTCAGTTGGTCAATAGTATAAGGAGGTTATTAGCTAGGGTTATTGGTTGAGAATTTGTGATAGCTTATATATCTATTGACTTGAATTGCTCAGGATTCCTGAGTTCTCCTTTAACTCATTCACCATCAAATTTACCAAGAGACAGTTGCCTAATTTCCCATATGTATGTGCATATGCACATATAAAGTTTTTTCATTACTAACATGAAGATTAAAAGAATATCTACACTGGGTACTTGGGTGGCTCAGTCGGTGAAGCGACTGACTCCTGATTTCAGCTCAGGTCATGATCTCACGGTCTGAGGATTGAGCCCTGTATCAGGTTCCATGCTAAGTATGGCACCTACTTGAGATTCTCTCTCTCTCTCTCTCTCTCTCTCTC
This sequence comes from Herpailurus yagouaroundi, assembly GCF_014898765.1. Lineage (NCBI taxonomy): Eukaryota > Metazoa > Chordata > Mammalia > Carnivora > Felidae > Herpailurus > Herpailurus yagouaroundi. The sequence continues at coordinate 47,223,039 of NW_024412405.1, read as the reverse complement.
CCCCTCTGCCCCTTTCAAAAAAAAAAAAAAAAGAATATCTATAAAACTCTGCAACAAGAACAAAACTATCCTTAATAAATAATTTCAGATGTAATAAAAAAATTATGTAAGTTCAAGGCATTACCAATCTATTTACATTTTTATCCATTGCATTTAATTTCACGTATTAATAGTTACCGGGAAATCTCATTTTACTTTGTTAAAGTCAGAATAATCAATTTTTAAGCTATCATCTGCTGGAAGGTCTAAATTTGAGAATGAATGAATTTACTTAGGCTTTTCTAATAGCCTTAAATTTTAAAAGCCTTACAGTTTATATATAATAAGGATCAAAACCCCCCACTATTTGTAGATACAGTGTGCATTTCGAGGTAATACCATACTGGCTATTTGCTTGACATTTCTGAAAAGAGCTTAAGTACAAGAAGAAATGAAGAGCAGTGATAATGGAGGGAAATGTTGAACAGTATTATTATTCAGCTCAATTCTTACCTCCTACCTTGTGCACGCGGTTTTTAAGTAGTAGGAGCTGTCCTTGGTGTTATTTTGCATTTTCATGTGGAGAGGAGGAAATTACCTTCAGTCTTTATGTGACAAAGAAGTAGGTATGGATGGGAGAGACAGAGTTGATTTTTTTTTCTCTATTCAGAAACGCTTTCCAGCTCCCCTGAGAAGGACTTCTGTGCTCTACACAGACATTTCCGCTTTGTTCTGCCACTGCTCTGTGGCCAGGACTGTAGCTTGAAGCAGGTGGCAGCTCATTATTATTACTGTCCAGGACCATGAGTAAGGTTAACTTATATCCAGGCAATTATCCAGATTAAATTCATCCTCAGAGTGAAGTTGATACTGAAAAATGCCAAATGTTTCAACCTTCTGGCCCTATAGCAAAAGCACGATCAGATTCCGTACCAAGTTCACTTGCCCTCCTGCACACTGAACATGTCACATCCTTGATTGTGGCCTCTGCTGTGTGATTATGTTTCATGGGAGCCTGTAGATGCCCATTTTGGAATACTGACTTCCACATTATTTAATAGGGCTAAGCATAATGCCAGTGCTATTATATAAGAAAACATGATAGAAAGCTATTCCTCTGCTGTTCCTACTTTCTTTACCAGTAGTCACCATTTCTAAAGATATTAAATCATTATATGTTCTGAAAATAATAACATATTCTATAGTGGTGGTATTGAATTCATTTTCATATTTAATTTTAACAAATTAAATGCATTCCCATGTTAGTAGAGAAAGATTATGGGGAGTGAATTTGGTATAAGTGATACCTATTATGATGACGGTGATTGTTTTGTGGTTTTGAGGATGTCCTGGAACAGGTGAAAGTATTGAGTCAAATAACATCTCCATGGATTCTTTTTATAGTGATTTCCATGAGGCATTGCAGATTTGTTAAATAACATTCGTAAGTGCATGGAGTTCTTTTAATATAGAAAGGACCAATGGTCTCACTACACTAATTTCAGTCTATTAGTCGGATCTAACCTAGAATAAACATTTCCAATTAATCAGATGACAGCAAACACTTATTATATTTGCTGACCAACGTTTGTTGAGTATTTGCTGTGTAACAATTTCTGTGATGTGTATTGTACTTCATTTAATCTTCCAAGCAATCTTGTTAGGACAGTCCATTCAGAGAGAGGTCAGAAGCCAAGTAGTTCTCTCAGGATCACGCTGCTAATAAAAGGTGGAGCTAGGGCTCCAACCTGGGTGTGTAACTTCCAAGTCCCTACTGTTGACCACCAAGCTCTGTGACCGTGCTGGGTAGTAAAAGGGTGAGATAATGGTCCCTGCCTTTAAGCACCTCCCAGTGGAAAAGGAGACATGGATGAATAAACACATCATTGATATCAGTGTGATGCAGTGAGAACTGGAGAAAATGGATATACAAAATGACATGTGAACCTACAGGCAGAGGAAGCAGCAGTTGCCCTGGGTAAATCAGGTGAGATTTCCCAGAAGTGAAATCTGAGGTATAAAGGAAGAAAAGGGTATTCAAGTCTAAGAGCACAGTTAGTAAAGAGCCACCAAAGAGCAAAAGACATTATCATAATATGGAAATCATGTAGTTTGGTGTGGGGGTAGAGGTGCTGGTGGCAGGAATGTTAGAATTAAGTACAGCAATGCTCTGAATTTACTCTATTGAATAACTGAATATTAAAATAGTCTGTAGGGATCAGGGAGCAGAAGTTAGAGGTTAAGTGACTAAGACAGGACTTATGACTTGCTAAGTTTTAAGCGAGGTCTATTTTTCTAGTTATTTTAATTACTTTGTCAGCATCCTTCAGAACACATCCTTTCTGTAGATTTTTTGTTTCAGGTCAACAACTCCGTGTGCATTTCAGCTAATGCCTCATTATTATGCTAACTGTATTTTCTTTGTTGAAACTCTATATTACAGTGTGTTACTATATATGGCAGGGTATGATTTGGCCTTGCCGAACTTTGGGCCATTACCAGTGGCTTCAGATTGAACAGGGTTATTTTGAGGTCATATGCTGACGCTACAAAGGATTGAATTATTTATGACTTTAATATTCACCAGTGTTTCTAGCTCAAGATCCAATATACCACTGAATATTATCTGTCAACAAAAAACTGCATCTGTTCTATTTGTTGATGACTGATAAAACAAAGCAGTTTGAATTGCTGCTTTGAACTCAGTGTGGGTTGAATTTCTGCCCCAAGTATTTCAATCATAATAATATTAATGTAATAAATGTTTAAAATATTTGTAATTAATAATAATATTTGTGTCTGATACTAAATAGCACCAATCATAATGAATACATAAAATTAATATATATACACATCTATGTACGTGTATAATTTTACTATATTACTATATTTCTATTCTTATTTTTACATTATAGAGACTGACTGAGGGGAAATAGGTATCTTCCTGAAACACTAGCTGTGAGTCCCAGCTACATTCTGTAAACAATCAGGGTCTGGCATAAAATATATATATATTTTTTTAAATTATGAGAGGAAACACCTCTACCTCATTTGACCACTTTTTTCCTTGTACTTCTTACCTTCAGTAAAGCTTAAGAAAAATAGATATTAATTATTATGAGAGAAGAGGCAGAAGAAATATTTTATAATAGTAACAGAAATCCCTCTTTCTAAAAGGCATCTGAAAAATAAATATATTAATACATTTACAGAATTAAACCTAAGAGATGGAGGCATTTTAGAGTTCACTTTTAATCATTTTAAAAATATTTTTTTCAAAACTCGACATAAAAATATTTCTCTCTGAGCATCAACCCTGAAATGGGTTTTCACGACCTCACAGTAGTTTTTGTTTTGGACAAATCAGGCAGCACAGGGCATTTCTCGGAACAACACTAGAAAATGGAACATCTTAAAGTATTAATTAGTTTTCCCAACGGGCAACGTTCTGTCTGGTAGTTGCATTACTAACCAATAACCTGGCATAAAATAAATCACAGATATGTCCAATAATGTAGCACGAGAGCAAGTATTGAATCACAGTGCAGACTGAAGGGAGTGTCACAAATCAGACACCACAGTGCCTGCAACGTAGCATGCAATTCATACATGTTAGTTTCTCATATCCCAGGATTACTGTGGCTGCCTGACAGATTACCCCAAAATTTAATGGCTTAAAATAATAATAATAGCCACATATTCTTTGTCATGGTTCCTGCGGTTCAGGAACTAGAAATCGTACAGGACACTGCAGGCTCAACTCTTCTCTGATCCATGCTGTCCAAGGCCTCAGTGGGAAGAGCCAAGGGCTGAAGTCTGAATCATCTGAAGATTCATTTACTCACACGTCTGGCAGTTGCTGGTGATTATCTGTTGCAGGCCTAAGGCTGTTGGCTGGAACTTCCATGCATGGCCTTTCTGTGTGACCTGAGCTTCCTCACAATACGGTGGTTGGGGTCTGAGCGCAAGCATAAGCTACATGCGGCAAGGGGGCGGGAGGGTGAGGGAGAGGCTAGACTGAGCTGTTTTGTCTTTTGTGATCCAGCCTCAGAAACCAAGCAGCCTTACTTCACCCATATGGGAATGGTCAAGGAAGTTATAGAGACCTAAAAGGAACAAATGATCAACCCCACCTGTCAGTGGAGGCATGTGAATGTCACACGGTAAGAAGAGCATATGGGGCAGGATACACACTGACACAGCCATCTCTGAAACTTGCCAACCTACCATTAATTTGAAGTAATAAAATTACACTTGAAACCATACAAATTTGGAGGGTCTAAAGGACTTCATAATTCAATTATTCACAAAGCCAACACTTTGGGGAAAAAAAAACTCTCTGGAGTCCCTGAGAAGTAAATGATCTGAGTGAGGCCATTCAACTGGTTATTCTAGTGACAATAGTGGAGCCCAGGTTTGCCAAATTTCAATTCTATCATGATTTATTGTAACAGTATTCCATTAAATGTGACTGAGTTTGTTCATTGATTAGAAAAAGGGCTTAATGTATTTAAAACTATCCATCCATTGTACCAGAAATACAATTCTTATATATGAGAAATTTGAACTATCGACACTAATATTGGGGGAGGATGTTTCCTAGCTGAGGTGTAAAAAGTGTGTAGATGCTAATGCAACCTCACTTGAAATCGCAGGCAGATCAGGTCTGTGAAAATTTGGACCACAGTAATAAACTAATAGTTAACACTTAATCAGCAATGATTTTTATTTGACTTCTCAGAATTTTGATGGGTATCTGAAGGAATGATTTTGGATAACTTATGTCTACAAAAATAGGCCTGTTACTTTCTCTTCCTCTCATTCTGAGTCAAGCAGAAGCATTATGAAATTACTCCATTTATCACCCTTTTTAAAAACATTTACTGAAACACTCAACTACTTGAAAACATCATTACAGGTTTATTTTGTTGAAATTTAGAGAACCACCCCCCAGCCTCTTCTATCTGGCTGTCCTCTTTATTGTTTTATTCTTTGCTGTTCCCAAAACCAACCTTCCTTTTCTCACCTTTAAGTCTCTGCCACCTGAAACCCAGGGTAGCTTTGAGAGTTTACAAAAAGCACAAAAATGGTGTTGAATAGGTGGTGGAGGATGGATAACCTGTTACCAGAAGTTTAGACTCAAACCAGTGCTGCCATTGACCAACTACAAATTCGAGCCTCAGTTTTGTCACCTGCAAGATGGGTATTTTACACACACACACACACACACACACACACACACACAATCTCTAACAGCTTTGTTGTTAAGATTAAATGAGCTAATACATAGAATGATATATAACATATTGTAAGAACTCCCATTACCTAGTTCATACAAGAGTTATGAGTCAAATTTTCTTTCTTTCTTTCTTTCTTTCTTTCTTTCTTTCTTTCTTTCTTTCTTTCTTTTTCTTTTAATGTTTATTTATTTTTGAGAGAGACAGCAAGTGGAGTAGGGGCAGAGAGAGGGAGGGAGACATAGAATCTGAAGCAGGCTCCAGCCTCTGAACTATCAGCACAGAGCCCGATGTGGGGCTGGAACCCATGAACTGCAAGATCATGACCTGAGCTGAAGTTGGATGTTTAACTGACTGAGCCACCCAGGCACCCCAAGTTGTTGTTTTTTAAACACTAACTAGATAGAACCAGTCTGCCCAGCAACTCCCTTAATCTCCACTCACATGATCCTCTTCTACAAGAGCTGATCTGTGCCTAAAGATCTTTGTTCAGAAGTAGAACACAGGTAATAGGATAATTTTGAATGAGCAGAGGGGCAAGACAACCTTTTACTTGTTACTGAGACATTTTAGGCATAAAAGTGAACATGAACTGACTTTTTCCCCCGGGCTTAGAAAATTCCCTTTCTAATGCTTTACAGCAAAAATTATCAGACGTGACTCCTGGCTGGTAATTTAGGGCTCTCACTATATTTAGCCCTGGAAAGTCAGTGAAGGGATTTAGATTGTGAGAGCAGTCTCAAAGCCCAGCTAAACTTTCTGGCCTAGTAACATTCTATCCAAGTGCAGAATGCCAGCTAGTACTCCTACAGCTGCTGAGCAGGAACAGAAGGAAAGAAGAAAGAAAGAAAGAAAAAAAGAAAGAAAGAAGAAAGAAAGAAAGAAAGAAAGAAAGAAAGAAAGAAAGAAAGAATAAGGAAGAGAGAGAAAGAGGCAGGGGAAAAAGAAAGAAAGAAAGAAAGAAAGAAAGAAAGAAAGAAAGAAAGAAGAAAAAGGACGAAAGAAAGAAAAATTGTACAAGCTACACTCCCAATTTTGTCATATCCACATACTTCCTGTATTATTATTTGCTTAATATATGTTTTTAAACAGAGCCACTCTTTTTAATGTTTGTTTATTTTTGAGGGTGGGGGGAGGCGCAGAGAGAGAAGAGAGAGAGAGAGAGAGAGAGAGGATCTGCAGTGGTCTCCGTGCTGAGAGCAGAGAGCCCAATGAGATCATGATGTGAGCTGAAGTTGGATGCTTAACAGATTGAGCTACCTAGGTGCTCCTAAATGGAGCCACTTTTTAAAATCCTGTGTGTATTTAGACAAGAAACTTTATTCACTACTGTAAATGGAAAATCAGAGTAAGTTTCCATGAATAGAAAATAATTATAAAAAATAATTACAATGAAAACTAAGTAACATTGTTACATTATGGTTAGAGATTGTTGTCTACAGAAGATTTTGACCTTCAGGCCTGCTATCTTTTTTTTGTTAAAAATGGAGGTTGGCAAATGCTAGAGGGATGTTAGAAATACTTGCTCCAAACAGACACCACTTTTTTGAGGCCATTAGACAAACTGAAAGAGAATTGGAAAGGAGAGCAACTTTCTCACAATGTTTTTGATTCAATATTTATTGAGTCGATGTTATTTAAATCATGTCCACAAGGGCACCTGGGTGGCTCAGTTGGTTAAGCGTCTGACTTGATTCCCACTCAGGTCATGATCTCATGGTCATGAGATCAAGCCCTGCATTGGGCTCTACACTGACAACACAGAGCTTGCTTGGGACTCTCTCTCTCTCTCTCTCTCTGTCCCTCCCCTGCTCACCCTCTCTTTCTCAAATAAATAAAAATTTAAAAAAATAATAAAATACAATAAATCATGCCCACAAACAGTATGGAAATGCTTATGATAAAAATAATAGACATTTCATGACAAAAATCTAGAAATGATGTCTATGTCTACTTGTCTCATATTTGGGAAATGGTGCATTGGGTAAGAACGTGGTCTGAGTGTTGGATAGACGCAGATTGAAATCTCAGATTTGTCATTTAATGGCACAGCTATCTTGGAAGGGTTATTCTACCACCATAATCCTGTTTCCTCATTTGCATTTAAGAAAATACCTTGCACATTCAACACAGTTTGTTGTGATGATAATGAAGATGAAGATATGTGAATATCAATGTACAGGATGAGCTGAGGAAGGGGACCGTATATAGTTTCTTATTGTTTTATTAAGGTGTTGGCTTATGGCTCGTCAAGCAAATATATTTTAACTTCATTCAGTTTATTTGGTTTAATGATCCATCCACATTATCTGTCCTTCAGGATAGCAGTTCTTCTAGCAACCTGAGTACAGCTTCTGTACTTCTTTGCTCCTTCTTCTTTCTCCCTGCTGTTTACTGTGGCTGTGCCCTGGGCTTAAGAATTGAGCCTCTCCTCAGCATTTACGTTACTCCTCACAACCTGCTTGCAAGGCTTCAACAAGTTCTTTAAGAAGACGACTCTAAAAATCAGCACCTCCAAATCTGCCCTTCATCTGTTTATAGCCCACATTTCGACTCAATACTTGGCATAGTTTGTCACTTCTGCTTCAACATGCCCCAAATTGGCACGTTCATTTCATCCTCTTCTCATCAAGGACCCCACTATTTTCCGGTTACTCACAAGTGTCGGAGCTAAGTGTGTGTGTGTTATGGAGTCAAAACACTCGGGGATCTTAGCTCTTCCATTTATAAATCTGACTGAAAATTACTTGTCAGGATGAACTCACTAAATAAATACATACATATATTTGGATACATATTTTTTTCTTTTGATAATACATATGCGGATATATTTTGGTCAAAACTTCCCAATAATGCAAGAGAAATGGATAGTGGAAGTAATGCCCATAAAGAAATATAGCCAGCATCCATTTTACACTGAATTTTCTTACCTAACTGACCACTCTAAAGCGAGGAGTTAACATTAGTTGGAAACAAGGTGAGGAATAAAGCATATTCATGTGTTCTTTCATGTGCCTTCTTGTGAAATGTTAGTTCTAAAATTAATTCCAATTAGTTTCGATAAGTCTTATCAGTGTGCTGAAAAGTGGCATGAGTACCAGAGAGCAGGGACAAATGACAATGATTGAACTCTGGAGAGAATATGAAGACAGAGCTGCATGTTAGGTCGGGTATTAGCGGCGAGCTTCGAAGAGGATAAATGATTTGTAAAATATTTATATGGTAATTTTGTGAACAGTGAGAAAGTATGGGAAAGAATCTTAGCAAATTTCATTAAGTATGAATATTACGACAAAAGTCTACAAAGATCTTTGCGGGTAATTTCCACATCTCTTTAAAAACAGATCATTCTTGGGGTGTCTGGACACCTCAGTCGGGTAAGTGACCTACTCTTGATTTTGGCTCAGGTCATGATGTCATGGTTCCTGGCATTGAGCCCTGAGTTGGTCTCTGTGCTGACAGCGTGGAGCCTGCTTGGGATCCTCTCTCTCTGTCTGTCTCTCTCCTGCTCACATGTACATGCTCTATTTCTCTCTTTCTCTGAAAAAAAAAAAAACAAAAACAAAAACAAACAAACAAAAAACAACTTTAAAAACAAACCATCCTGGCACTGTTTTAGATCATCTGTGGACACCAAATACTTATGGTCTCTGCACAAAACAGCATAAAAGGCAAGTTTAATGGCTTTAAGGAATATGACAGAATGTAGTACTTGAAGTATATTGAATGAAATAACTAAAAGATATGTAGCCTAACTTTGTACGATGAAGAAAACAAAAGGGGCCAATTCCTCTTGTACATACTTATGAAGTGGCCTATGTTGTAAAGTTGTTGGAAAGTGACTGTCCATGATTTTTATTTGAATTCAAATGACTATGGTAAAATTGGAATATATACAGAAGATACATTAAATTGTGATGATTGATTTTATAAGTGGGTGCAACTAGCATTCTTTTAAATCATATGTTCTTAAAATTTTACTTTACAAGCATTTAGTAGGAATACAACTATGGTAGATAGCTTTTGGGGTGTCTGCTCAGGTAAGTGCCTCAATTGCCAGCTTTTTCTCATGTGGCAGCCTCTGTGTAAAACGTGATCCCATCCTCTGACCATACTGATTGAACCCCATGCTGAGCTCTTTACCCATGCCATGCCAGATGCCTTCTCTGAAATTTCTGTTTGGGATCAAGAATGGGAGATGGTCTCTCTGGGGAATGGGACCAAGATACATAAACTCAGGAGCTAAACACACACACTGTCATACAAATTAGAAAGTAAAGAGAAAGAAGAAAGCAAAGGAGAGTAGGGAACAAAAGAGAGTAGAGATGGAATCTTGCCTGGGAGTCTGGTGGCTTTCAGCTATTACTTCCTATTCTTCCTAAGGTTCACCACTTATGTGCTCCTGGGTTCTATAGGACCCCCTGTATCTTTATTCATTCTATTTGAAAAAATTGCTCACTTAAGTCAGCTGTTACTGAAATTGAAGAGGCCTGAAACAACATCTCCTGTATCTACCATACTTTCAGTGGAATATCAAAACTACTTAATGTAGATTTGGAAATGTTTAGTTGAAATCTCAAAGACATTTGAAGTACTCAGTTACTTATAAAAAATGATTAATTGAAAAGGGTATGTAGGATACTTAGGTCAGGTAAAGCAAGAAATAAGAAATAATATTTCGAATATATGAATGTAATTCAAACAACAAAGAGAAATAATATAAACAGAATCCTAAAGTATATATCATGAGAAGTGTTGCAGTATATTAGATGATAAAATCCTTAACAAGGGCAGAAGACTCTTCAAGTTGTTACAACTACCAACCATACTGCACATAGATGTGAAACACTAAGATTTTAGAGAATAAAAGACGCCACAATAATTCACTCTGCCATATTCTCATCAGACCTGTATATGTTTTTGTAAAAATAGTACCTGCTAGTTTTGGAAAATACACATACATTTAAGGGCATAAAATCGTGCTGCCTCTATGACCACCCAGATATCTATATTAGTAACATTTATGTGTATGTCCTCTCAATCTTTTTCTTCACTTATAACTCATCTTCCTGTATTTATGTTCAGTTATGCTCATATTTTGTTGTATTTTGTAGTAACTGACAAAACCCACAGTGATAATTTCCGAAATTTAATGTATTAAATAAAATACATGGTTTCTTCCCTAAACAGCTAGAATGGAATCTCTATGAGGACAAGGACTCCATTGGTCTTACTCACGGCTGCCTACCCATGCCTAGCCCCTAAGTAAATACATTTTGTTAAGATAATATTTGAGTAAATAGTCTAATGCAAGCACACACATATACATAGCACAAAATCAAGTTTAGTTTATAATTAGTCATTTTAATAATAAAAATACAAATTCTAATATTATACGTAAGTTTGCAGCTTTGATTGGACCTTCATGGCACTCACTGCAATTGGAACTAATTAACTGTGTGTACATAACTTAATGTTTTTATCCTCAGACTATAAACTTCAAAGGCCGGGATCATGACTGCGGATATTACCTGCAGTGCCTCGCACAATGATTGGCTCCTAGTGTGGGTTTAATACATCCCTGTTGAATCAATAACTGGTTTATTCATGTAGCCTCATGGTTCTCAAAACTTCTTTTTATTTGCTGAATGCTTCATTCAAATTAAATCTGTCATCAAAATGCAGTGTGTAAAGCAAGTTAAAGTAGTGCTGTTCAGCTTTGAGTGGGCTTGGAGGCCTTGACTCCAGCTTCCTGACCCTTCTCCTTGTCCCCTACTGTGGTTCTTGAGGCACCATGGAGAACCACTAGGGTTCCTTAGAAAATCCTTTGATAAGCCACTGAACCCATCTAACCACTTGGATTCCTTTTTGTAACATTCATCTAATGGAGACTTAGTACCTCCATCACCGGGGAACTCACACTGTTTTGAGGTTGCCTGTTTTCCTTGTTGGACTGCCTCTAGGTTAAGATTTTTTTATTATATTAAGATGAAGTCTTCTCTATAGTCCTTAGAACTACCCTCTGAGACTGACAACAAGTCTAAATGTTCTTGTACATGTGTCTTTCAAATTTCTGAGGGTCACTATTACAGTCTGGTGGGGTTTTTGTTTGTTTGGTTTTTTGCCCTCCTCTCCTTTTTTTTTCTTCCTTATTTTTTCTCATACTACTTATATTTCGATTATATTGATGATATAACAGAACAGTATACTAAAATAAAAGGATATTAATGTTATTGTTATAAAGTATCATGTAATAAAAGTGTTGCAACTTGCCTTTTTGAGGTATTTAAAATGTAGCAATAAGTATAAATAATAATATAAAACCATCCATATTCTTTTTTAAAAAATTTTTTTTTTCTTCAACGTTTATTTATTTTTGGGACAGAGAGAGACAGAGCATGAACGGGGGAGGGGCAGAGAGAGAGGGAGACACAGAATCGGAAACAGGCTCCAGGCTCCGAGCCATCAGCCCAGAGCCCGACGCGGGGCTCGAACTCACGGACCGCGAGATCGTGACCTGGCTGAAGTCGGACGCTTAACCGACTGCACCACCCAGGCGCCCCAAAACCATCCATATTCTTACTACTCAAGGAACAGTAACTAATAGATTGTCATAATTGCTCCTATTCTTTTTTTAAAGAAATAAACTTAACCAATGAAGAAAAAAATCCTCTTTGGCAACTACCCTCATACCCCACCAGTATTCTGAGTTTGTCGTGCGTCCTTAAATCGGTTTTCACTCTTCTACGTACATGTGTATGCATCTACACATCCAGACATAAATAAATCTGTGCTGTCCAGTATGTAGCCACTGATTTAAATTTATTAAAATAAAGTGTAAAAAATCAGTTTCACCATTGGCACTAGCCATATTCTTTTTTTTTTTTATAAATAATTCACCAAATGAACAAAAAGACTATTTTTTAAAAAGCAGATTAACACCAAAGTACTATGTAGTATCCATATCCATTGCAAAGATATTTACTGGAACTTTCAAAACATCAAATGAATAAGCCGAATCAATGGTTACAACAATAATTGTCAGCCAATATACCAATTTTTGTTCAAGGTCTAGGTTGATTCTACATAATGTTATTCACGTGCATTCCCTGTGCCTATTTAGTATCAAAATGGGGACTTTTGAAAGTCAAGCCCAGCTTATCTTGATTTTGAAGATGAAATACAAGCTAATCGAGAACTCTGTATTGCTGATTGAGTCATAGAAATCATGTCTTCTGATGTATTTCTGAAAAATAAAATCAGAAACAAGATTCTTTTGAAACAGTCAGGTCCCCAAACTTTCCAGCACCATGGTACCAGGATGTGCTCACCATGGTACCAGGATGTGCTCAAACTGTGCTTTCCTTTGTCTTTCTAAACTCACTACTGGGAACCCAAAAGGGAGTCTCACTTTAAGAGTTCCATTATAGATGGCACAAAAACAGACACATAGACCAATGGAATAGAATAGAAACCCCAGAACTAGACCCACAAACGTATGGCCAACTCATCTTTGACAAAGCAGGAAAGAACATCCAATGGAAAAAAGACAGTCTCTTTAACAAATGGTGCTGGGAGAACTGGACAGCAACATGCAGAAGGTTGAAACTAGACCACTTTCTCACACCATTCACAAAAATAAACTCAAAATGGATCAAGGACCTGAATGTGAGACAGGAAACCATCAAAACCCTAGAGGAGAAAGCAGGAAAAGACCTCTCTGACCTCAGCCGTAGCAATCTCTTACTCGACACATCCCCAAAGGCAAGGGAATTAAAAGCAAAAGTGAATTACTGGGACCTTATGAAGATAAAAAGCTTCTGCACAGCAAAGGAAACAACCAACAAAACTAAAAGGCAACCAACGGAATGGGAAAAGATATTTGCAAATGACATATCAGACAAAGGGCTAGTAGCCAAAATCTATAAAGAGCTCACCAAACTCCACACCCGAAAAGCAAATAACCCAGTGAAGAAATGGGCAGAAAACATGAATAGACACTTCTCTAAAGAAGACATCCGGATGGCCAACAGGCACATGAAAAGATGTTCAGCGTCGCTCCTTATCAGGGAAATACAAATCAAAACCACACTCAGGTATCACCTCACGCCAGTCAGAGTGGCCAAAATGAACAAATCAGGAGACTATAGATGCTGGAGAGGATGTGGAGAAACGGGAACCCTCTTGCACTGTTGGTGGGAATGCAAATTGGTGCAGCCGCTCTGGAAAGCAGTGTGGAGGTTCCTCAGAAAATTAAAAATAGACCTACCCTATGACCCAGCAATAGCACTGCTGGGAATTTATCCAAGGGACACAGGAGTACTGATGCATAGGGGCACTTGTACCCCAATGTTCATAGCAGCACTCTCAACAATAGCCAAATTATGGAAAGAGCCTAAATGTCCATCAACTGATGAATGGATAAAGAAATTGTGGTTTATATACACTATGGAATACTACATGGCAATGAGAAAAAATGAAATATGGCCTTTTGTAGCAACGTGGATGGAACTGGAGAGTGTGATGCTAAGTGAAATAAGCCATACAGAGAAAGACAGATACCATATGGTTTCACTCTTATGTGGATCCTGAGAAACTTAACAGGAACCCATGGGGGAGGGGAAGGAAAAAAAAAAAAAAAGAGGTTAGAGTGGGAGAGAGCCAAAGCATAAGAGACTGTTGAGAACTGAGAGCAAACTGAGGGTTGATGGGGTTGAGGGTTGGGATGAGCACTGGGTGTTGTATGGAAACCAATTTGACAATAAATTTCATATATAAATTAAAAAAAAAAGAGTTCCATTATAGAGATTTAAAAAGAAAAAAATTTTTTTTAAATGTTTGTTTATTTCTGAGAGAGAGAGAGAGAGAGAGAGAGAGAGAGCGAGCAGGGGAGGGGCAGAGAGAGAGGGAGACACAGAATCAGAAGCAGGCTCCGGGCTCTGAACTGTCAGCACGGAGCCAGCCATGGGGCTTGAACCCATGAACTGTGAGATCATGACCTGAGCCGAAGTCGGAGGCTTAACCGACTGAGCCACTCAGGCGCCCCCCATTGTAGGGACTTTTAAGAACCACACAGAACCCACACAGAGGCAGTGGATAAGATTATCCATTACTTTCTCTGTTAAGAACAACAACAAAAAGAGAGCGCACTGGCAAATGGGAAAATGATAGCAGTCATATGGTCAAGAAAAATGGTTCTATAAATGTCTCCTTTCAAATTATGTTCAAAGGTGTTTAAGACCAAAAGGGGGTTATAAAATGGTTAATACAAACAATTCCTCTATAAGAAAAAGGCTCTTCATGTAAAGTGGCTGAGGATCTGGTAAAAAGAGCTGAGGGAAGGCAGATCCATGACAAGATCCAGCCCTACACTTGTATCCAGCATGCATTTATGACCTCATGCGTGTGTGTCTTGTGGGTGTGGATAGCTCCTCCTTGTACTTAAAAAGGAATGAAGAAATTAAAGTGAATTTGTGTGCTAATGAAAGCACACAGTTACAGACTCTGAGAGCCACGCCCTTAGTTTATAAGGCAAGATTTCTATCATCAGAAGTGGGAACAGATGAACATGATGGCAGGCACTAAAAGCTGGGCTTGCCGTATTCCGGCCAGAACAGTCTCAAAATTAAGACAACCTGTGGCCTCTCAGTTTGAGACGGCCCCCAGGAAGGCCCACGGAGGCAAGAAAAGAAGCCGGCCAATGGCCAATTACCAGAAGATATTCAGACGGGGCAATGGTCACAGTTAGATGGGGTGACTTGGGGTCACGGTAGGTGGGAAACCCTTGAACCAACACTCAAGGTGACTGCTTTTGCATGTCCTGTGCACGACTCCAAGCAGCAATCTCTGGGCTTTTAGAGGTGTGTTAATTTTGCGATATTTTTGCCCCAAAAGAAGACATGAAGGTGAAGCCCCTAGAGCGATGAGGCCCCCAAGATGAAACCCCCATCCCCGGGGCTGGACTGGGTAAGAGTTGGAGAGCACTTCCTGCAGCACGTGGCTCCCTTCAGGTCTGGCAGCCTGCTACGTAAATGCTTTTAGTAGGTGCCTAGAAGAGTTTTGCAGTTGGGACAGTCGTGGTCCACAAGTGCATCCGGACAAAAAGGGATGAAGCAGCAAGCAACCAGCTATGCACCCCAGCAGGCACAGGCTCCCCAAAACGGCCAGGTGAGGGCGCCGGCATGATAGGACAGCTGAGTCTTTATCATCTTGTTGCAGGAAGGACAACAACACATCTGGACTGGACGGTTGAAAAAAGAGTCCAGCTACTGCACTTAGTCTGCCCAGCAGTTGCACTGGGGACAGGCAGTGGCTGGGTGTAGTAGCAGGAGAATTTATGCCCTTCCAGTTCGGGCTCTTCACCAGCCCCATGGTCGGCCCTGGCAGCGGGGCAGGAGGCATGGGGAAGTAACTGTTGCCGGCTGGCACCGAGAAAGACCCGGAGGGCTGCCTGGTAAGATTCTGGAACAGGCATTTTACTGCCACTGGCGCTGCCTGTCCTCACTAGCCTTATTCCAAGTGCACATGTAGCCACATGTGGCAAATGGCTCCTATTCCCATATTGGACAGTGGAGATATAGAATATTTCCATCATTGTGGAGACCTCTGTTGGTATATATATTTTAGTATGTGCTTTTAAAATTTCACATGATGTAATACTGTTTATGTTTATAAAGCTGCTAAACTATTTTGTTTTGTTTTTTAACCTGGCTCTATGTCGTTGAGATCTGCCCAAATTTACATAGAGGTCTAGGGTATTCCTTTAAACTGGCATAGAGCATTTTATTTTATGAGCATACCACCTTTTTTTTTTTAACCCATTTATCCTCAATTGAACATTGGCGTTGTTTCCATTCTTCTTAAAAAAAAAATTTTTTTTTTAATGTTTATTTATTTTTGAGACAGAGGGAGACAGAGCATGAACAGGGGAGGGTCAGAGAGAGAGGGAGACACAGAATCTGAAACAGGCTCCAGGCTCTGAGCTGTCAGCACAGAGCCGGACGCGGGGCTCGAAGTCACAGACCGTGAGATCATGACTTGAGCCGAAGGCGGACGCCCAACTGACTGAGCCACCCAGGCGCCCCTGTTTTCATTCTTCTATTTGAAAGCAATGTGTCAGTGAATATCTTTCTCTGGAATAAGTATGTAAAAGTGAAAATGTGCAACCATAAGGTATGCACATTTTTTAGTTTTGTTAGATATTGCCAAATCACTCTCCAAAGTGGTTGTATCAACTTTACTTTTATGAGGAGTGTATTAGTAATCATTTCCCTGTATCCTTGTCAACATTTGATATTCTTTACTAGTTTTGTTACTGGGTCAGATGAAAAGTGGAATTTTATTGATAGCCCATTGCTTTAATCACTATGTTGCACACCTGAAACTAATATTGTGGTTATTGATATGGTTAAACTTTTCACATATTTATTGATTGGATTTTATTTTTGCATATTGCCTATTCATACACTTTGCACATTTTTCTAATGGGATTTTTACCTGTTTCTTTTTATTGTTATTTTTTAAAATCTTTTTTAAACCTTTTTCTTAATGACTTGCAGTACCTATACTCTTACTCTACATACATATCTGACTAATATATCTTAGTACATAGTGATCTACTTCATTTTTTGGTAATGTCTACATGGTCCCTATTATAACTTATTTAAATATTCCCTCATTGTTGGACATTTTAGTTACCTTCAGGGTTTCGTTATTACAAATAATACTGGTACCTTATTGGCTCCCATAAGCATTAATCGTGCTCATTGAATATTTATGGTTCTCTACCTTCTGGCACCTGGTGATTGACTTTCTGTGTTGTCATATGTCCAGTCCTGGCAGGGCATTAATTTCCAGTGTGAGATTCTCCAGAGTCTTTTTTACCCTCTACTGCTTTGATCAGCAATGTTACCGGTTAATGCTCTGTCAAGATTCTGGAGTGAGGGGGCACCTGGTTGACTCAGCCAGTTGAGGTACTGACTTTGGCTCAAGTCAAGATCTCATGGTTCTGTGGGTTTGAGCTCCGCACCGGGCTCTCTGCTGTCAGGGTGGAGCCTGCTTCAGATCTTCCTCCCCGCTTCTTCCTACATCTCCCTCAGTCACACTCTATCTCTCAAAATGAAACGTTTTTTTAAAAAAAGGAGTGTGGATGACCATGATGATCAGAGGCCTTCCTCCCCACCCTCCAAACACCCAGTTTGGACAGAAAATTTTTTTTCTTGTCTTTCTTTATAAAAATAAACACTTTGAATTAAAAGCCACTAACATTCTGTGGTTGTCTGTTGTCATGGCATGACCCCATTTGTCCTGATGGCCACACCCTATTGCTTGTATTTACTAGTGAAGAAACTTTAAAACAAATGGGGTTCATCTGCATGGTTTAGAATCACAGAATTCTAGAAGTTAATTTCTAGAGGTCAACTATTTTACTCTTCCTCTTAAAAATTCATCTCCTAAATCATATCTCCTAGAATAATGGCTAATGGGGTAACAGCAAATTCCCTTTTCTTTAGTTTGTGGAATCCCAGTCCTTTTGTTTGTCTATTCATCAGTTCATGGACATTTTGGATTGTTTCCAAACATCATTGGCTATAATGAATGATGCTAATATGAACATCAAGTACAAGTTTTTGTGTGGACATTAGTTTTTATTTCTCTTGGATATATATACCTAGGAGTAGAAATGCAGACTCATATGGAAACTCTATGTTTAACTTTTTGAAAAATTGACAGTTTTCCAAAATAGTTGCACAATTTCACATTCCTACCAACCATGTATGAAGATTCCAATTTCTTCATGTTCTCATCAACACTTGTTATCATCCATCTTTTCAAGTATAGCCATCCTAGTGGGTGTGAAGCATCTCAATTGTATTTTTTCCCCCCTAAAGTTTATTTTTGAGAGAGAGAGAGAGAGAGAGAGCAGGGGAGGGGCAGAGAGAGAGGGAGGGAGACAATCCCAAGCAGGCTCTGTGATGTCAGCACAGAGCCCTACTAGGGGCTTGAACTCACGAGCAGTGAGATCATGACCCCTGCTGAAATCAAGAGTGGGATGTTTAACCAACTGAGTCACCCAGGTACCCCATTTTCAAAAAAAAAATGTTTATTTATTTATTTAGAGAGATAAAGAGTGAGAGAGAGCACAGGGGAGGAGCAGAGAGGGGAGAGGGAGAATCCCAAGCAGGCTCCCCACTGTCAGAGCAGAGACTGTTATACAGGGTTTAAACTTCATGAACCGTGAGATCATGACCAGAGCCAAAATCAAGAGTTGGACACTTAATCGACTGAACTACCCAGATACCCCCAGGATGATGTTTTTAAAGAAAAGTGGAATCCCCCCCCCCCAATTGTTATAGACTTTTGCTGTAATATTCATATGAAACCGAGCCAGGCAGTTGCTGTTTGTTATTTTTAGTGCCACTCTGAAAGCATGCATTTTACTTATTTTTTTTAATTCAATAAATTATTGTCATTGCTTTTGATGCTAATATTGTACCAAATTTTTCCAGTGGTTATCCTCAACTCATTCTTTAAAATATGTCTTAAAGTAAGGGAATACAGTGTTTCGTGGAGCATATTATTAAAGTTATTGTAAGTGCTTTGCAATGGTAAATTCACTACACCATGAAAACAAATGTATAAAGGACTCACAGTTAAGTAATTCTGATACTAGGACAGCATATCATTTTCATAGTTAACAAGTTAAACTAATTGCACAATGTAAATAATCGGTAAGAGTGGATTCTATTTAACAACCAATAAAAAATATTAGCAATTTGAGCCATCTATTTACCTTCAGAAAGGTAAATCTTTTCCTGACTCCTGTATATGATGACTGGTGCCAATAAACTGAAATATACTTGCAGCCAAGTGTATGGCCTAAACACCGTATGCTACTGTAAATTGCAGAGAGTAGGATGAAATTATTTCTGATTCTAAATACTTGGAAATATGTTTCATTAAAATTAGTTTCTAAGCAATGTGCTTGAAAACATATTTCGATAGCATTAGAGTTAAGAAAGGCATCGAGATTTTAAAACTATGAGTTGGGAAGCCCAGAGTATGTATCCCAATTAGAAGGAGAAAAATTTGTATTGAGTTTTAGCTCCGCCCACAGCAATTATTTCCTTCCTTCTGTAACTGTCAATTTCCTCCCCAGTCCCAGGAGCTTCTCTGTCCAGTTCCGCAGTCTGTCTTTGTGATGATGGTTTCAAATGAGGCAGCCGCGATGATACGGCTTAAGTTCTCGGTTTCTCCCCGAGACTTGACAGTTGGGGCTGGAACCACACAGAAGCGTCTTTATCTCGAGTACTCACAGAGGTGGAAAACCAGAGAGGGCGGAGCAAACTTTTAGGGAGCGTCTCCCCAGCCCGCGGTCTCTTCCACCTGCTCCTCCCCGATTGGCTGTCGTAAGTCTCAGCCGTCCAATCACGGTGGCGCGCCCAGCGCGCCGTTCCGCGACGCCGTCGCGCATGCTTACTCGGGGACCCGCCCCTGTGCTTCATCGCTCCTGAAAGCCGGAGAAGGACACCAGCGAAGCTGTGGGAGCCAGGCCTGGCTGTCTTCGTGCTAACGTCACAGGGCTGCGCTGGGACTTTGGACGGGTCCAGTGGCAGAGCGACATTGAAAACAAACACACAACTGCCCGATTTACTCATGTCCCTTAAGTGGAGGTTTTCCTGGGTTGACCGTTTTCATTGTGGTACAATCTCTGCAAACTCATTTGCCTGTGGGGACTCGAAAAAATGCGACTTCATTCTTTTCTTTGCGTCGGGGCAGATGGAAAAGCGGGGTTAATGGACCGAGTATTTAAAAAAAAAAAGTAAACTTTTCTCTTGTGCAGGGTGACCGGGGTTACCGTTCCTTTGAGTTTTACTACCCCGAAACTAAACACTTCCTCGCAACCGACCCATCCCTCAACCCTAGCATATCCTGGTTTCTGTGAAGTGACCGCCTCTAGGCGCTAGAAATGCGGACGTTACTTTCTGCTCTAGAAAAAACGTCCCCATTAGTTTCCAAGGTGTACAACTCAGAAAAGTGACCCAAAACAAAAAATAATCAGCTTTCGGTGGAGAGGCAAAGTCTCGTGGTCCTTCTTCACAAATTGGCCAGCGACCTCCCGGCCCTAGACGGTCCTTAGCGGGGGGTGGCGGGGGGGGGGGTGGGAACGAGGCCTCCGGCGGGCTGCAACTACCAAGCTCCACACCAGGCCTGCCCCTGCGGCCGCTCGGAAAACGCGGCGAGTGGAACCCGCACGCGGAAGCGCCGGCCGCACTGAGCATGCCCAGTTGCAGAGCCGACCAGAGGAGTTTTTTTTTTCTTTTCTTT